>NC_134356.1:369322571-369645071 GCF_048569485.1 Anomaloglossus baeobatrachus
ACCCCTAACTCCACTGCACTTCCACACTTCTCTACTGTCAACTGTCAACTCAGTTTTGTTGTGTTCCCGCCCCTGACACCTCAGGACCCCTAGGTCGGCGTTCCCATCCGCTTGGTTCTGCCCACTGGTGTGTCCCTATTGTCATGAGGGGGTGACTAGGCTTTAATGTCTGTGTGTTGTACCTCGGTGTGGGTTTTTGTGTTGGAATCAAGGAGGGTGGACTACTTCTGTGACTAACTGGTTTTGTCAGGGTGTCACACATCACATTTTGTTTTAGTTGGGTTTAGACATTGTTACCACTCTTTAATAAGCAGTAAATATAACTTTATTCTTCTGGCTGGTACTAAAATGGTCATATCAATTATGTATAATTTTTGAATGGATACATGCTAATCGAAAACTTGGGGCTCATGAGAGGATTAAACTGCTATAATTGGAGTTATCATTATCCCAGCAATTGTAGAAGGGGCAGGCTGGATTTAATAGTTATGCACCTGCGTCTGATTTTACAGGTACAGTCCGTCAGAGAGCACTAAGCAGCATTTTCCTGTGACTGACATATCTATTGTAGTATTAGGGAATGTAGAAAGAAAAAAATGTAATATTAATTAAATCAGGTTTTTACGCTAAAGAATTTATACAAAAAATATTTAGTCATTACGGTTTTCACATTGACCAATCACATTACATTCATACTCTTTGTTCACACAACAGGTTCCCTACTAAACATAAAAGATAATAAGTTGATAAAACAATTATGGAGTCACAGTCAAGTATAATAGTTTCAATTTTGCCATGTGTGACTACAGCTCCAAGTATACGAAAAAGAAGAGGAGGAGCGCATGTGAAGGACTTCAGGGACGCGGGTATTAGGGAAGGTATATATCCGCTCACCTGGAGAGGTTGTGCAACTCGGTTTAAGCGTTGCTTGTGGAGCTGGGCGGTAACCCAGACACCACTAGGGAATTCCTCTGTCCGAGTGATATGTGTCTTATGGGGCATTTCCAGATTTCCAGCCTCAAACTTAAAGCAGCTCCTGCCATGAGTCCCAATGAGGGAATGTAGAATAGGCTTAGTAATTACACGGTCCCGCGGAGCGCTAAGGAGGAGAAGGATGTTTTCTTGATTATAATTTTAAGCAAGAAAACATCCTTCTCCTTCTTAGCGCTCCCCGGGAACGTGTAATTACTTAGCCTACAGCTCCAAGTATGTCCTTATCAATGGTAAGGGCATGCTGAAAATGTTGTTTCATGGTCTAAACTGCTGCAGACTTCACAAGGAATACAAGAGTGATGAAACACAATTAGAGGTATTACACTCAGTGACATTCAGTGATTTACTGGTAACGTAATCTTTGATTGAAATAGTTTTCCTTTCTTTTCTTCTCTGTCTAGCCCAGACCTTCATGACTTCTCCCATCTATTGTACATGTCGCCTCTGCAGAGTTTGAAACTCAGACATCTTTAACAGTTCACATTTGCAGCAGAGCCTCATCTTATAATAGATACAAAAACACAATTCTTACAAAGCAGCAAGCTATGTCCCCCCAAATATAATAATGTCTCTTGAAAATATTGTCCCTGGAATTAATAATCATTTTCTCCCAGTCCTTGGCAAATAAATAGCTCCACACACTGTACCTTCTTAATTAGAATACACACTGTGCCCCTGAGATCATTTATAACATACACTGTGCCCACAAAATAATCAATTATTTAACTGTGCCCCAGAAAAATATAGTTATTATAATCATCACTTTGCCTCAGAAGAAAATATAATAACCATTGTGCCCCAGAATAAAGTTCTAATGCACTGAGCCACCAGAGTAATTTATAATAACCACTACACCTCCAAATTATAATAGCCACTGAATCAGCAGAATAAAGTATAATTGCCAATGTGCATCCAGAATACAGTATAACCACTATGCCTCAAAATATAATATAATAACAACTATGCCCCTTTTCTATATTCACCTGTCCCTCAATGTTATCCACTGGTGCAGGCCCGATGTATTCTGGCCAGGCCAAGCTACCATAGTAGGAGACCAGCGGCACAATAACATAATCACGCCACTGGTGTTTCTGTGCAGTAGTTGAGCCTAGTCAGAGAGGCCAGACTCTATTAGAGTGAAAGTGTGGCAGTGAAGGGAACTATGGATGCTCGTGCACCACATGAGCATTAGATTATTCAATTGTTTTGTGTCCTAAGGACTAGAGAGGAGCAAACCCACCGCGGTTCGGTTCGCCGAACCGAACAAGTGGTACATTCGCTGAATCTTTATTGAACTGAACTTCGAACCTTTCCGAACCCCATTGAATTCAATGGGAACCTAAATGTAAGGCACAGAAAACACCTTTAGGGGGTCAAAAAGCTTCCAAAACAGCAAAAAATGTGTTTTACAGTGCAGCACCACTGTTTTGGCATAACCATTATGTTCCTAGGCTATTGACAGAAGAAATATAGAGGTGGATGAGAGACAGGTGTAGGGCTGGTACTCCCATACTCCTGCCAGTACAGACAAGACACAAGTTAGAGACCTATGTAGTAGTCTCAACATTAAAAATCCTTTCATGGACACTGTGGTACAATAGCATCAATTGCCCCCCTCCCCATAGGGCGTTAAAATAGCAGGGAAAGACGGGCCATGCAACACACATGCCTGTGCTCCGGCATTAGAAATAGAAATAGAAAAAGGAAGACATACTACAGTGACCAGTGAAGGCATCTTGGTCACAGAATCCTGGCAGTACCCACGAGACATAAATTTCACACCCATTTTGGAGTCTCGACATTGGAAATCATTAGAGGCAGGCAGCTGCACAGTACCATCAATTGTCCCCCTCCCCATAGGGCATTAAAACAGCAGGGAGGTACGGTCCATGCAACACAAAGGCTGTGGGATGGTATGTTAATTTTAAAAATGAAGAGATGCTACAATGACCGGTGTAGGCCTGTCCTTCACAGAAGTCTGGCACTACCCAAAGGCGCAATTTTGCTAGGTAAGCTGGACAAATAATTTTTCCAGTTCGATAACAAAGTACCAATTTAATTTGGGAACATTGCTTTCTTTTTTATACCAGTTCTAACGCTTTACAAGTGCACAGCAGCAGATACCGCTCCTAATAGAGCTCAATTGTACCGCACATACTCAATAGGTGAGCACGGATAGCAGAATTTTTCAGTTCCTTTATATAGAACTAATCTTGTTGGTGATAATGTTTCCTTTTTATACCAATTATAGCACCTTACAAATTAACCCTGTCCAAGAGGTGACTTAGGAACTGATAACCTACACTTACTTTATATGCTTGGTAAGATTGGTTCATTTTACACTAGTCCCACTCTCTATTTAAATCCTACTCTCTGTTTCAGTCCTCACTATTATAATGGACACCAAATCCTCATGTTCCTTTATCTCCCATATCCCTTTATCCTATGACACTATTATCTTCATCACACTTTTTTCTATCCAACGGTGGTCTATTACTAGTCATTGACAAAGGCCATGTTCTGGGCCGAAACGTCTGACGCATTGCACTGAATATGAAATAAAATATTCAAGTTTCTTCACCTAATCTGGGATTGCCGCTTATTTATTTTATACTACATGGTTTGGAAGCCTACGAGAGCACCCCAGTTACAGAACTGTTTTGGTGGAAGTGCCTTCTTCTATTCAACTGGCACTACCAAAAGGACATAAGTTTCAGACCTATTTTGGAGTCACGACATTTGAAATCTTTTCAGGCATCAATTGCCCCCTTCCCCATAGGACATTAAAACAACAGGAGTGTACGGTCCATGCAACACACATGCTGTGGGCTGGTATTTTATTTTGAAAAATGAATACATACCTGAGTGGCAGGTGTAGGTTTCTTGCTCACAGAAACCAGAGAGGACACCATCGCCTAGTCTGCACAGTCTGGGAATGGAGTGGCAAAGACACTGGACATCTATGACTTGTTCATCTTAATGAATGTTAGGTGGTCTACACTTTTAAGGAATCATCACGTTCTAAAACTTGCAAATGTGGTGCTATCGTCCCCTAATGAAGAATGTTGTGTAAAGATCACGAATTTTGGTCAGTCGAACATTCTTGGCAAAACCTCATTAATGACAACTTTGTGTGGGACACCCAACTACTTGGCTCATGAGGTGTTGATCACAGGAGGAGGAATAAGCATCAGACGTGGTTGATTTGGTTGCCGGTGGTTGGGTTGGCCCGGTATTCCGCATTTTAGAGCAGTAAGATTCCCACAGTAATGCATGTTGATTGCGGTTGTGCCTGTTCATGTTTGTAGTAATCAAATTATTTGAATTTTTGCCTACTAAGTCATTCTTTACAATGTTGGCAGATAACGAAAGTTGGGTCATTCTTTGCGGTCTCAAAAAAAACCCCAGGATAGTCAACTCTTCCTACGTGTTTGTGTGGAAATCACCAATGTAACATCCTCACCTTCCTCCTCCTCCTCCTCATCTGTTCAGCTACACAGCTGCGTGTCTCTGGGTTCACACTAAGTGGGATCTACAACTTCATCATCAAGCTCTATGTTATTCCACTCCTCCTCTTCCTGACTTGACATCACAGTACTTGTTCTTCTCAGGTATCCGAGTCTTATCATCATCGCCACCACCCTCGGGGGTTACCATCAGTTGATGAGGGTTGGGATCTTGCTGGGACACTACTTCGTCTGGGCCAGGATCCAACTCACAAAAATTTTGGGCATCGGTGCCGATGCTTTCCTCCTCAACAGTCTAGGAATCTTTGGAGCGGACCTGTGATGGCCATGGGATAGAATGTGTGAACATCTCTGAGGAATGAACTGTGTATGATGTTGAAGTGAAGTTAGAGGAGGAGTGGCAACTTGATGCAGGGCTTGACATCCACTCCAGCACCTGCTGTTTATCAGCCTTATTTTGAAGTTGAAGTGATGTACAGATTCCAAAGAAATGTAGTGGAGTAGGCTGTCCAGAAATGGAAGGTGTCCTCATTTCTCTTGGGATAGGATGAGCCGATGTTTACCCACTAGACCTTTGACTTAAGGCCCAGTCACACACAACGACTTACCAGCGATCCCGAAAACGATGCGACCTGATAGGGATCGCAGGTAAGTCGCTGGGAGGTCGCAGGTGAGATGTCACACAGACAGATCTTACCAGCGATGCAGGAACAATACAGGTCGCAGTAGCGACCTGTATAACAATCTCAGCAGTCACTGTGACCCTGTCACACAGTGTCAAACACAGCGATGTGTCCTGCCCAACAGGACATCGCCTTTGAAGAAAATGACCTGGACCATTCAGCAACGACTAGCGATTTCACAGCAGGGGCCTGATCGCTGGTAGGTGTCACACATAACGAGATCGCTAACGGGATCGCTACTGCGTCACCAAACGGTGACTCAGCTGCGATCTCGCTAGCGATCTCGTTATGTGTGACAGTACCTTAACAGACCCTCCCACACGTACACCTCCAACACCCCGCCTATTCCCCCTTCAAAGACAACATTATTGTGATTTACCACTCATGGTTAATGTAACCTTCCCCTTTTAAATAGATGTTTCGCAACCCTACCACCACACCTGTCAGACACCTGACACAAAAGATAAATTAATTATTTCGTGCCTGATTGGCAATATTGTGAAGGCACTAAAAAGAACCACTACCCACAAATGCGGTTCACTATGTAATTTGGAGCAGACATGGTAAAGTGCCAAGAAGACCTTTTTAGCTTGTTAAATAGCCAATTTTAAGCAGGCACCACTATCAATATCTATACATGTATTTCACTGTGTAATTTAGAGCTGACAATTTAAGTTGCAAATAAACTTTTTACATTCTTCCTTACCACCTTTTTAGGCCAAGCATTAACAAGCAACAATACTAATATCTGTGTTTGTAGAATTTTGACCAGGCAATTAAAATTGGCAAGAACAACTTTTTAGATACTTACCTAGCAACTTTTTTGGCCATGCACAGCTAACTACCAATACCTATGAATGTGTTTGCATAATTTTCAGCAGGCAATTAACATGCCCAGAACCACTTTTTAGATACTTCCCTAGGAATTTTTTTAGGCCACGCACTTTCAAGTACCATTACGTATAACTGTGTTTGCAGATTTCTAACCAAGCAATTCAAATTGCCAAGTACTGCTCTTTAGATACTTCACTATTTGTTTTAGGCCATGCACTATCAAGTAACAAGGCCTTTGACTTTGTGTGCATACTTTTTAGTAGCCAGTAATACATAGCAATACTTATTTACATGCTTCACTGGCAACTCTTTAGCAGGCACTACATGTACCAATCCCTATTTCGATCATGAAATGTACCAATATGTGGCACACACACCTTTCTGTACACTCCATGTCACTATTGTAAAGTATCGCTCTCCTACCTATGTGAACTACGCAGCATTAAACCCAGAGCTAAACTCACCGACATTGCATGTCTCTATTGTAAACTATCACTTTCCTATCTATGTAAACTACGCAGCATTAAACCCATCGCTAAGCTTACCTACAATGCACGGCCGTATTGTAAATTATCACTCTCCTATCCAAACTATCTAGCATATCTCCCTAGCTAAACTGACTGTCTAGCAGCCCTGGCTGCAGCAGCTTCCTCAACGTTTCACATTCACAAAATGGCACCGAGTCAACATGTCCACAATTTATATGCACATGGACATGTGACTTAAGCAGCCAATCACAGAAGCCCTTCTGTTTGAACCTTGTGGATGTTTGCTGCTCCGTGATTGGCTGCAGCAACATCCACAAATAAAGTTATGAAAAAAAACACTGGCTACTCCTGGTCACACTGGCTACTCCTGGTCCAGAGTCCCCGCCTCCTCCACTGATTTTACACATCCCCACTTCAAACAGCACCGCAATCCTATCCAAAAGTAGAAAATTCTATTAAAACATTGGAAACTTAGCCATCGTTCAGGAGCAGAAAAATAACAAAAAGAACATTACCCACTTTTGGGGGAGGGGCTCGGGGTTGGTGAGCCCGAACAAATGAGCTCAGACTCATACCAAATTTGAAATTTGAAATTGGCGTACCTTTACCGAACAGCTTCACTCATCTCTGATAAGGATGTCGATAGAATTAAATACACAGAGGACTGTTTCACATGTTTGTCTTCTGCAAATTTTTCCAATTTGGCTGTTATTTTAACGAAAAGTTTAGAACTGAAGGGAACCAGTTGGAATGCATCCTTGTAGACACAGGCTAAGGAGTACCATCCCATTGGCATTAGAGGGTGGGGGAGTTAAGCCCCCATACACACTAGACTTGTATCAACCGCACCCATCGATATTGAAAGGTTTGGCCGACACGCTAATGTATATAGGAGAGCTGAAGAATTGATTGTAGGGAGATATTTTTTTTTTTTCCAAAACTTTTTATTAATTTTCCAATTTTTTTATAAACATAACAAGATATTCAAGGTTACGCAAGGAAAAACATTTGTCTGACAATATGTGACATAATAGGGTGCAATGCCCCAACTTGATATTTTAAACTGTTTATCTGATTGATATGGTCTCTATTAAACCAAGGCAAAAGTACTAAGAAATAACAGACGCGATACAAGTCAATTAGAGTCATTAAGCCCCTAAGCCAACCCCGAATGCTTCCAAATTTTCTGGCACGTCTTGTGGCTACCTTAGCGTCTCGTCTCCCTTTCCTCCGGAACCCACACCTCCGTGGTTTTCAATTTACCCAGTTTGTCCTGGATATCATTCAGAAGGTACCATTCCGATTGTATAAAAGGTGTCATCAGATTATTTATTTCTCCCTGAGTAAATTGACTTTCAATGAAATTTCTCCATTTCCCAAAGAACTTGGGTGTCAACCTGTCTTTGTCCGTTTCCGCTTCCACTTTCTCCAGCCTCAATAAATTATGTAATTCCCCGATGACCTCTTTTATGGATGGACCCTCCCTTTGTATCCAATGCTTTAATATGGACCGTTTGGCTATCATGGCTATGTCATGTACTATTGTATATTTCTTCTTTCCCGGCATGTCCGATCCCCCTCTTACTCCTCCCTCAAAGGAATGGAAAATCCACACCATTAGCTCTAGATTTCCAGAAATTCCCCATGTTGCCTGGACAAATAATCTAACTTGATTCCAGAACCTGTGAATTTCCTTACACTCCCATAGTCCATGTAGCATATCTGTTTTTTCTCTTTGACATTTAGGACACCGCATATCTCTTCCCGGAATGTTGAAGCCCATAATAGCCCTGTGTAAAATTCTAAATTGGGTGTCTCTCCATCTCTCATTGGTAACATGTTTCCGCATCTGTACCCATCCCTTCAATATATCCCCTACAACTTCCTGCCCTTTCAATTGTTTCCCCCACGCTGTTAGAGTACGGCTATCCTCCCCAGATATAAGCATTCCCCGAAATGTTCGGTAAATTTTGGAAACATTTACACTTGCTACATCACTTTCCATAAGCTCATCAATCAAACTCTTATTCAATTCCTTTCCAAGCTCCCCCAAATCTACAAATACTCCATGCTTCAGTTGTTCATACTGGATGATATGTGAGCTATTAAGTTCATACTTGTCAAGCACTTCCCGTCCTGTCAGCCACCTTCTCTCCTCCACATTCATGACATCCTTCATTCTCTCGACGCCCTTCTCTTTCCATCTAGTAAATAGCTTATTTTCCCGTCCCATGGGAAAGTTCGGAGATGCCCAGGGATTTAAGTACTTAGATACTTTCCATGACAGTCCCAATTTCTTTCTTACCAGTTTCCATGTTAGCATAGTGTCTCGGAATAAGATTGAGTTCCTTATATGCCCATCCGCCCTGGACAATGGGGAGTGTAAAATGGACGCCAAATCCCACGGTGATGCATACTTGGCTTCCATGCCATAGTCTGAGTGCCTGCTTGTTCCTCTCAACCAATCAAACACATGTCTCATTATACACACCAGGTTATAACCCCGAACATCCGGGAAACTAAGACCTCCTTCCTCCGTTGACTTCATCAATGTTCGTAACTTTATTCTAGGTTTCCTTCCCCGCCATATAAAATCCGCATACGCTGAGTTGAGCCTATTTACGTCCCTCAGTTTTAGCAATATCGGGATCGTCTGGAATGGGTACAACAGTCTAGGAAAGCTCATCATTTTTATCAGGTGGCACCTTGCCAGTAGTGGTAGAGGCAGACCCTTCCAACCCTTTAGTTGTGCTATAATTTTCCTAATTAGTGGGCCATAATTCATCTCGTAAATTGATTCCACCGTTCTTCCTATATGAATTCCCAGATATTTAAGTGATGTCTGTGCTATAGGAATGCCACATATACAACCATCCCTTACATTCCCCCCTTTTAGGAACAGGATCTCACACTTTTTTTTATTCAATTTGAATCCTGAGACTAATCCAAATTTTTCAATTAGGGCTAGAGTCTGTGGCAAATCCACGCTGGGGTCCCCCATATATAGTATGACATCATCGGCAAAAAGTGCTGTCTTTATTTCAGTTCCCCTTACCTTAATCCCTTTAAAACTATTCGGGCCCTGCAATATTCTTGACAATGGTTCAATGGCCAAGTCGAATAGGAGGGGAGATAACGGACAGCCTTGTCTTGTTCCCTTCATCAAAGGGAACACGTCTGATAAAAAACCTGGAGTGTGTACCCTAGCTCCCGAGTTAGCGTAAAGATTCCTAATGTAAAGCCTCATTTTGCCTACAATCCCTGTGGCCTCTAGTACTTTGTCCAGCCAGCTCCAATTTACATTGTCAAACGCTTTTTCTGCGTCGAGTGTAACTAGAGCGGGTCTTGCCCCCCTCTCTATCTCCAATCTCACCGCATCCACCACTAGTATTGTCTTCCGGATATTAGTGACAGCATTTCTCCCTTTAATAAACCCTACCTGATGCTCTGTAATGATCCTTGGAAGAATCATGGCCAATCTATTAGCCATAATCTTAGATATTATTTTTAAATCCTGGTTTATAAGTGATATGGGTCTATAACTAGAGGGATCATCCAGGTCTTTAGTTCCCTTAGGGAGTAATTTGATATATGCTACGTTTGAATTTTTAGGAATTTCCTCTCCTTCCAAAAATGCATTAAATACCGCAGTTAAATCTGGCGAGATCAGATCCCTCATAGCCTTATAAAACTCGCTGTTAAAACCGTCGGGGCCTGGTGCCTTGTTGGTGTTAAGCTCCCCGATTGTTCTAGTCACCTCCTCAACTGTGATATCTGCATTTAGGTCACTCAGATCTTCCTCTGTTACGCTAGGCAAGTGCGCTTGTCTTAACCACTCTGCCTCGTCAGTCATGTCATTGTTTCCTGGCCCATATAGTTTTCTATAAAAATGTCCCAGCAATTTATTAATTTCCTTAGGATCTGTGGTCACCTCCCCCCCCTTTCTTTTTAGTTTGGAAATCACTGTCATTTTCCTGCTACCCCTTGCCAAATTTGCCAGCATCCTCCCCGCCTTGTTGCCAAATCTATGTAGCTCTGCTTCCCTGTGCGACCAAAATAATTGTTCCTTTTTTTTTGCCCATTCGTCGAACCCCCTTTTTGCCTCCAACCATCTGTCTTTCGTCGTGGGAGATCTATTAGCCAAATACTTTGTGTATGCTACCCGCACTGCTTCAGTAGGGAGATATTTTGATTCAAATTTATTTTTAGAGCACCAGTGATTTCATGGTGCTATACATGTGAAAGGGGTTTACATACAAAATACCAATTTAAATTACAATGAACAAAAAGGATTAGCTACAGGACTTTATGAATTGTCTCAGGTCAAAGGTATAGATGGAGAAGTATAGGGGTCCCAGGACAGAGCCTTGAGGGAGCACTTAGGTATGTCCAATTTCCAACTGCTGATTGCTTTGTTCTCCCGATTGTAAGCCACCAGCAGAGATGCCAGAATGCTGCTTTCTCATAAAGAACACAAGAGCACTAGGATGAACATGTGTTCCTGTGTGTAGGGAAGATGGCCAACAGCCATCTAATGTGCATAGGGGACTTTAGTGAAGGTTCTATTGTACTGGAGACCTAGATAAGATAGAATAGAAACATGATACTCAGATAATGCTATGTATGCAACTCCCTGGTGTGAGAGGGCAGGTCCAGCTCTATTGTGTTGCTTGGAGATCTAAATAAGTTAGGATTGCAGCAAGATACAAAGATAAGGCCATGGATTCCACCCCCTGGTGTGTGGGAGAGCAGGTATTGCTCAATTTTATTGCCTGAGGGGCATAGATAAGCTAGGATGGCAACATTTTATATAAATAAGGCTTTGCATACTAAACTATGTAAACTAAATGGCCTCAAGGAGAGGTGGCTGATTTCCATACCTTCATGGAATCTCTGAAAGTCTATAGGCCCCCATGCACATTAGATTAATGCCAGCCAGAACAACCAACAGTCTACTAACAAGGGAAAGAATTATCTGGTCTGCTGAATATTACGGTCTCTTTCTTTTGTTCTCCTTGGAGATTAGCTTTAGCCAAAGGATTTTGGCATGGACTCTCTCAGAGAACACAGACAGAGCAGAGCATTCCTGTGTATGGTGGAGTCAGGAGAAATAGTTGTCGGTCAAAGGCTAGTTTGGCTGACACTTGTCTAATGTGTATGAGGGATTTATGAGGGTTTTTTATCAGTTGATTCCAGTTCACTTCAGGTCACACAATCTACTGTACTAACTAAAGTGAAAATACAGGAAGGGGAAGTGTCCATTATAGCATCTCCCAGAATTTGTTTTCTAAATATAAAAATAAGGATCTACAAAACTCAATATCAGAACAAACAGAATGTAAAGCATATATACAGTGGGTACGGAAAGTATTCAGACACCTTTAAATTTTTCACTCTTTCATTGCAGCCACTTGGTAAATTCTAAAAAGTTCATTTTTTTCTCATTAATGTGCACTCTGCACCCCATCTTGACAAAAAAACAGAAATTTTTTACAAATGTATTAAATAAGAAACACTGAAATATCACGTGGTCATATGTATTCAGACCCTTTGCTCAGACCCTCATATTTAAGTCACATGCTGTCCATTTCCTTGTGCTCCTCCTTGAGATGGGTCTACTCCTTCATTGGAGTCCAGGTGTGTTTAATTAAGCTGATAGGACTTAATTTGGAAAGGCACACACCTGCCTATATAAGACCTCACAGCTCACAGTGCACGTTAGACCAAATGAGAATCATGAGGTCAAAGGAACTGCCCAAAGAGCTTAGAGATAGAATTGTGGCAATGCACAGATCAGGTCAAGGTTACAAAAGAGTTTCTGCAGTACACAAGGTTCCTAAGAATACAGTGGCCTCTATAGTCCTTAAATGGAAGATGTTTGGGACAACCAGAACTCTTCCTAGACCTGGCAGTCCAGCCAAACTGAGCAATCGTGTTAGAAGAGCCTTGGTGAGAGAGGTAAAGAAGAACCTCAAAATCACTGTGGCTGAGCTCCAGAGATGGAGTAGGGATATGGGAGAAAGATCCACAAAGTCAACTATCACTGCAGCCCTCCACCAGTTGGGCCTTTATGGCAGAGTGGCCCGACGGAACCCCCTCCTCAGTGCAAGACATATGAAAGCCCGCATAGAGTTTTAAAAAAAACACATGAAGGACTCCCAGACTACAAGAAATAAGATTCTCTGGTTTGATGAGAGGAAGATAGAAATTTTTGGTGATAATTCTAAGCGGTATGTGTGGAGAAAACCAGGCACTGCTCATCATCTGCCCAATACAATCCCAACAGTGAAACATGGTGGTGGCAACATCATGCTATGGGGGTGTTTTCAGCTGTAGGGACAGGACAACTGGTTGCAATTGAAGAAAAGATTAATGCGACCAAGTACAGAGATATCCTGGAAGAAATAGTTTTCCAGAGTGCATATTACGCAGCGCTTTACAATTCAGAGGTTCATATAAAAACAATCATAAGTAACAGTTACAAAAGATACAATAAATAAAGCTTACTAATTAACTAGTGATGAGCAAATATGTTCGGCACGATTCGTCATTTGCACAAATATTAAGGTATTCTTAATATCCATAACTCACCAAGTATTTTGGTATTTGCCTCGTGAGATTCAAGACCCCTTCCAGTATGTTTGGCACCTGATTTTCAGCCACTAAATATGCTGAGATTTCCTCCCAATCACAATAATGTGTAGCCATCTTTGCTACTGGTGTTACTGTGATTGGGAGGAGCAGTGAAAAAAAAATGACTTACTGAGATTCTCCGCGGCTGTCACACTACTTCCGGGTCTGCTCATTAGATCTCAATCATATGCAGATCTTTCCATGCCCACTCTCTCTGCTAGCATCTCTGATTGGCTGCCCTGACAGAGGAAGTCTGAGTCCCCTAACGAACTGTAAAAATAAAAAACTAAATAAAAAAAACATTCCAGGGCACCCCGTATATAGATACCCAGTACAGATAAAGCATATGGCAACAGACTGTAGCTCCCAGTAGTGTGTGTTATCTTGGCTGTGTATCCCAATAAAAAGGACCCCATGCAGCTTTTTTTTAAATTATTTAAATAAATATTTTTTTTATAAAAAAAACAACGTGCTGCCCCACCTTCCGAATTTTGATATCCAGCCAAGATAAAGCCAACAGCTGGGGGCTCTCAGACTTGGCCCCACATCCTAAAACTACCGGAAAAGCCGCCTAGAATTGTTGCATCCATTAGATGCAGCAATCCCGGTGATTTACCCAGCTCACCCTCATTGCCTTTGTACGGTGGTTATATAAGGAGTTAATGACAGCTGTGATTTGTCAAAAATCACAGCTGCCACTAACACTGGATTAGTAATGGGGATGGATCTTTGAGCCCTCCCATTACTAACCCTTTAAGTAAAAAACAAACAAAACACAAGCACAGAAAAATCCTTTATTTTAAATAACCCAAAACATCCTGTGTAACAGATTTATTAACCCCCAAAACACCTCCGCAAGTCCGACTTAATCCACACAAGGTCCCATGACGATGCTGGCTTTGCTACATCTAGAGTCTGCAGTGAACAATAATATGCCAGATCATTGGAGACTCCAGGAAACACTGATGGCTGTGAGGGGACACGGAGGTGAGAAGCGGTGACATCAGTCAGGTTAGCGGAGCCTGATCACACCTGGGGCTCTTTGCTGCAGTCAGTGAAAGTGGAATCCGCTGCTGGATTGCGGTGTGTCCGTGTCCTGCAATCCGACAGCGGGTTCCACTTTCACTGAGAGCAGTGGAAAGCCCGAGTATGAGCTCTGAGTACCTTACTGCTTGATTGTCGGATTGCTTTGGCACCATGTCCTGCAATCCGGAACCTGTGAAGCCCGTAAACGTCAAAGGTGCCTTTAAGAGAGTCTGTAAGTTTTTTAGTGTTCCCAGCTGTTGTTACATCTGGAGGCTGTGAACTATGGTAACTTTGATGTCCCAGCATCTGAGAACTCAAGGCACATTAAAGGGTCTCTAAAAAGTCTCCTTTAAGGTTTTTGGGCTTCACAGCTGCTGGGAGACCTGGTGGGTGTGCGCTCTGGTAACCTTTAGGTTACCAAAGCTTACAGTCACCGTGTCTTGTGGCAGCTGTCAACCCGGTAACTTTAAAGGAGCATTTAAGAGAGCTGATGGAACATCTGGAGGCTGTGAACTGTCTGAGGAAAGAGTTAACTTTTTACTGGTTAGAAAAGTCATGGACTGTCATTCTCCTTGCAAAGAAAGCAACCAAGAATTGTTTACCTAACAGACTCTTGAGACATTTTCAAGGACTCATTGTTTTGGCTTAAAGAAAGTGAAGAACACTGCTGACACAAACAGTTTTTTTGCTTTTAGAATAAAAGTCATGTTATTTTCTTTAATCCACGCCTATAATGAATGTAGACTAATGAATATGTATGTTACATAGTTACACCCTAATTAGTTTTGTATAACCCTGTGTATCTAAACAAATCAATACAGTTCTATTTGGGAGCCGCACATCTCCAGTGCTCATGTGTATAACAGCGTCTGCCTGTTTTAATTGAGACTGGAAAAGAGCGGGGGTGGGGGTTACCGGGACTCCCTCCGCATTTGGACATCGCTGGCAAGAGTTGTGACCATTAGGTCAACCTAACATTTTCTGGCGCCCGAAAGCAGGAACCCGTTTCCCAGGACCCGCTGGATCGTCTTGCCAACTCGAGGAGGAGGTGACCAGACGTGGGGACCAGAAATACCTGGCCAGGTAAGAGTTGAACGCTTTCTGCTCTTTGCTCTGCTCCCCATCTCTGTTCTCTTCCCTCCTCAACGTGCAAGAGGTAGACTGTGAGTAGATACTGGGTAATTGGCGGGTCACTACTGAACTCTGAGAGAACTTTTGCCAGCAGATGTTTTCTATGTCCTTGTCTGTCTGTTTGTCTCTTCTCTGTGCTTTGCCTTTGTTATCCGTCCAAGATCAGAGGAGTTGGTAACATCTGGTTCCTCCAGGCTAAAACTGTGTGCCCAGGGTCAGGCCGGACACCTTCGGGTTATGGAGCGAGTACAGTGGGACCAGTGCCAGGGCTAAAACCACCTTGGGACATACCAGATAACCAACTCCATTGGCCCTTATGTCAGTGAGTGTTGCTAAGGGAACAGTGTGTCTGCTCTGTCTAATGGATGTGATATTCACTGCCTTAGCGTTAGGTGGGATAGCCCAATTTGCCATTGCCATCGGATATAGAGTGTACCTCTGGTACAAGAAGGGTAACCCAGCGCCATTCAACATACTCAGCACCCTCTCAACAAAGTTAGGACACCACCTTTCAGTAGGAATACAGATCAAGAGTCAGTCTCTGGGTACTTCCAGGATAGGTGGTTCTAGACCTCACCTTAGGTAGGAATACAGATAAGGAGTCAGTCTCTGAGTACTTCCAGGATAGTTAGGTCTAGTCCAAGGGACGTTCAAGGGTCTAAAAGCTGAAAAAGATAGACGAAGAATGGGGCAAGGAATATCAAAGGACAGAGCTGGATGCACCCTGCAGCACCTCATTACGTGTTATCATGGCAAAAGAACAGCCAGTCAGTCCAAGGAAGTTTTCAAGACATTGGGATTGAAGGGAAAAGATCAATTGGACCCCAACAAATGGAAGAAAATAAGAGCTACTAGAGCAGGAGTAATAGCAGATAAATCATGGACTGAAGTGGTCAGAACTCTTTCTGACATGGCAAAAACAGCCCATGATCAAGGCTGGATATACCATGAAGAATCAGACACATGGGAAGAAACTGGGAAGAAGGCTAAAAAGGATCAGCAACCTTCTCCGTACCTGTCAACTACTCCTGCAACAACTCCAAAAATAGCAGGATCCTCGGAATGGACCTGCACAAACTGTGGCCAACAAAATCTGGACTGGAGTGAAACATGCCTAGCCTGTGGAGCCCCACAGCACAAGCCACAAGCCACAGCACCAGTGCCCCTTTATGCCGTAGTGGAAAGAAGAGTCCTAATAAGACCACGTGTTAATCCACAAAACCCAGATGCTCCCAGAGATGCAGTTCCTCATACGTATGAAGATTACGTACCCTGGACTCCAGCCGAGCAGATGGCTTTCCTGCAAAATGCTCCAGACCCGGCTAGAAACCCTGTCAGTTTTTCACGCTACCTGAACCAAATACAGGTCTCCTACAGAAGCACTTGGTTGGACATGGAGGGCTTATGTAGAGTTAAAATGTCCCCTGAGATGTATGCCAAACTCACTGCCCATCTGACAGGACATGTTCCAGCTGATACCCATAATGTGGAATCGGGCCAAGACTTCATGACAAGACTCAATCTCTTCTGCGCCCAGGAGCAACGAACTAAGGGCACAATGGGACCAGTGCATCAAGGTCCTGTGGAGAATGTCAGCTCATTTTACTACAGACTGATGCAGTCATTCGCAGATGAAGGGCTGGACTTACAAGAAGGCGCAATATGTCGCCTCATGGTAAGATCCTTCATGGATGGGATACATGCACCTTTGGCAGATAGACTGAAAGCATGCTGCCCTGAATGGAGAAGCATGGAAGACATAGATCTTCTAGTCAACAAAGCAAGTGGCTTAGAAACCAACGCAAAGGATAAAAGGACCAGCAAGAAAGTTGTCATAGCAGCAGTGGACGGTTAGCCAGAAGGCACAAGAAAGAAGGCACCGACCTGCTACTATTGTGGGATCAGAGGACATGTGATCAGAGACTGTAGAAAGAAGAAGAGGGACACTCAAAACCAGCCCGAGAGTCAGGAGGAGAAGACTGCCTGACTTGCGGCTGCACGGGACAGGGATGCCAGAGGTCCATTTATACACGTCCCCCTTCAAATTGGCAACAAGGAAATTAGGGCTCTGGTGGACTCAGGAGCCTCAGGCTCCGTACTCCCCAGGAACCTGGTGCCTGAAGGATCCATCTCATCTGAAGCTACTGTGGTGTCCGGTTTTGATGGACAAGCCCAGATAATACTAATAACACATCCACTGAAGGTGAAACTGGGACCACACATGTTCGTGTTCAAATTCTTAGTGTCCCCCCTGGGTGGAGATGCCCTAGTGGGAGCAGATGTACTATTAAGATTACAAGCTCAGATTGTATACAATGAAGATGGATCTGCTATTCTGCAAATTCCGGAGGATATTCCTCAAGAAGTCCTGTGCACTCTTCAAATGATCGAAGATCAACCAGAATCTAATGCCACACAGGAAGCAAACACGGATCCAGTACTTCTACAAGTTCCTGCAAAACTCTGGTCCACATCAAAAACTGACCTCGGCACACTACCTGTGCCCCCCGTAAAAGTTTCAGTCAAGCCTGGAATTACACTACTGCAAATACCGCAGGCTACCTCAAGGAATGCAGCATTCCCCTATGCTATATACTCAGGCTATGAGTACTGTCCTTCAAGGCTGGCAGCCTCCTGAACACTGTGTCCTCCTCCAGTACGTGGATGATTTACTACTGTGCTGCCCCCCAGTGAAGAAGAATGTAAAACGGCTTCAATAAGTCTTCTCATCTTTCTAGCAGAAGTAGGCTGCAAAGCAAGCAAAGATAAACTACAATTCTGCAAAACGAGGGTCACCTTCTTGGGTCACTGTCTCTCTGCGGGACAAAAACACCTCAGCCCGGACAGACAAGAAGTGATCAGAAAAGCAAGCATTCCTAGGAATCTCAAACAGCTCAGAGGATTTTTAGGGCTAATATCATTCTGCAGACAATGGATGCCCAATGCATCGCTTCTCATGCAACCGCTGTATGATTGCACAAAGAATGTTCCTTTCTGCCTTACAGAAGAAGCTCGACAAAACTTTCAACAGCTCAAAGAACTAGTGATTGATGCACCTGCTCTTGCACTACCGAACTATGATCTCACCTTCTATCTGTTCGTAGCAGAGCTTCAAGGATTTGCCGTAGGAGTACTCACCCAGAAGACGGAAAAACATCACATAATCGGGTACTACTCCTCTCAACGTCACCAAAGCAGCACCAACCTGTGTCCGTGCTGTTACAGCAGTTTCAAACATACTGCAGAAAGCATCTGAAATCTCACTCGATTTCCCGACCACCATCCTTACCAGCCATGACATCTATGCTGTTCTCAATCAAGTGCAGTTGAAACATTTCTCCATGGCAAGACAAGTCAGACTTCAGTGCACGCTGTTGCTACCCCCAAACATCTCATTTGCTCGAGTGACCAGTCTAAACCTCGCTGATCTGCTGATCTTCACAAGTTTAGAAGGGGGGACAGAAGAAGAGAGTGACAAACGTACCAGCACACCATTTGACCATGATTGTCAAGAACTCTTTGAACATGAGGCAAAGCCCCTGCACAAGACACTAATGGAAGTAGCCTTGATACCAAAACAGCTAGCTATCATAAAGGTTGCTGCCCACACCAAGGCTCAAACACCCGAGGCATGGGGAAATCGCTTGGCCGACCAAACAGCAAAACAAGCAGCCCTACTTCCTTTGAAGGAGACGGAAACAGTGTCAACGATGGAGGAAGAAATGCAGAACCTCTCTGAGACACAGGAAAACGCCTCTGAGGAAGAAAAGGCCGGATGGCGGGCCAAGGGGGCAGAACAGGTGGAGGGGATTTGGCGCCTAAACGGACTTTCCGTCCTGCCATGCAGTTGGTTCCCTGCCATTTTCAAAATACTCCACTACCCTACGCACGGTAGCACAAACTAAATCATGAACCAGATACAACCTCATTGGGTAGCCCCTGGCTTCAGACAATACGCCTCCCAGAGAATAAAAGCTTGTCACATCTGTCAACAACATAATCCAGGCCAGCTAATTAAAACCCCGCAAAGACACATTCCAAAGAGTACAAATAGACTATATTCAGCTGCCAAAACATGGCATCTACAAGTTTGTACTTGTCTGTGTAGACCTCTTCTCAGGATGGCCAGAGGCCTACCCTGTCAGCTCAGCCACCGCCAAAATCACGGCAAAAAAAATTGGCCTGTGAGCTGGTACCCCAGTTTGGACTCCCTGAAGTCATAAAGTCAGACCGAGGTACCCATTTCACTAGAAAAGTTTTCCAGAAAACTTGTGCCCTGTTAGGCATTCAGTCAGCCTTACACACACCTTACCACCCACAGTCATAAGGGAAAGTGGAAAGGTTAAATGGAACTCTAAAGCTCAAACTAGTCATGGCAGTGAGGAGACTGGTAGACCATGGACAGAATGTCTCCCCATAGCTCTTTACTCCATAAGGACCACCCCGCAGGGAAAGCACAGGCTCTCACCCTTTGAAATACTCTTTTGTAGTGCACCCAGCTTAGGATGCTACTTCCCGCAGGAATTACACCTGCAATGTGATAGCCTAACGTCTTATGTTGTTTCCCTGCAGAAGAGGCTAACTGAGACCCACCAAAGGGTCTATTCTTCTCTACCTGACCCTGATGCCATTCCAGGAACCCACTCCCTAAAGCCTGGTGACCGAGTCTACCTAAAGAAGCACGTGAGAAAGACTTTTGAGCCACGATTCGAAGGGCCTTTGACTGTCCAGCTGACCACTCCAACCTCCGTCAACGTTGAGGGGAGATCGACATGGGTCCATGCCAGCCACTGCAAAAAGGTCTAATACTGCTGATAAGTATTTCTATGTGTACTTCCTTTCTGGGGCCTTCTACACCACTGACATACCGGCAGGAAAAATGCCTCTCCACCTACTGGTAAAGAGAGTGGCAGATAACAAAGACAGGCCTAGTGGCCGACCCCATGTGGTTCAAATGAGCCATGTCAACAAATTTTTCAGTTCCCTTTTTCTCTATCTCATGATAATGCAGATGTATGATAAGTTGGTGGACAGCACCGACTATCTTGATGATCAAATTTTTGAGGTTCTCCAAGCAGTAAATAGTACCCTTGCCATACAGAGACAATTAATCATTGTAACTAACCAACATACTTTGCTACTGGATTACCTCACTGCGGCCCAAGGGGGGATGTGCCAAATAATAGGCCCCAGCTGTTGTCACTACATAGATCCAAAAGGAACCTTAAAAGCCCAAACCAGTTTAACTGAGATACAAAAGCTGAGGAAAAAACATGATGAAGAGGTACTCAGGAGCTCAGATGCTTGGTTGAGCAATACCTTTTCCATGTTCAATCCTGCAAACTGGTTTAAGGGAATAGGAGGATGGTTCATGGGGATACTGCAATCGGTTTTCCAAATGTTACTCTGTTTATTAGTTGCCTATGTAGTGTTTAAGTTGCTAATGGCTTTGTTTTCCCGCTGCTTGAAGAAATGCAAATACAATGATTATTCAGCACCCCTATGAAATCACTAATATGCTTTTTTCTTCTCTACTCTTTCCTCTAGAAATCACCTTGGCGTATCATGATGCGACACCTGTCGGGAGGCATGCAGGCAGTTTTCTGGAGGACGGATGTGGACGACACTCCCCGAGCAACCCGCGGCTCGGAAAATATCTGGTGGCTAACCTGCTCTACACCGCTTCTCAATGGGCCCCCGTCCATCACTCACGCCAAAAGGGGGGATTGTGGGGAAAGAGTTAACTTTTTACTGGTTAGAAAAGTCATGGACTCTCGTTCTCCTTGCAAAGAAAGCAACCAAGAATTGTTTACCTAACAGACTCTTGAGACATTTTCAAGGACTCATTGTTTTGGCTTAATTAAAGTGAAGAATACTGCTGACACAAACAGTTTTTTTGCTTTTAGAATAAAAGTCATGTTATTTTCTTTAATCCACGCCTATAATGAATGTAGACTAATGAATATGTATGTTACATAGTTACGCCCTAATTAGTTTTGTATAACCCTGTGTATCTAAACAAATCAATACAGTTCTATTTGGGAGCCGCACATCTCCAGTGCTTATGTGTATAACAGTGTCTGCCTGTTTTTATTGAGACTGGGAAAGAGCGGGGGGGGGGAGGGTTACCGGGACTCCCTCCGCATTTCGACATCACTGGCAACAGTTGTGACCGTTAGGTCAACCTAACAACTGTTACCAGAGTTCACAGCCTCTAGGTATCACAACAGCTGGGAACTCCAATAAACTTAAAGGCTCCTTTAAGGTTTTCGTACCTCCAAGCTACTGCGCCGTCGAACTGCTGCGCCGCCGTATCCCGCAATCCACCAGTTAGGTCATCGGAGTTCACATTCGGGGGCTCCACAGCTACTCTCAGTTGAACCTGCTGCCGGATTGATGGATTAGGGAATTTGCGTACATTGAGTATTCGGTTGCAGACATTTCTGCACCAAATGTGCATCTCGGGGCAAAAAAATGCTTCAAAACTGCATCATGCTTTGATGCTTTTTTTGCCAGAAAATGCAGATTTAGTGTATAATTTTCAGCACCAAATCTGCTTCTCTTGGCAAAAAAAACCTCAGTTCACCTGAGGCGAGATCACTGAGTTCAATCAGTTTACCTGAGGTGAGTTTACCTGCAGTCACTGGTGGAGTATTGTGAGAGCCCCCAGCTCTGACGTCACTGCTCACAGCTGCGACTTAGTCAGTGTCTGCCTGAAGCCACAGTGGGCAGTCATGTTTTCTAATCTGCCCGCACACTTTGACTTCAGTATGTAGCACAGCCGGGATCATCATAGGACGTCGTGGTGTGGATTATGTCAGACCTAGGTGTTTTAGGCTTAACCAATTGGAGAAAAAGGGTGTTTGTTTTTGCTTGTTTTTTTAAATAAAGGATTTTTCTCTATGTTTTGTGTTTATTTATTTTTACTTACAGGATTAGTAATGGGGTGGTCTCATAGATCCCTCCCATTACTAATCTAGGGCTTAGTGGCAGCTGTGAGCTGTCATTAACCCCTTATATTACTCTGATAGACACCATACCAGGGCATGAGCTGTGTAAAGTGCTGACATTGTGGCATCTAATGGATGCACAAATTCTGGGCGGTTGCAGGCTGCTATTTTTAGGCAGGGGGGCCCAATAACTCCTGAGAATACCATCCCTCAGCTGTCGGCTTTATTATGGTTGGGTATCAAAATTGGGGGATCACACTTTTTTTTAAATATATAAATAGTTTAAAAAATCTGCATTGTGTCCCTCTTATTTTGATACACAGCCATGGGCTGCACCCTGTAAGCGTATGCTTTATCTGAGTTGGGTATCTATACTGTATACGGGGAAATTAATTTTTTTTATTGATTTATGTAATTTTACACTCACTTAAGGGACCCAAACAGCTACTGTGACGGCAGCCAATCAGAGACGCCGGCAGAGACGGTGCGCGGGGGAAGCAGTACATTGAGATTTAATGATTGGACCTGGAAGTAGTCTGACAGCCACGGGGAATGTCGGTGAGCCTAACTGTCCTGCTTTAATCCCCATAATACAATGACAATATTATTCCCAGAAACCAAATATGTCAGAAATGCATCCAGACATCTTCCACATGATGTTCCAATTCAGTTTCAACATTTCTCCATTCATTTTAGCATTTTTTACAGCCTTTCCAGACTAACTTCTAAGATTCTCCTGAAAAATATTTGAGTTTTCCTATTGACTTGCATTATCTTTGTTATTCATGACGAATACACAAATAAGGTGGTTTCACACGTTGTGTCTTATCCGCCAGGTTCGTTGCTGTGTTGAAATGAAGCATCCGTAAATTTTTGTGTTGCTAATGGACCCAACAGATGTGTTATTTCGCAGGAATTCGTCAGCGGCAGTACCGCCCCTATCATCACCGCACACACACGGCACTATCGAAGTGACGTCACCGCTGACAGTGTGATTCACTTCAGTTTCTGCGTGGAGCTCACAGAGAGCGGCGGTGTTCTACGGCAGCTCCTGTCAGCTTCCAATGTAGCAGAGCTGAAAGCGTCATGGGACCTTGTGTGGATTACATTGGACCTGGAGGGGTATTTGGGGATTAATAAAGTGGTGAAAAAGGGTGTTTTTTGTCTTTTATTCCAAGTAAAGGATTTTTTCAGGTGTATGTGTTTATTTACTTTCACTTACAGGTTAATCATGGGGGGTATCTCATAGATGCCTGCCATGATTAACCTAGGACTTAGTGGCAGCTATGGGCTGCCATTAACTCCTCATTACCCCGATTGCCACCGCACCAGGGCAATTCGGGATGAGCCGGGTAGAGTCCCGAGACTTTCACATCTAATGGATGCAACAATTCCGGACGGCTGCTGGCTGATATTTTTTAGGCTGGGGGGTTCCCCATAACATGGGGCTCCCCATCCCAAGAATACCAGCTTTCAGCCGTGTGGCTTTATCTTGGCTGGTATCAAAATTCGGAGGGACCGCATGCCGTTTTTTTAAAATTATTTATTTATTTATTGTGCTGCATAATATAGACCCACCCACCAGCGGCTGTGATTGGTTGCAGTGAGTTAGCTGTCACTCAGCGTGGGGGTGCGTCTGACTGCAACCAATCATAGGTGCTGGTGGGCGGGGGAAGCAGGGAATACGAAATGGAATAATGATCAGCGGGCATTTTTCAAAAGCAGGAGAAGCCGCTAGAGCAGTGTGACAGCTGTGCAGCGCCGCGCCGGTGATCGGTGAGTATGAGAGAGGGGGAGAGAGACCAGTAGTGATTTTAAACGATTTAGATCGTTCTGCTGGACATGCTGAGCGGATTCCGCCGCTTAGCGCATTGCGGCAGAATACGCCACCATAGACAATCATTAGACACCTTAGCGGATTCCAACGGAATCCACCAAGGTGTGTTGTTTTGACGACACCAAAAACGCTACATTCTGCGTTCCCTCAAAATAATGACTCAGCATTGCACAGCGGATGCAACACAGACACTTGCGTCACAGTGCGTCGTCAATACAAGTGTATGGAGAATAGCGCAGTCTGTTAACGTAATGCACTATTTTCCATAGTGGCGGATTGCGATGAACGCAGGTATGAAAGCACCCTAATAGAAATTTTTCGGCTAGAATAATCTGAACCCAATTAATTTACTATTTGCTCATCTCTATCATTAACCTTAAAAAAATCCCTGGGAGGCCTTAAGGGGGTGTTACACGCAGCGATATCGCTAGTGATATCGCTAGTGAAAGCACCCGCCCCCGTCGTTTGTGCGTCACGGGCAAATCACTGCCCGTGGCACACAATATCATTCGGAGCCGTCACACGGCACTTACCTGACTAGCAACGTTGCTGTTGCCGGCAAACCGCCTCCTTTCTAAGGGGGCGGTTCGTGCGGCATCACAGTGGCGTCACTAAGCGGCCACCTAATAGAAGCGGAGGGGTGGAGATGAGCGGGACGTAACATCCCGCCCACCTCCTTCCTTCCGCATTGCCGGCGGCCGCAGGTAAGCTGCAGTTCGTCGTTCCCGAGGTGTCACATGTAGTGATGTGTGCTGCCTCGGGAACGACGAACAACCTGCATGCTGAACAATCAACGATTTTTTAAAAAGAAACGACGTGTCAACGATGGACGATTTGGTGAGTATTTTCCATCGTTAACGGTCGTTCGTGCGTGTCACACGCAACGACATCGCTAACGATGCCGGATGTGCGTCACGGAATCCGTGACCCCAGCGATATATCGTTAGATACGTCGCTGCGTGTGACGGGGCCTTTACTCAACAAAAGTATCCCTGATATTCCCAAACGCTCCTGAGTTATCATCTCTTTTTTTTCCAACAGCAAAACAAAACATTGCTTCAGCTTTGAAACAATAGTCTGGACATATTGAAGTTCAAGAGATGCCTCTCATGATACATGATTAACAAAAAATTATCTGCTATTCTTATAGATAAAGTCCATAAATTTGACCAAGGTTGCCTCCCCTGGGCATAGTACACTGATCATACCCGCTTTGCTACTTTTCCCTTTTTCGTCTTAATTCTTCTGTCTTTTCCGACTTCATGAAATACCTAGTAACACTTCCCTTCCCTTCATTCTTTTCTCCTCCCCAACACATCACTTGTTTGTCTCTCCTAACAGCTCTTATATTTGCATGTCCATATTTATGATTCTGTTATGTGTTATGTATGCTGTATGTTAAAACCTTTAAGGCTGGAAACACATCTATGCGAGTAAACTCGGTCCGACTGGGCTGAAAAAAACTCGGCTGATTTTAGTTCACGTTAGGTGCGAGTGCAACGCAAGTGCGATGCTTTTTCTGAATAAATTAATGATTTTACTAGCGTGTGTAATGCATGTGTAATGCGTATTTTTTACTATGTCATCTGCCATTCAGCTCTGCTACATGGCCGCTGACAGCAGACTCAGACAGTCATGTAGCAGAGCTAAATGGCAGATGACAGCAGACACACAAAGAGCCGCACGATCAGAATGAACTCGGGTTAACTTCACCCAACTTCATTGTCATGCTGCGGCTCTGTCTGTGCCGTGTCCTGATTAGCGGTCACCGGTGAAGGGCTCACCGGTGACCGCTAATCCCCTGAGTGACTGAAGTTAGCAGCCCTCTCTCATACTCACCGTTCCCCGATCCCCGGTGTGGCGCTGCACGGTGTTCACACTGCTGCGGCGGCTTTTACTATTTTGAAAAAGCCGGCCGCTCATTAAATAATCTCGTATTCCCGGCTTTACCCGCCCACAGGCGCCTATGATTGGTTGCAGTGAGACACGCCCCCACGCTGAGTGACAGGTGTCTCACTGCACCCAATCACAGCAGCCGGTGGGCGTGTCTATACTGTGCAGTGAAATTAATAATTAAATAATTTAAAAAACCGGCGTGCGGTCCCCCCAATTTTATTACCAGCCAGATAAAGCCATACGGCTGAAGGCTGGTATTGTCAGGATGGGAAGCTCCACGTTATGGGGAGCCCCCCAGCCTAACAATATCAGTCAGCAGCCGCCCAGAATTGCCGCATACATTATATGCGATAGTTCTGGGACTGTACCCGGCTCTTCCCGATTTGCCCTGGTGCGTTGGCAAATCGGGGTAATAAGGAGTTAATGGCAGCCCACAGCTGTCACTAAATCCTAGATTAATCATGTCAGGCGTCTCCATGAGATACCTTCCATGATTAATCTTTAAGTTACAGTAAATAAACACACACACCCGAAAAAATCCTTTATTTGCAATAAAAAACACTAACAAATTCCCTGGTTCACCAATTTAATATGCCCCAAAAAGCCCTCCTTGTGCGGCGTAATCCAGGATGGTCCAGCGTCGCTTCCAGCTCTGCTGCATGAAGGTGACCGGAGCTGCAGAAGACACCGCCGCTCCTGTCAGCTCCATGCAGCAACTGAGGTGAGTATCGCGATCAGCTGAGCTGTCACTGAGGTTACCTGCTGTCACTGTTGGAGGATCCAGTGGTGGCCGCGGGTAACCTCAGTGACAGCTCAGCTGATCGCGCTACTCACCTCAGTTGCTGCATGGAGCTGACAGGAGCGGCGGTGTCTGCTGCAGCTCCTGACACCTTCATGCAGCAGAGCTGGAAGTGACGCTGGACCATCCTGGATTACGCCGGACATGGAGGGCTTTTTGGGGCATATTAAATTGGTGAACCAGGGAATTTGTTAGTGTTTTTTATTTCTAATAAAGGATTTTTTTGTGTGTGTGTGTTTATTTACTGTAACTTAAAGATTAATCATGGAAGGTATCTCGTGGAGATGCCTAACATGATTAATCTAGGATTTAGTGGCAGCTGTGGGCTGCCAATAACTCCTTATTACCCCGATTTGCCAACGCACCAGGGCAAATCGGGAAGAGCCAGGTACAGTTCCAGAACTGTCGCATCTAATGTATGCGGCAATTCTGGGCGGCTGCTGACTGATATTGTTAGACTGGGGGGCTCCCCATAACGTGGAGCTCCCCATCCTGAGAATACCAGCCTTCAGAAGCCGTTTTTTTTAATTATTTAATTATTTATTTCACTGCACAGTATAGACCCGCCCACCGGCTGCTGTGATTGGGTGCAGTGAGACACCTGTCACTCAGCGTGGGGGCGTGTCTCACTGCAACCAATCATAGGCGCCTGTGGGTGGCTAAAGCAGGGAATGCGAGATTGTTTAATGAGCGGCCGGCTTTTTCAAAATAGTAAAAGCCGCCGCAGCAGTGTGAATGCCGTGTAGCGCCGCGCCGGGGATCGGCGAACGGTGAGTATGAGAGAGGAGGGGAAAATGACCGACAGACTGTGAGAGAGGGACAGAGATAGTGACGGACCGACAGAGAGAGAATAGAGACCGAGAGGGAGAGACCGACTGACAGAGAATAGTGATTGACAGACATTGTGAGACATCACTCGTTTCCAGTGTTTTAGGAAACATGCGAGAAATGTATTTAGAAAATCGGATGTCACTAGGATGGTGTGAGTGCCGTCCTGTGACATCCGATTTTTTACACGCTCCCATAGACTTGCATTGGAGAGACTCGCAGAAAAAACTCGCAAAAAAGCAGCATGCTGCGATTTTTTTCTCAGTCCGATTTGGACTGAGAAAAAAATCGCAAATGTGAGCTGAATCATTCACTAACATGTGTCCGATTCCAATGCGAGTTTTTCTCGCATTGCTCTACTGCGAGAAACTCGCAAGTGAGAAGCAGCCCTAATAAAAACATTGTTAAAAAAATACTACTGTGTGAATGTGACTGAAGAAATTAACAGCCTACAATGTAAACCGGATTAAGTAGGGAGATAAAGTGCTTTCAGCACTTAAACTTTCCATTATGTATACTTAGGGATGCCCTCTGCATTGTTGCCCTAGAGGTGTTTCAGCAATTTCTTATTGATATCTTTAGGGGTTTTCTTTACCATTTTGACATTTTGATCTATGGATTTTTGACGCCCTGGCCTATCAGGTTGCCACAGGGTATTGTGCAATCTGTCCTTCTGCACAGTATCTACTCCTCCTTGGTTACGGATCCTGGTCCATTGGTGTTGCTTACAGCTTAGCCAGCCAAAATCCTAGGAACACTTTGCACCAAACCCACCAGACACACCATTGGGGGGCCTGAAGGGAATAGGGCCGCCCACAATGGGGGGTTGGTAGGGAGAAGTGAGAAAGTGACAGAGAAGTGAAACAGGAGTGAAAGGAGTAGGAGGTGGAAAGTGACTCTCCGAGAGGGAGAGGTCACTGGTCTGGAGCAGGGCTCCTGAAGTTTACTAGGTGGCAGACGTTGGTCTGGGCCTGGTAGGAATGGAACCCCGGTCGCAGGGGATCACGTCAAGGGGCACGGACTGCCGAGGAGGGCAGCTGGCGGCCTTGAGCCATCACTGGGCAGGGGACAGGGTACGACAGCATACGTGGACCCTAGGCCGGGAAGTAGCTTCAGGCGTCCCGGTAATTTACCTGACAGGGGTGAAGACTTCAAGATTTATCCCCAACCTGCTCCAAAATCGGGGTACTAGCGCACCGATGGGATAGGACTTTCCCAAATACAGTCCAAAGAAATCCTATGCGTGAACCCTGAGAGCAAGCTCACTCCGTTAGCCATACGGGTGAGCGGGACACAAAATGTTTCAAGCTTGAGGGTCCAACTAGTGAGAAGGTGCCACGGAAAAGGCCACAGGCTAACAGCAACACCAAGGGCACGGATTCACACGTGCACCCTCCATGCTGCAGCGGTGCTCAGAATTCTGGTTTACAAGCTGTCAGAGTTGTTATTCTCGGACTGAGGGAGTATGCTGAAAAAACCCTTTTTCTCTACCCAACGGCACCCCATTCACCAACACCCAACGGGCCCTGGGGCACAAACCCCCTACCCAGGGGTTAAACATCCTGCTGCTACACCATCGCCACTGGGCTCCCCAACAGCAGCGGTGGTCTCCTACATTACCACGCACCGTGGGTGGCGTCACGAACTTACACATCCCCTGTACATATTTATCCCCTCTCTTTTAAATTCGAGTGTCCGTGCGACCCCCCGGGTCCGGAGTTCCCTCGAGCCACCGCAGCTCCGGATCAGAGCGGCTCGGCCACTGGCACGGGGACGGTACACCTCGAAAAACCTGGCGTCACGAACAGGATACGAGCAGGACCCACTTATCTGGGTGACGTGCGCCTTGAAAGCCAAAGACTGCAGGTCCAGAGTCCTTTTCCCGCCAATTCCACCATTGTCCGCCATCTTTTCGCGCTAAAACGCTTTCTTCATCAAGAAAGTGCGTGAAGCCTAAGCCCCTCCCTTCGTCATCCTTGTGAGGCCGGAACCGGAAGTTCCAAGAGGGCCACGGTCAGCGAGAGAGTGCTGCGAAAAGACCGAGGGGGCACGCAAAGATGTCGGCTCCAGGCAATGGAAGCGTGGCGGTGCTGCCTCAACCCGACCAGGGTGAAGGAATGTAACCACAGCGGAAGTGGAGCAGGGGCGCCAGGACTCTGAGACAATGTTCCTGGAAGACGCAGTGGCAAGATGGCGGAGCAAGACTGGTCACCAGAACATGCTGTTCCTGGGACCGCGGCATGGATAGAGGAGGAAACAGAGCAGCTGTGCAGGAGAATGCGGACGCAGTTCCTGTTTATACTGAACCACTGGAGGGAAGAGATGAGGAGCCTGGAGGTGGCGGTGGGAGCCCGTGAGATTGAAGTCCCACGTGAAGGAAGGGAAAGCGGCTACCCAGTCCCTATTGATTGCCCAAATCCGGCCACACCGGCTGATGGATCCGGACCATCCCCGCTTGTGGTGAGCGCTCCACCATCAACTACCCTGTTCTCGGCGGACGCCGAGCTGCCCACACCAACCCCGGCAGCGGAACCTTCAGTGTATCCACCAGAAGCTCCAGCTGCAGAGATCCAGACCACGACCCTCATTCCAGTCACGGCAGCGGTCACCCAGACACCGGCCAGACCAGACCCGGCCTGCATCACTGGGCCAGTCCTCAGAGGTGGAGCTCCCGGACTCTGCAACTCCAGCTGCGGAGCAGTCAGTTCATCAGTTTGCACATGCGGGAGCGGAACCAAGATGTCCACCCATTCCGCTACCGCGCAGCATCCCGACGACTGTTTGGGCCGCAGAAGTTTACCTACCATCATTGCCAGAAACCGAAGCGCAGCCTATTGCCGCCCCCGCGATGGAGGGATGCACGGGCGACGGCTGCTGCGATTCCGTACGAAAGCGGAAGCCAGAAAGCGACGGCGGATGAAGCGGACAGCGATTTGCTAGATGCCGCGAAACGTACATCGGGCTTTCCTTCACCACCAGACTCTGGTAATGATTCTGCACTTGCACTTTACCCTTCGCTCATGCTGTGATATAATTTATTATCCGGGTATATCCTTCTGATCCTTCACAGTGCGCCCGTATGGATATCTTTACCACGGGGCAACCGTTGCCACTTTATTAATACCCTTCTAGTTTTTGGGATCCTTAGTTTAGTTTACCTGGTATTCTTTCAATATATATTGACAGGCATTATATGTGAGCGGCTTCTATCAATACCTTTGTCTGTACACGATAATGGTTTTTTCATGTCCCTCGTTCTCCTCCTGTACCATCATTCTCTATTCCTAACATTGTGTAATGTATGCACTATGCACCTTTAGATTCTCTAATAAATATTTATTACTATCCAGCATTTTTGCTCAAGTTCTTTTGTTCATATACAGTAATGCGTTAATTCATTCATTTATTACTAGCTAGTTGGGGGGGTGTCCTCATACTGGCTTTTTCTGTGTATGTTTCCGATGGAATTTAAATTTCTCAAATTTTTTTACCTCCTGCCTCGATTGCTTTACACCATCAAGGTCTTGTCATCCATGTTAAATATGATCATCTAAACATCTGTTTGAGTTCAATTTGAGTGATTGCTCTCAGTGAGAGAAACAAAATCATAATCTTGTAGTTTTGATACCTTTAATACCTTTTAATGGTTAACAAAAATAATATAAGTGATGTTACAAAGTCAGCTTTCGAGACATCTCAGGTTGCTTCATCAGGCAAGGTAACCATGCTGTGATTCACACCTCACCATCAATGAGCTTTGCACTGGTCCTTAATTTAAATTCTTTGATTGTTTCAGAACAGCTGCACCCAGTAATCTATGTGTTACACCACTGGATTCAAAATCTCCTTGCCTACATTATTGTTGCTGTCAGATGAGGTAGCAAAAACCTGCTGAAAGATTCCCTTTAAGTTACCACTTTTACTTTTGATAGCAAATAGCTTCAATATTTCCCTTTCATATCCTTTATATATCAATAGGTTTTAACAGAAGATAAAGACACCTTCTGCTTCTAAATCTTCACAAGAATTTTAACATTAGCAAATTCCGGATTGGCAAAATGTCTTTGGAAAACTATGCATTTCTATTGTTAACTGTATCATACTTTAACTTCGTTTTTTAAAAAAATTGCTAATGTGTACTTGTATATGGTCTTCGAAATACACTGTGTGCAGAATTATTAGGCAAATGAGTATTTTGATCACATGATAATTTTTATACATGTTGTCCTACTCCAAGCTGTATAGGCTTGAGAGCCAACTACCAATTAAGTAAATCAGGTGATGTGCATCTCTGTAATGAGGAGGGGTGTGGCATAATGACATCAACACACTATATAAGGTGTGCTTAATTATTAGGCAACTTCCTTTCCTTTGGCAAAATTGGTCAGAAGAGAGATTTGACAGGCCCTGAAAAGTCCAAAATTGGGAGATGTCTTGCAGAGGGATACAGCAGTCTTGAAATTGCCAAACTTTTGAAGCGTGATCACTGAACAATCAAGCGTTTCATGGCAAATAGCCAACAGGGTTGCAAGAAGCGTGTTGGACAAAAAAGGCTCAAAATAACTGCCCATTAACTGAGGAAAATCAAGCGTGAAGTTGCCAAGATGCCATTTGCCACCAGTTTGGTTTTATGGACTGATCAAATGAGATTGACTCTTGATGGGCCAGATGGATGGGCCAGAGGCTGGATCAGTAAAGGGCAGAGAGCTCCACTCCGACTCAGACGCCAGCAAGGTGGAGGTGGGGTGCTGGTATGGGCTAGTATCATCAAAGATGAACTTGTGGGACCTTTTTGGGTTGAGGATGGAGTGAAGCTCAACTCCTAGACCTACTGCCAATTTCTGGAAAACAACTTCTTCAAGCAGTGGTACAGGAAGAAGTTGGTATAGTTCAAGAAAAACATGATTTTCATGCAGGACAATGCTCCATCACATGCATCCAACTACTCCACAACGTGGCTGGCAAATAAAGGTCTAAAAGATGAAAAAATTATGACATGGCCCCCTTGTTCACCTGATCTGAACCCCATAGAGAACCTGTGGTCCCTCATAAAATGTGAGATCTACAGGGAGGGAAAACAGTACACCTCTCGGAACAGTGTCTGGGAGGCTGTGGTGGCTGCTGCGCGCAATGTTGATTGTAAACAGATCAAGCAACTGACAGAATCTATGGATGGTAGGCTGTTGAGTGTCATCATAAAGAAAGGTGGCTATATTGGTCACTAATTTTTTGAGGTTTTGTTTTTGCTTGTCAGAAATGTTTATTTATAAGTTTTGTGCAGTTGTATTGGTTTACCTGGTGAAAATAAACAAGTAAAATGGGAATATATTTGGTTTTTATTAAGTTGCCTAATAATTCTGCACAGTAATAGTTACCTGCACAAACAGATATCCTCCTAAGATAGCCAAATCTAAAAAAAACCCCACTCCAACTTCCAAAATTATTAAGCTTTGATATTTATGAGTCTTTTGGGTTGATTGAGAACATAGTTGTTTACCAATAATAAAAAACCCTCTAAAATACAACTTGCCTAATAATTCTGCACACAGTGTATTTTAAAAATATAAATCTTAAAAATGTTATGTGCATTTTTATTCACCCCCTTATAGTCTAATATTCCTAAATAAAATTTTGAGTGACCATTTACATACAGAATTAGTAAATTAAGCATGTAATTTATTCTCAGTGTAACTACAGCTGTTCAGTGAAGGCTTCAGAGGTTTGTGTGAGAACAATAAGGATTAGAGATGGGCAAACTCACAAATATTTGGATTCGGCGAGTTTGGCCGGACTTTAAAAAAGTCTAGTTTGAGACTGGAATTGAACCCAAACATGAACCCGGATGCCGAACCTCATATACGTTTATGGAGACTCAAACATGTGTGCTGTAAAATGGTGTTAGTAAGGCCTAGAGGGCTGTAAAGCAGGAAAATTATTCTTATCAAGTCTCCCGCATGGCTATCATACTGCTTCTTGGTCACTCATTAGCTCTCATGCATATTCACTGCCTACCCCACCCACTTTGTGTCTGTGATTGGTTGTAGTCAGACTGCCGGCATCTGTGATTTGGTTGTTGAGCGTAAAAATAAATAAATAATTAGAAAAAAATGATGTAGGGTCATTCGTTTATTGATACCTGACACAAACAAAGTAAACAGCTACAGGTTGCAGCCCCTAGCTATCCGCGTTATATTGGCTGTATATCAAACTGTGAGGAACCCCATGAGGCTTTTTGTAATTATTTAAATAAATAATTTAAAAAAACAGAGTGCAGTCCCCCCCAATTTTAAGACCCAGCCAAGATACAGTGGACAGCTGGGGGCTGGTATTCTCATGCTGGGGAAGCCCATGGTTCTTAGATCCCAAGCCTAAAAATAGCAGCCCAGAGCCGCCCCTGGAATTGTCGCATCTATTGGCTTTACCCGCCTCATCCAGTTTGCCCTGATGCGGTGGCCATGAAGGTAATATAAGGGGTTAATGACAGCTATGATTTGTCAAAAAAAACCTCAAACCCATTACTAACATTGTAAGTAAAGTTAAATAAACAAAAAACACAGAAAAAGCCTTTTAAAAAAACAAACAAAAAACCACCAGCTTTCTCCAATTCATTTACCCCCCAAACACCCTGCAGGTCCGACGTTATCTACAGACATGATGTCCCACGGCAATTAGCTGATTAGACAATGTGTGCACTTTGAACATTTGGGTGCAGACATTTCTGCACCAAATCTGCAACTCCTGGCAAAACAAATGCATCAAAACCGCATGCTTTTTGATGTGGTTTTGGTGAGTTTGTTTCCAGGAGATGCAGGTTTGGTACAGAAACGTCTGCACGCAAATATTGAATGTGCACACATTGCCTAATATGGTCATTTGGCATGGGGTTCAATGACTTCACCTCAGGTGAGGTCACTGAGTTCACCTCATGTCAGTACATCTGAGGTCACAGCAGGATTACTGTGGAAACCCCAGCTGTGATGTCTGGTGAACTCACTGATGTCACCACTCACAGCTGCAGCTCTGTCAGTAACTGCAGTGAGCGGTCATGTTTTCCATCCCACGATTATCCCGCTGCAGTGAGCCAGGATAGTTGTGGGACCTTGTTTGGATTACGTCTGATCTGCAGAATGTTTTGAGGGTTTACAATTTGGAGAAAGAGGGTTTTTTGTTTTTGATTTTTAAAAATATGATTGTTTTCTGTCTGTTCCTTTTGACTTACAGGGTTAGTAATGTAGGGGTCCCATAAATCCCTCACCATTACTTACATTGGGCTTGATGACAGCTGTGATTTTTTGACAAATCACAGCTGTCATTAACCCCTTATATTACCCTGATTGCCACCAATTCAGGGCAATCGGGATGAGCCAAGTAAAGTGCCGGAATTGGCGCATCTAATGAATGCGACAATTCAGGGGTGGTTGCTGGCTGCAATTTTTAGGATTGGCAGGGCCAAATAACCATGAACCTCCCAAGCCTAAGAATACCAGCCCCCAGCTGTCCGCTTTATCTTGGCAGGGTATCAAAATTGGGTGGACTGCACATTTTTTTAGATATTTATTTAAATAATTAGAAAAAGCCTAATGGGGTCCCTCATATTTTGATATACAGTTAAGATAACACACACAGCTAGGGGATGCAGCCTATAGCTGTCTGCTTTATCAGCTCTGGGTATAAATATAGGAGGGAACCAACATCCTATTTTTCAATGATTTTTTTTTCCACTCCACAACCAATCACAGATGCAAGCAGTCTGACTGCAACCAATTACAGACGCTGCCACAGAGGGTTGGCGGAGGAAGCAGTGAATGTGCATGAGAGCTAATGAGCGGACTTGGAAGCAGTGTGACAGCCAAGCAGAAGACTAAGTATAATTCACCTGCTTTAATCACTACTTTGCTTCCTTTTAACTTTTTTTAAATTTTTATCAGTAGCACAAAATTCCCTGAAAAGTCCGTATTCAGGGTCTGTGCACTTTAAACGCTTAGGAAGCTTTTGCAGGTGTTTTGTGGTAATTATTCTAATTTTCTGAGATAATAACTTTTAGGTTTTCATTGTCTGTAAGCCATATTCATCAACATTAACAAAAATAAACACGTGAAATAGATCACTTTGTGTGCAATGACTCTATATAGTATATGTGTTTCCCATTTTGTATTGAATTACTGAAGTAAATTAACTTTTTGATGATATTTTAATTTATTGAGATGCACTTGTATTTGGGTGTTTTTATTAGACATGAGCGATGTTCAAGTCAAACGGTTCGCCAATTTCATGTTCGAGTGATTTTGGGGGGTGTTCGAGTCGTTCGACGAACTCGAACGATTTGCTAAAAGTTCGGCAGTTTGAGTTACGTTCGAGAACGGTTCGATCACCAAAAGTGTGGCTTTTCACAGCTACTGTATGTGTGCAGGGAGCCATCGCTGGCAGCCTGCGGTAAGCTGGTAACCAGGGTAAATATCGGGTATCCAAGCAAAGCGTTTTGCTTAGTAACCCAATGTGTACCGTGGCTACGTTTTCAAAAATCCCCAAAAGCCACACAGAAGCACTTCCGTGTGACTTCCGTCGGATGCTGCTGCAGTCTGTGTCCTTCTCCAGCTCCAGCCCTGCGGCTGCCCGCTCAGCAGTGTCCACAGCTGCCCGCACTGTATGGTGTCCGTAACTGCCCACACTGCAGTGTCAGCATATGCCTGCACTGTAGTGTGTCCGCAGCTGCCCACACTGCAGTGTCAGCATATGCCCGCACTGTAGAGTGTCCGCAGCTGCCCGCACTGTACGGTGTCTGCAGCTGCCCACACTGCAGTGACAGCAGCCGCGGGGATGACAAGTGCTGCCGTCAGGAGATTAGTAAAGTTCCTTACCTGCGGTGATGAAGTCCTGCCCTCCTGACGTCAGCGCTGTCACTGCCCTCCTGACGTCAGCGCTGTCACTGTCCTCCATGGCCACCGCTTGTCACATCTCCTCTCGCTGCCGACTCGAGACTGTCAGTTATGGGGACATCACAGGCTCCCATGATACTTGGTTTGTGAAGGCGGCGGACATTGAACTCAGTGACAGCTCTGATGTCAGGAGTGCAGCGATCACTGCAGGTAATGTATCTCGCTAACCTCCTGACAGCAGCACTCGTCATTCCCTGCAGTGACCTGGTCTGACCTATTGATGTTAGCTCAGGTCACTGCATTGCTCTCCCAGCCAATATGGAACATTCTGTTCTTCATTGACTGGGACATTGACTATGGTATGGATCGTCATGGGACCCCCTTGGATTACACCAGACCTGGATTTGTTTTTCTTTCTAATAAATTGGCGAAAGAGGGAATGTTTTGGGGAGTGTTTTTTCAAATAAAAATTTGTTTGTCGTGTATTTTTTTTTTTTATTACTCACTGGGTTGGTGATGTCGGGTATCTGAGAGACGCATGACATCATGAACCCCAGGGCTTGATGCCAGGTGACATCACACATCTGGCATTAACCCCATATATTACCCCGTTTGCCATCGCACCAGTGCAACAGGATGAGCTGGAGCGAAGCACCAGGATTGGCGCATCTAATGGATGCGCCACTTCTGGGGCGGCTGCAGCCTGCTATTTTTAGTCTGGGGAGAGTCCAATAACCATGACCTCCCTAGTCTGAGAATATCAGAACCCAGCTGTCTGCATTACCTTGGCTGGGGATCCAATTTTTGGGAGACCCCCACGTGTTTTTTTTGTTAATTATTTATTTAATTTAAAGTAACAGCGTGGGGTGCCCTCAGTTTTGGATTACCAGCCAAGGTGAAGCTGCCAGCTGTGGTCTGCAGGCTGCAGCCGTCTGCTTTACCCTAGCTGGCTATCAAAAATAGGGGGAACCCCATGTCATTTTTTTAAAAATGTATTGATTTTATTTGCTAAATACAAGGCTAAGCATCCTTTAGTGCCACATGAAAGTCACCAAAGGGTGCAAAATTACAAAATGCAGGAGAGTGGGACATTATGTGTCTTTCTGCCATTATAATGACAGAAAAGACTGATCTGAAGTGTACAAACACAAGAAAATCACCAGAGTGCTCTACGCTGTGAAAAGCAGTAGAAAATGGCACTGGAGTGAACATGTGACCGCCTCATGTAGCTTCAAGCTATGGATCCTGGGTAAATTTATGTATTTTCCCTGCTTCAGTTTTTTTGCAGTACGCAAAAAAACGGAAGGCACACGGATGACAAACGGATGACATACGGACCGTATACGGAACGGAACGGAAACGGATGCCACATGGATGCATTCGTGAAAAAAACGGACCGTTTTTTGCAGACCGCAAAAACGGATCTGTCGTGTGAATGTAGCCTTATTCTATACTGACTTTTATAAACAGCAGGCAGAAATAAGTGAATAGCGCCCCCCAGCGTCAGTAAATCTCCGGGGTTTCAGGGGGTAGCTGAGACCCTAGAGATCATGATTCAGGCCGTTTTTTCGGGTCCCCGCTCACGTGATCACCGGTATACACCGTATACTGATGATCACGTTACAGTAAATGACAGCGCCGGTAAAAATGTATTTATCTCCCATCTGGCATGAACAAACATCTCAGATGGGAGATAAATCTCCTCCCCGGTCCCCTCCGGTCCCCCGGTGTCACCAAAGTGCCCCCCCGACCCTCTCCCGGAAATCCAAGATGGCCACGCGCACAGTAGCGCGCCGGCCGCATTCACCCTACTCCTCTGATTTCTGTCGCATGTGCCATGACACATGCGGCAGAAAACTCCTCCCCAGGCCCTGCCAGGTCACCCCCTATAATCCCACCGGTGTTCCCCGGTGTCCCACGGTACCTGTGCAGCGTTGATCCCCTGCGGCCCCCTCCTTCACAATAGACGCTGCCGCATGCACAGAGCAGCTGTCAGCTCAGCTTCCTGTGTTCAGACACAGTGAGTGGTGGTAACCATGCATTTGTAAGCTACTGCAATGCCCTGCTCATGAGGTAAGGAACATAGTTGATCAGGAGAGCTATACTACATTTCCAAATGGAGGTATTTGATTTTATAGTTGCCCTACTGAACGACTACCAAACAAGAGAGTCCATTATACACCACAAGAAAACATGTCTAAATAGCGAGCTCTGTTGTTTAGTATTCATTCAGCTGGATAACTGGACTTAAAGGGGTATTCCATCTCCAAGATCCTATCCCCAATATATAGTACGTGGAATAGTAAAAATAGTAGGACATACCTTTATTAGCAAATTTAGTATAGTTCTCATGATTAGGCATTTTAATTATTTAAATAAATAGTTAAAAAACAAAAATATGGGTTCCCGCTGCATCTTTTGTATTGCTAGCTAAGGGTAATCCAAGCAGCTACTGGCTGCTAACCCCCACTGCTTGGTGTTACCTTCACTGGCAATGAAAAATCCAGGGAAGCATTTTTCTTTCTGCCAAAAAAACTAAAAAAAAAAAAAATGACGTGCGCTTCGCCATGTTTTTGCATGCTAGCCAGGTACAGCAGGCAGGTACGGCTGCCCCCAACCCCCAACTGCCTATTTGTACCCGGCTGGAAACTAAAAATATAGGGAAGCCCTTTTTTTAATTATTTCATGAATTTCATGAAATAATTAAAAAAAAAAATGACATGGGCTTCACCCCATTTTTGTGTCCAGCCAGGTACAACTAGGCAGCTGGGGATTGGAATCCGCAGCACAGGTTAGCCTGAGCTTTCTGGGCCCCTCAAGGTGAATTGCAGTCCGCAGCTGCCCCAGAAAATGGCGCTTTCATAGAAGCTCCACTATCTGGCGCTGTATCCAACTCTTCCAGCAGCCCTGAAGCCTTGCTTGCTGGGTAATAACAGGTTAATATTAGCTTTGTTTTACTAGCTAGTATTAAGCTAGAGATTCTTAATGTCAGGCAAGTTTGACCCGGCCATTAAGAATCTCCAATAAAGGGTTAAAAAAAAGACACCACACAGAGAAAAAATACTTTAATAGAAATAAATACACAGACACACTTAGAGACTCCATGTTTATTACTCCCTCTCAGCCCTCCACGATCCTGGTCTTCTGTCTTCTTTCTCCTTCAACCCATGCAGCTCTGCTACATCAGCACTGCATGGGAGGAAGAACGCTGCTGCTCCATGCAGTCTAATCACTCGGTGAGTGAGCAGAGGCTGCGGGCTGTAAGCAGTGACGTCACCGCTGACAGGCGGGTTACTATAGCAACGGTGCTCCCATCACGTGATTCCCGGTGCCACTATTCACTGGCTGTGGCAGCCAGTCTTTGCATGTGGGCTGACTCTGTAAAAAGCGCCGACATGCATGGACGGGGAGTTGACCATGTGCCAGAGCATCTTGCCGGTAAAAGGACATGCTCAAACGAGCACCGCTTACCGGAGAGATACACTGACAGGACCTAGCATGGCGTTTAGCCATGTGACCAGTCTGTAGCTAATGAGATAATAGACACGTGACTGGTCACATGCTAATTTGATGTCGCGATAGGTCCTATCATCAGTGCTGGTTACCGGGAGGACGCAGCGATTATCGGAAGGAAAGGCGGCGGGAGACAGAGTGAAGGACGCGTCGCGTGAACCTGTAAGTGTTATAGCAATGTTTATTAACTGTATGTGTACATGTATAATGTGTTTTTATGTGTTTGTCTGCCATTGTTTTCAATGGGGTTCGAGTTGGTTCGTCGAACGGTCGTCGAACTTGTCCTCCGTTCGACGAGCCGAACCGAACTCGAACTCTAGGGGGGTGGCTCATCTCTAGTTTTATGCAAGTAGATACGTTATCTATTACTGTATGTGCAGTTCTGTAGCAGCTCCTTCACTCCATGAAAAATGCATTGTCATTCTTTACTTGGAATCATTTTAATGTTTGACAGCTATGAGACGTCAAAGCTGTGAATTAGTACTGATACACAAACTTAATTTTATTTTTCTTTAAAATAAGAAAACTCTTTACCATGTTAAAATATATTAAAGAGATTTTCCCACAAAGTACATTTTAATCAATAGATCTTGGACAAAAAAATATGTTTTAGAATTGAATGTGCTAAAAAAAATAAAGAACAAAAAATACTAGATACTACCGCGCTCCTACTGCATGTGAAGATGGGACAGACTGGAATAAAGAGTTGTGACCCTACTGTGAATAGTTAAAAACCTGCACCATCTTCAGGCAAGTCCTTTTTTAACTATTCTTCAGGCACTTCCTTTTTTTAACTATTTACAGTATGGTCACAATTCTTTATTCTAGTCTTTCCCCTCTTGGAAAAAGAAGCTTTTAAATCAGATGCAGAAGTGTCACAATAGTATCTAGTATTTATTTCTCTCCTCTCTTGACAGGTCCAGACACGGTCCCTATCCCCTACCAGCGGCTCTACACTTTTTACTAAAACAAACTAAAAAGCAACTCTTTTTATTTGAGTGCTAGTGGGTTTTTTATATGTGTTAAAAAAATGTTCCTGTGCTGAGATAATCTTATACATGTGTCCCTGCTATGTACGGTGTAATGGCCGTGTCTCACTATATAGGAACACGTTTTGAACATACCACAGCTCCTGGGCAGGGGAGGAAGTAAAAGAGAATATACAGTGGGTATGGAAAGTATTCAGACCCCTTTGAATTTTTCAGTCTTTGTTTAATTTCAGCCATTTATTAAATTCAAAAAAGTTCATTTTTTCCTCATTAATGTATACTTTGCACCCCATCTTGACTGAAAACCCCCAGAAATGTAGATATTTTTGCAATTTTTTTAATAACATAAAACTGAAATATCACATCATGGTCATAAATAATCAGAACCTTTGCTCAGTATTGAGTAGAAGCACCCTTTTGAGCTAAAACAGCCATGAATCTTCTTGACATCCAGGATTTGGGGATCTTCTGCTGTGACGCCCTGGCCTATTAGGTCGTCAGAGGGTATTGTGCAATCTGCCCTTCTGCACAGTATCCACCATCCTTGGTTACGGATTCTAGTCCTTTGGTGTTGTTAACAGCTTGGCCAATCAAAATTCAAGGAACACTTCCCAGTTGAACCTATCAGACACACCATTGGGGGGCCTGAAGGGAATAGGGCCGCCCACATGGGGGGTTGGTGAGGAGAAAGTGAGGAAAGTGACAGTTGAGAGTTGAGAGTGAAGGAGAAGGAGGTGAAGTGGCTCTTGTGAGGAGAGGCCACGGAGGAGAGCTCCTGTATACTAGGTGGCAGACGTTGGTCTAGGCCTGGTAGGAGCTGGAACCCGGTCTCAGGGGACAGTGTCAAGGGGCACGGACTGCCGAGGAGGGCAGCTGGCAGCCTTGAGCTATCATCAGGCAGAGGCTAGGGCCGGAAACTAGCTTCACACGTTCCGGTAATTTACCCGACGAGGGTGAAGACTTCAAGTGTCATCCTCGACTCGCTCCAAAATCGGGGTACTAGTGCACCGATAAGATAGGACTTTTCCACTACAGTCCAAAGAAATCCTACGCGTGAACCCTGAGAGCAAGCTCACTCCGTTAGCCACACGGGTGAGCGGGACCTGGAGAGTTTCATACCAACGGGTCCAATCGAGACTAAGGTGCCAGGGATAAGGCGACTGTTACGGTTGCTGCGAGCACTGGAGACTAAGTCCAGATTTCTTACTACTGCACATGTGCGAGCGCTGGAGACTAAGTCCAGATTTCTTGCTACTGCACATGTGCGAGCGCTGGAGACTAAGTCCAGATTTCTTGCTACTGCACATGTGCGAGCGCCGGAGACTAAGTCCTATCTTGGAGCCATTGCACATGTGCGGGTGACATCATCACTGACACGAGGTCACATGTCTCTGACACCTTCTATGCCGATTGGTCGCTGGTCATGTGCTTGTGATGCCTTGCTCGGTGATAGGCCAGCATGACGTCACTCCTGTCGTTCTGGCAGCGGATTGGCTCTGGTGTCCTCCATCTTGGATGAGGCACAGAGTCTATATAAGACCCTGACACACGCCGCATGGCGCTCAGTCCTCTTGGTTCATGTATAAGAGTAGATGCTCTGTGCGCGTTCCTCTAGGCATTCCTCTGTCTATGCTAGGTGAGCGCTACCGGCAGGGTAGCGTTCTTATACCTTACAGCTTCGGCTGCTGTCCGTATCCTTACCTCTTAGGGGAGCGGACATAGGCAGGTGCCTGAGGCACATGGTCTGGCTGGGCCTTGTGGTTCGACTCGTAGGTGGACGTTGCCGCTAGGGTAACGTTCCTTATACTGCGTCTGGCAGTTGTTCGTATCCTCGCACACTAGGGGAGCGAACAGAGGTAGGAGCTTTGTGCGGCTTACGCTGCTGTTCGTCTCTTTTGCACCACTAGAAGAGCGGACCTAGGCAGGTGCCATATCTAGTGGTTCGTGTCCTCGCACACTAGTGGAGCGAACGCAGGTAGGAGCTTTGTGCGGCTTACGCTGCTGTTCGTCTCTTTTGCACCACTAGAAGAGCGGACCTAGGTAGGTGCCATTTCGCACACATTGCCTTTGTCTCTGTGATTATTAACAGAGATCATTCCACACACCCTCCAAGTAAGGGAGGAATTGCTTTACTTACTTATTATATCCTTCTGTGAGTTAACAGAGGTATTGCACTCTGCCATAGTCTGCAGCAGAGTCTTTGCACGGTGGACCCTGACTGTCTGATACTCCTGTAGGTTATCAGACAGCCCCCCGTAACATTAGGACTGAGCCAAGGGTCTGGCAGTTATGGCAGAATATCAGCAGTTACACCGTTACATACAAGTACTTGAGTCACGGCTCAAGAGTATAGAGGATAAACCTCAGACCATGGTGACATCTGCACATGATCCTCGACTTGCTCTGCCAAACAGATATTCTGGCGATGCCAGATCATGTCGTGGTTTCATTAGTCAGTGTCAGATACACCTAGAGGTCAACTCTTCTCGCTTCTCTACGGAGAGGTCCAGAGTAGGCTTTATCATCTCCTTACTTCAGGACAAAGCCTTAGAATGGGCGACTCCCCTATGGGAGCGCTCTGATGTGGTTACTCTGAGACATCAAGACTTTCTTGATGCTCTTAAGGCGGTATTCATGGGTCCGCAGGTTACCCATGATGCGGCCCTGAGACTGTTAGATCTATCTCAGGGTTCGTTATCCACTAGTTCTTATGCCATTGCTTTTAGAACTCTGGTGGCAGAACTAGATTGGCCAGAGAAGGTGTTGATTCCTATCTTCTGGAGAGGGTTGGCAGGCTATGTCAAGGATGCTCTTGCTACTCGTGAGGTCCCTGCTTCTCTGGAGGACTTGATCACAGTAGCAACGAGGATCGATGTACGCCATAAGGAACGTAGACTCGAGGTCTCTTCCTCACGCCCTAAGCATCGGGCTATTCCAGTTGTTGAGGGTCCACTACCATCTTCCTCAGCATCTGAAACATCTCCCACTCCTATGGAGTTAGGTCATACGTCTTCCAGACTACGCAAGTCTGGTCCTCCTATATGTTACGTATGTCGTCAGGCTGGGCACTATGCCAACAAGTGTCCTAGTCGTCAGGGAAACTCCCTGGCCTAGTAACCATTAGAGGGGGGTTACTAGAGACGTCTTCTGCACCCTCTAAGTGTTGTATCCCAGGTCAGCTCTCGTTATCTGAGAATACATGGCCTATTATGGCTTTTGTGGATTCCGGAGCTGACGGGACTTTTGTGTCCTCAGGATTTGTAAAGGGACACAATATTCCCTCTATCATGTTAGAGGCGCCTATTCCTGTCCGTGTTGTTAATGGAACTATGTTGTCTGACTCCATTACATTGAGGACAGTTCCCTTGCGCCTTTCCCTGTCTCAGGGTCACATAGAGGAGATTTCTTTTCTTGTTTTGCCTGAGGGTATAGACGACATCCTTCTGGGTCTCCCATGGCTTCGGACTCATGCTCCTCACATTGACTGGGAATCTGACAGCATTATTAGTTGGGGTTCGAAATGTCAGTCCCGATGTCTTCCCTTACCACCTAAGGTCATTGCGGTTGCATCTACTGATCTCTCTCCCATACCTACACCCTATCTGGATTTCGCTGACGTGTTCTCCAAACAGGGTGCTGAGGTTCTTCCACCCCATAGGCCATATGACTGTGCCATAGACCTTATCCCAGGTTCGGTTCCACCTAAAGGCAGGGTTTACCCCCTGTCGATACCTGAGTCGGAGGCCATGTCGACCTATATAAGAGAGAGTTTAGAGAAGGGGTTCATTCGTAAGTCTGTCTCTCCCGCGGGAGCTGGGTTTTTCTTTGTTCGGAAGAAAGAGGGTGATTTGCGTCCCTGCATAGATTACAGGGGTCTCAACGCAATCACAATAAAGAACAAATACCCATTACCTTTAATTTCGGAGCTCTTTGACAGATTGAGAGGAGCTCAAGTTTTTACAAAGTTGGATCTGCGGGGTGCGTATAACTTGGTACGAATTCGAAAGGGTGACGAATGGAAGACCGCTTTTAACACCCGAGACGGTCACTATGAATACCTCGTCATGCCTTTTGGGTTATGTAATGCACCCGCAGTATTTCAGGACTTCGTAAACGATGTGTTCAGGGATTTACTGTTATCCTCAGTAGTGGTGTATCTGGACGACATCCTGATTTTTTCTCCTGATCTGGAGACTCATCGTCAGGATGTCGTTCGTGTCCTTTCCCGTTTAAGGGAGCACTCATTGTTTGCTAAACTCGAGAAATGTGTATTCGAGCAGTCCTCATTGCCTTTTTTGGGTTACATTATCTCACAAGAGGGCCTGGCTATGGATCCTGCGAAGCTCTCTGCTGTCCTGCAATGGTCCGAACCTCATTCCTTGAAGGCGGTGCAACGCTTCTTAGGATTCATAAATTATTACAGGCAGTTCATACCCCATTTTTCTACTTTGGTGGCCTTGACTAAGAAAGGTGCTAATCCCAAAGCCTGGTCTACTGAGACATCTCAGGCTTTTGAGGCAGTAAAAAGACACTTTTCAACTGCTCCCGTTCTTCAAAGACCCGATGAGAGTAAGCCCTTCCTCTTAGAGGTTGATGCCTCTTCAGTGGGTGCTGGTGCGGTCTTGTATCAAAAGAACGGTGCAGGTAGAAAAAGGCCGTGTTTCTTCTTTGCGAAAACCTTTTCACCAGCAGAGAGAAACTATACCATTGGGGATAGGGAACTGCTCGCCTTGAGATTAGCCTTGGAGGAGTGGCGTCACTTGCTGGAAGGAGCGAAACATCCTTTCCAGGTCTATACAGACCATAAGAATCTGACGTACTTACAAACCGCTCAGCGTCTGAATCCTCGCCAAGCCCGCTGGTCCTTGTTTTTCTCCCGCTTTCACTTCTCCATCAACTATCTGTCTGGGAGTAAGAATAACAAGGCAGACGCCCTGTCTCGCTCTATGCTTTCTACCCAGGAGGAGATTGACGAACCTCGTCTTATCCTTCCCTCCAGGGTTTTTCATACGCTCTCCCCTGTGACGTTAGACCAAATCCCACCGGGCAAGACTTTTGTTCCGCCTGATCGACAGAATGATATACTGTCATGGGCCCACACCTCAAAGGTGGGTGGGCATTTTGGTATTAGGCGGACACGAGAGTTACTGGAGAGGTGGTATTGGTGGCCACACTTAGCCAGCCACGTCAAGAGATATGTCAGTTCCTGCTACTCGTGTGCTCGCAACCGTCCATTACGGCAGAGACCGGCTGGACTCTTGCATCCTTTACCAGTGCCAGATAGACCATGGGAGGTGGTAGGCATGGACTTTGTGGGTGATCTTCCATGTTCACAGGGACATAGATTTGTGTGGGTCATTACGGACCATTTCTCCCGGATGGTTCATCTCGTACCGTTATCGAGAATCCCATCTTCCAGGGTACTAGCCAAACTATTCCTCAAGCATGTCTTTAGGCTTCACGGGATGCCAGATCATATCATTTGTGATAGAGGCCCGCAATTTACTTCCCGTTTCTGGCGAGATCTTTGTAGCCTTCTGCAAATTGAGTTGAATCTCTCTTCGGCATACCATCCGGAGACCAATGGTTTGGTTGAGCGTACCAATCAATCTATGATTATATAACTTCGACACTTTGTTGCTGAGAACCACGATAACTGGTCCTCCCTCCTACCCTGAGCAGAATTTGCCCTTAACAATTCGCTGGCTGAGGCCACTGGGCAGACACCGTTCGTACTCAATAATGGGCAACACCCTAGGGTACCGGTACCGTTTCCAGATGCTGCACCTCCTCCTCTTGTGGCCGACTGGGCAACTAATGCCAGAGAGGTTTGGGATCGGACTCAAGAGTCGATCCAAGCAGCTAAGGACCGTATGAAGACGGTGTCCGATCGGTTTCGTCGCCTGGCTCCTGTCTTTTCTCCAGGGGACTTTGTGTGGCTCTCTGCAAAACACGTGAGACTTAGAGTGAGCTCTGTCAAATTTGCTCCTCGCTTCCTGGGTCCTTATGAGGTTCTTCGACAGGTAAATCCTGTAGTCTACCAATTGAAGTTACCCGTCCATCTTAAGATTCATGACAAATTCCATGTCTCACTGCTAAAGCCGGCTATTTTACCTCACGCTCGTGAAGTGCACTCTCCTGCCTCTGATTCCTCTCGCTCTAGCTATGAGGTACGAGCCATAGTTGGTTCTAAGATGGTTAGAGGGCGCAGGTTCTTCTTGATAGATTGGGAGGGTTACGGCCCGGAACATCGCTCTTGGGAGCCTGAGGAGGCTGTCCCTGCTATGTACTGTGTAATGGCCGTGTCTCACTATATAGGAACACGTTTTGAACATACCACAGCTCCTGGGCAGGGGAGGAAGTAAAAGAGAATATACAGTGGGTATGGAAAGTATTCAGACCCCTTTGAATTTTTCAGTCTTTGTTTAATTTCAGCCATTTATTAAATTCAAAAAAGTTCATTTTTTCCTCATTAATGTATACTTTGCACCCCATCTTGACTGAAAACCCCCAGAAATGTAGATATTTTTGCAATTTTTTTAATAACATAAAACTGAAATATCACATCATGGTCATAAATAATCAGAACCTTTGCTCAGTATTGAGTAGAAGCACCCTTTTGAGCTAAAACAGCCATGAATCTTCTTGACATCCAGGATTTGGGGATCTTCTGCTGTGACGCCCTGGCCTATTAGGTCGTCAGAGGGTATTGTGCAATCTGCCCTTCTGCACAGTATCCACCATCCTTGGTTACGGATTCTAGTCCTTTGGTGTTGTTAACAGCTGGGCCAATCAAAATTCAAGGAACACTTCCCAGTTGAACCTATCAGACACACCATTGGGGGGCCTGAAGGGAATAGGGCCGCCCACATGGGGGGTTGGTGAGGAGAAAGTGAGGAAAGTGACAGTTGAGAGTTGAGAGTGGAGAGTGAAGGAGAAGGAGGTGAAGTGGCTCTTGTGAGGAGAGGCCACGGAGGAGAGCTCCTGTATACTAGGTGGCAGACGTTGGTCTAGGCCTGGTAGGAGCTGGAACCCGGTCTCAGGGGACAGTGTCAAGGGGCACGGACTGCCGAGGAGGGCAGCTGGCAGCCTTGAGCTATCATCAGGCAGAGGCTAGGGCCGGAAAGTAGCTTCACACGTTCCGGTAATTTACCCGACGAGGGTGAAGACTTCAAGTGTCATCCTCGACTCGCTCCAAAATCGGGGTACTAGTGCACCGATAAGATAGGACTTTTCCACTACAGTCCAAAGAAATCCTACGCGTGAACCCTGAGAGCAAGCTCACTCCGTTAGCCACACGGGTGAGCGGGACCTGGAGAGTTTCATACCAACGGGTCCAATCGAGACTAAGGTGCCAGGGATAAGGCGACTGTTACGGTTGCTGCGAGCACTGGAGACTAAGTCCAGATTTCTTACTACTGCACATGTGCGAGCGCTGGAGACTAAGTCCAGATTTCTTGCTACTGCACATGTGCGAGCGCTGGAGACTAAGTCCAGATTTCTTGCTACTGCACATGTGCGAGCGCCGGAGACTAAGTCCTATCTTGGAGCCATTGCACATGTGCGGGTGACATCATCGCTGACACGAGGTCACATGTCTCTGACACCTTCTATGCCGATTGGTCGCTGGTCATGTGCTTGTGATGCCTTGCTCGGTGATAGGCCAGCATGACGTCACTCCTGTCGTTCTGGCAGCGGATTGGCTCTGGTGTCCTCCATCTTGGATGAGGCACACTCTGTGTGCTATATATAATTATATATGTCCTATATAAGACCCTGACACACGCCGCATGGCGCTCAGTCCTCTTGGTTCATGTATAAGAGTAGACGCTCTGTGCGCGTTCCTCTAGGCATTCCTCTGTCTATGCTAGGTGAGCGCTACCGGCAGGGTAGCGTTCTTATACCTTACAGCTTCGGCTGCTGTCCGTATCCTTACCTCTTAGGGGAGCGGACATAGGCAGGTGCCTGAGGCACATGGTCTGGCTGGGCCTTGTGGTTCGACTCGTAGGTGGACGTTGCCGCTAGGGTAACGTTCCTTATACTGCGTCTGGCAGTTGTTCGTATCCTCGCACACTAGGGGAGCGAACAGAGGTAGGAGCTTTGTGCGGCTTACGCTGCTGTTCGTCTCTTTTGCACCACTAGAAGAGCGGACCTAGGCAGGTGCCATATCTAGTGGTTCGTGTCCTCGCACACTAGTGGAGCGAACGCAGGTAGGAGCTTTGTGCGGCTTACGCTGCTGTTCGTCTCTTTTGCACCACTAGAAGAGCGGACCTAGGTAGGTGCCATTTCGCACACATTGCCTTTGTCTCTGTGATTATTAACAGAGATCATTCCACACACCCTCCAAGTAAGGGAGGAATTGCTTTACTTACTTATTATATCCTTCTGTGAGTTAACAGAGGTATTGCACTCTGCCATAGTCTGCAGCAGAGTCTTTGCACGGTGGACCCTGACTGTCTGATACTCCTGTAGGTTATCAGACAGCCCCCCCGTAACAGCGACAGACCTACAACAACTCCAAGGGCACGGATCCAGGTGTGCTCCCCGCAGACTACAGTGGTGCTCAGAACTTTGGTTTACAAGCTGTCGAAGTGGTTATTCTGGGACTGAGTGAGTACATTGGAAACCCCTGTACCTATCCCCCAACGGCAGACAAACACCATCCATCATCAACGGGCCCCGGGACACAAACCCCCTACCCACGGAGGGGTTAAACATCAGGCTGCCACACCATCGTCACCGTGCTCCCCAACGGCAGCGGTGGTCAATTACATTACCACGCAGCGTGGGTGGCGTCACGAACTTTCCAAAATCCCCCTGTACATATCTCCCCCCCCCTTTTTTTAAATCGAGTGGTCGCGCGACCCCCGGGTCCGGAGACCCCTCAAGCCACCGCGGATCCGGATCTGAGCAGCGGCGGCAACCCGGCTGCTCGCATGGGGGCGGTACACCTCGAAAAACCTGGCGTCACGAACAGGATACAAGCAGGACCCACTTACCTGGGTGACATGTGCCTTGAAAGCCGAAGACCGCGAGTCAAAATTCTGTTTCCCGCCAATTCCGCCATTTTCTCGCCAATTCCGCCATTTTCCGCCATTTTTTCGCACCAAAATCCCGTCTCCTCCGAGAAAGCGAGCGAAGATTAAGCCCCGCCACTTGTCTTCCTGAAGAGGCCGGAACCGGAAGTTCCCAGAGGGCCATGGTCAGCCCCGGAGAGAGTGCTGTGAAAATACTGAGGTGGCGGGCCAGAATGTGTTACTAGCGGAAATGGAGCAGGGACGCCAGAACTCTGTGACAACGTTTCTGGAAGACACAGTGGCAAGATGGCGGAGTGAGACTTGTGTCAGGAGCATGCTGTCCCAGGGACCGCGGCATGGATAGAGGAGGAAACAGAGCAGCTGTGCCGGAGGATGCGGACGCAATTCCTCTTCATTCTGAACCACTGGAGGGAAGAGATGAGTAGCCTGGTGGTGGCGGTGTGAGCCCGTGAGATTGAAATCCCACGTGAAGAGAGGGTAAGCGGTTACCCAGTCCCTGCTGATTGCACAAATCCGGCCAAAGTGGCTGAGGGATTCGGACCGTCTCCGCTCGCGATGAGCGCTCCACAGCCGACTACCCCGTCCTCGGCGGACGCCAACCTGCCCCCACCAACCCCAGCAGCGGAACCTTCAGTATGTTTACCAGAGTCTCCAGCTGCAGAGATCCAGAGCAAAGCCCTCATTCCAGCCACGGCAGCGGTCCCCCAGACACCGGCCAGACCAGACCCAGCTGCATCACCGGGCCCGTCCTCCGAGGTGGAGCACCCGGACCCTGCAACCCCGGCTGCGGAGCAGTCGGTTAATCTGTCTACACCAGCGGCCTCGGAATCAAGATGTCTGCCTGTTCCGCTACCGTGCGGCATCCCTACGGCTGTCAGGGCCGCAGAAGTCTACTTACCACCAGTGCCAGAGGCTGAAATGCAGCCTAACATCGATCACCGTGCTGGAGAGGTGCACGGGCGACGGCTACTACGATTCCGTATGAAAGCGGTAGCCAGAGAGCGACGCTGGAGAATTGTCACTCAAGAGCTTGTGAGTGGAAGTGCCCCCTGGGTCTGGGGCCTGTGGCATGGTGGCCAGAGGCTGTGCGGTGCCCTGGAAGGGCCACTGGCGCAGATTGATCGTGATTGTCCGTTGCAATAATGCAGCGATGAAGAGAGTTAAATGTTACAGTACTAAGGGTGCTTTACACGCTGCAACATCGCTAGCGATCTCGTTAGCAATGTGACACGCCAGATCGCAGATGCGATCTGCCGAGATCGCACATGTGACCGGCGCTTTAAAAACGACCTATGTGATGTCGCACCGTGTAAAGCACCCTTTCCGTTGCGATGCCATAGAATGTAAGGTATCGGTGTTTCGTTTGTTATTTTTCACAGTTTGTTATTTTTCATATAGAAAATGTTAGTGAATCAACCAGTTTTTAATGAAAAGAGTGAAAGTTACCAGATTTTCTAGAAAAATTGTCAAAATGTGTACACCGGTACATGGACTCCGTTCAGTTTTATATATATTTTAAGTAAAAATTCACCACAGTCACAGGACTGGCGTGACCAACATAAACTTGTGTCTTGTATACTAGTTGCACCTCCTGTGTCAGCCAGAGTTGTCAAAATCACAACACTTGGGACCTTAAACTGGTCACGGACACACTTTAGGTTTCCAGTGGGAACAGGTTGTTTGGATGGCGGGTTATTGGGATCCTGGACGTTGTGACTGGACTGTCGCAGGAAGGGGCTGCAACAGAGTAGGTTGAGCCTCCGTTACCATAAAAAACGGTAGCGTCCAACCGTTGGGTGACGAACTCTAAGTAAAGGGGTATTTTAGTAACATTAAGTGCATTACCTCCCCTGTGTGGAATGGACCCGTTAAATAAAAGTATGTTAATTTATATTTTCTTTCCAGTTCCAGCAAAACAAAATAAACCTCTGTCATCCTGTAGCTCGCGGACGAGCTACTTTTAACCAAGGGGGAATGTGACGCCCTGGCCCATCAGGTCATCACAGGGTATTGTGCAATCTGCTCTTCTGCACAGTATCCACCCTCCTTGGTTACAGATCCTAGTCCTTGGTGTTGTTAACAGCTTGGCCAATTAAAATCCTAGGAACACTTCCCACTTGAACCTAGCAGACACACCATTGGGGGGCCTGAAAGGAATAAGGCCGCCCACATGGGGGGTTGGTGAGGAGAAAGTGAGGACAGTGACAGTTGAGAGTTGAGAGTGGAGAGTGAAGGAGAAGGAGGTGAAGTGGCTCTCGTGAGGAGAGGCCACGGAGGAGAGCTCCTGTATACTAGGTGGCAGACGTTGGTCTGGGCCTGGTAGGAGCTGGAACCCGATCACAGGGGACAGTGTCAAGGGGCACGGACTGCCGAGGAGGGCAGCCGGCGGCCTTGAGCTATCACCGGGCAGAGGCCAAGGCACGATGGGGTACGTGGACCCCAGGCCGGAAAGTAGCTTCACGCATTCCGGTAATTTACCCGATGGGGGTGAAGACTTTAAGTGTCATCCCCAACTCGCTCCAAAATCGGGGTACTAGTGCACCGATAAGATTGGACTTTTCCACTACAGTTCAAAGAAATCCTACGCGTGAACCCTGAGAGCAAGCTCACTCCGTTAGCCACACGGGTGAGCGAGACCTGGAGAGTTTCATACCAACGGGTCCAATCGAGACTAAGGTACCAGGGATAAGGCGACAGACCAACAACAACACCAAGGGCACGGTTCCAGGCGTGCTCCCCGCAGACTACAGTGGTGCTCAGAACTTTGGTTTACAAGCTGTTGGTGTGGTTTTTCTGGGACTGAGTGAGTACATTGGAAACCACTGTACCTATCCACCAATGGCACCCAAACACCATCCATCATCAACAGGCCCCGGGACACAAACCCCCTACCCACGGAGGGGTTAAACATCAGGCTGTCACACCATCGTCACTGGGCTCCCCAACAGTAGAGGTGGTCCCTCACATTACCACGCACTGTGGTTGGCGTCACGAACTTTCCAAAATCCCCTTGTACATATCTCCCCCCCTTCTTTTAATCGAGTGGCCGCGCGATCCCCGGGTCCGGAGACCCCTCGAGCCACCGCAGATCCGGATCCGAGCAGCGGTAGGAACCCGGCTGCTCACACGGGGGCGGTATACTGCCATTCTTCCTTACAGATCCTCTCCAGTTCCGTCAGGTTGGATGGTGAATGTTGGTGCACAGCCTTTTTCAGGTCTTTCCAGAGATGCTCAATTGGGTTTAGGTCAGGGCTCTGGCTGAGCCAGTCAAGAATGGTCACAGAGCTGTTCTGAAGCCACTTCTTTGTTATTTTACCTGTGTACTTAGGGTCATTGTCTTGTTGGAAGGTAAACCTTCGGCCAAGTCTGAGGTCCAGAGCATTCTGGAAGAGGTTTTTTTTCCAGGATATCTCTGCACTTGGCTGCATTTATCTTTCTGTCCCTGCAGTTGAAAACACCCCCATAGCAGGATTCTGACATCACCATGTTTCACTGTTGGGATTGTATTGGGCAGGTGATGAGAAGTGCCTGGTTTTCTCCACACATACCGCTTAGAATTATCACCAAAAAATTCAATCTTCTCATCAGACCAGATAATCTTATTTCTCATAGTCTGGGAGTCCTTCATGTGTTTCTTTGCAAACTCTATGCTGGCTTTCATATGTCTTGCACTGAGGAGAGGCTTTTGTCTGGCCACTCTGCCATAAAGGCCCGACTGGTGGAGGGCTGCAGTTTTAGTTGACTTTGTGGAACTTTCTTCCATCTTCCTACTGCATCTTTGGAGCTCAGCCACAGTGATCTTGGGGTTCTTCTTTACCTCTCTCACCAAGGCTCTTCTCCCACGATTGCTCAGTTTGGCTGGATGGCCAAGTTTAGGAAGAGTTCTGGTGGTCCCAAACTTCCCATTTAAGGATTATGGAGGTCACTGTGCTCTTAGGAACCTTGAGTACGGCAGAAATTCTTTTGTAACCTTGGCCAGATCTGTCCCTTGCCACAATTTTGTCTCTGAGCTCTTTGGGAAGTTCCTTTGACCTCATGATTCTCATTTGGTCTGACATGCACTGTGAGGTCTTATATAGACAGGTGTGTGTCTTTCCAAATCAAGTCCTATCAGTTTAATAAAACACAGCTGGACTTCAATGAAGGAGAACCATCTCAAGGAGGATCACAAGGAAATGGACAGCACGTGACTTAAACATGAGTGTCTGAGCAAAGGGTCTGAATACTTATGACCATGTGATATTTCACTTTTTCTTGTTTAATACATTTGGAAAAATGTTATACATTTCTGTTTTTTCTGTCAAGATGGGGTGCAGAGTATACATTAATGATAAAAAAATTTACTCTTTTGAATTCACCAAATTGCTACAATGAAACACAGAGTTTAAAGGGGTCTGAATACTTTCCGTACCCACTATACAGACACTAAAGCATTGAATCGCAGATACGGCTATCTGTAAGGTAAAACATTTCCCTGTCTGTTTAAAACAGATTTTACATCACATAAAGAATCAGCTATGATCCCATGCTGTCCAATCTGTATTCTTTTTGCTTCTTTCCTTGGCCAGGAGATGTGGCATGTTCAGACCATGAACTGGAGCAGCTCTAGATAGTCAGATACAGCAATTAGACAGTACATAGGACACAATTATAAAATTATCTTAGCATAGCAACATTTTTTAACACATCAAGTTGTGGATATTATAATAGGCTATGTTCCATTACTTAAAATATATTTTGTTCATGGGACAACCCCTGTAAGGGTAAAAAAACAATAGCCACCCTAAGCTATAGTTTAGGGTATACTCTCTGTGGCCTCATGTCTCCCGGTGAATTCTCCCAAAAGAAGAAATTAGAGTTTACGGAAAAGGAAAATAGGGAAATAGGCATTGAAAAACCTATGAGCCACATCCTTGAACCTTTAGGACATACCTGTATGCCTTGGATTTAATCCAACAGCCTCCCGTGCTGTGGTCCGTTTCCCTCTCCACTGAAGTATGAAAAAACAGCACCTTCCTTTAGATCAATCTATGATTTATTGGGGCAAAGTCATTGAGAAAAAAACTATCTAATATATAAAGCTGAGTGTATGTATGTATGTATGTATGTATGTATGTGTGTGTGTATGTCCGCTAAAGGAATCCGCACCGTCACACTTACACTCACAAAATTTTGCACAGCTGCCTCGTTTAACTCAGGGAACATCATAGACTATGTTTTGAGGGGAAAATTTAACCCTACGCTTTACAGTTATTCGCCAAAAAACCTGCTTACATTAACGTCAATGGAGCTAAGAGGTACAGGTCATTAATAAGAGCTCTGATTGGTTGCTATAGGCAACGATGGAATTTCTTAGTATAAACAGCTTATGTGTGAGGTAATATGATTTCAGTAGAAACAGTCAGACAGAGAGACACACAGACAGACACACACAGACACACACAAAGACAGACATACAGACAGAGAGAGAGACACACACACACACACACAGAGACAGAAATACACAGACATACAGAGACAGAGACACATAGACAGAGACAGAGACAGAGACACACAGAGACAGACACAGACACACAAAGACAGACATAGAGACACCGAGTCAGACTCAGAGACAGTCACAGAGACAAACACAAACACAAAGACACACAGAGACAGACACCCACAGAGACTGAGACACACACACAAAAAGACACACAGACACATATAGAGACACACAGAGACAGACACACACAGACACACAGAGACAGAGACACACACACACAAAGACACACACAATGACACACAGAGTCACAGAAACAGACACACACAGAGACAGACACACACACACAAAGACACACACCGTCACACAGAGACAGACACACAGAGACAGAGACATAGAAAGACAGACACACACAGAGATACACAGAGACAGACAGACTCACAGATGAGAGACACACAGAGACAGAGACAGACACACAGCAACAGAGACACAGAGAGACAAACAGACACAGAGACACACAGAGACACAAACACAGAGACACACAGAGACAAAAACACACAGACACAGATACACAGATTCAAAGACACTCAGGGACACAGACACACAGAGACACACAGAGACAGACACAGAGACACACAGAGACAGACACAGAGGCAGACACACAGAGACAAAAACACACATACAGAGACAAAGACACACACAGACACAGAAACACACAGAGACAGAGACAAACAGAGACAGACAAACAGAGACAAACACACAGAGACAGAGACACAGAGAGACACACACAGAAGCACACACAGAGACACACACAGAAATAGACACAGAGACAAAGACATAGAGACAGACACACAGAGACACACACAGAGACAGAGACACTCAAAGACAGACACACAGAGACATAGACACAGAGACACATACAAAGCTACACACATAGAGACAGAGACAGACGCACACACAGAGACAGAGACACACAGAAACAGAGACACACACAGACACACAGAGCCAGAAACACAGACACACAGAGAGACACACAGAGACAAAGACACACAGGGACACACAGACAGAGACACAAATAGACAGACACACAGACATACACACAGAGACAGACAGAGACACAGAGAGAGAGAGAGAGAGCTAGAGGCAGGCAGAGACAGAGAGGGAGACAGACAGTCACAAAGGAAGGCAGACAGAGAGGGAGAAAGGGAGAGAGGGAAAGAGGGAGAGTCAGAGACAGAGACACTTAGGTACTGTCCTGGGCAACGCCAAATACTACAGCTAGTATAATAATAATATTTATTCATTTATATAGCGCTGTTAATTCCATAGCACTTTACATACATCAGTATAGGCATAATAATGAAAATAGTGATTTTAGGCAAAAGCAATCTATGATATAATAACGTTTTGGCCCTATTTGAGCCTTGTTCACATAGTCACAGTGGATTATAGCCAGTCAAATACCACAAATAATACAGGAGCTGCAGGCAAGTGGAACAGCGCTAAATGCTCATAGGAAAATGGCAGCAGCCATGACTTGTAAGTCATGTTATTACACTGTGGGCATGATAACATAACTTACAAGAGCAACTTACAAGAACTGGTGTCATCGCCAGTGCTATAGAAAACTCACGCATGTGCACTGCTTTGTTCCCTCACATCATTGATCCTCTTCTGAAGCCAGGTGTACACGTCCCGGCTTCAGAGAGATGCACTGCTTATGACTGGAAGTCTTCAGATGGTTACTGTGACTATCTTGTGATGCGTTTAGGGCTAAGTAATGCAATGGCTGTTCTTCAAAATTTTGTTACTTATATTCAGGGATATCAGTGGTCAACATGTAATTGTCTTTCTGGATGACATCTTTTTTTATTTACCTGATATTATGTCACACATCATGTGAGTACTATACTCCAGAGACTCAGAAATATTTTTTTAGCTGCTAAACTTGAAAAAAATATTTTTTTTCTGGTTCAAAAAATAAATCTCCTGTGGTAATTTTTGTCAGATAAAGTATTCTGGATAGACTAAGGTCCAAGGTCTTAAGGAGTGGGTTTAACCCAAATGTCTGAAGGCCTTGCAGTGTTTCCCTGGGTTTGCCAACTACTATCATAAATTTATTAAAGATTTTTCCATGATTGCCAAATCACTGACTGACTTGACCAAGAAGGGGATAGATGTAACTAATTGGAACCCTAAGGTCATCTGCACCTTCACTGAGTTAAGAGTGTTTCTTATTTGACTCTGTATTGGTCCTGCCCAATCTTGAACATTCTTTCGTAGTAGAGGTGGATGCCCCAGAGTTTGGCATAGAAGCGGTGTTGCTACAGGGTACACCATCTCTCACACAACTCCATTTGTGTGCTCTGTTTTAACTAAAATTTTCTTCTGCTGAAAAAAAAAATGATATCGGCAATTGTGAATTGTTGGCATTCAACTGAGCCATCGATGAATGTCATCCTTTCTAGAAGGTGCCAAACATATAATCACTTATCATGGACCTCATCAGTAACAACTGCCATCTGCTATGTCAGTAATGGGAAAGTCTTCACTGAATACAGATTGTACCTCAGAATTGAGAATATTGATAATGAATGATGAATTCTGGCAAAAAAAGAAGCAGATTTGTCTGATAAGAAATATTACAAAGTCACTTATTTCCATGTGTACTATTGATTTCTGAAATAAAAATTAAAACAACGGTTACACTTTAGGTTGCTTATCAAACAAATTGTGTGTCTACATGGAATTCCAGAAAATATTGTACCTGATAGAGGAACTCTGCTTATTTCTAAATTCTGGATGGCATTCTGTAGTAAGATTATTATTGAATTTACTTTTTTATCTGCTTGTCACCAGAGACCAATAGTCAGACTTAATGTGCCAACCAAACCCTAACTTTAAAAGCATAAACAGATATTATTGCTGAAAAAGCACAATTGCAATAATTTCCTGAGGCAGTTTCTCCTAAACTAAAAAAATCAAGATGTTTAGTCTATACATTGCACACAGCTTAATATGTGAAGACACCAAAATTTCCTTTGATTCTGATTGGTCTTAGGACAAATGGTCTGTGGCAGGGGGTGATTAGATATACTATGTGACTTTACCACAGAGGTGTTACCTTTCTTTGTAATCTCCTGTCTGGGACAAAAAAAGAGATGACAGCTGAGAATTGATCAGTACAGGACAGGAAATAACCTATTGTCAGTCTCTCCGTTTACATTACATGATCTACAGAACTAATTGCAAGCCAATTGGCTACTTGTTTGCTCATTGGCGGTTGTTCTTTTGCTTGATCACTTTTTTTTACCATACTGTCCACCTGGTTTTGACCACTCCTGACAACCTTTAGCATCGGCCAGCAGCTGAGTCAGTGGTCAAAGCCCAGGGGACCCTGTTTAAGTCCAGATCCCTGTACAGGAGTTGAAGGGTGATGGCCAAGGTCTTGGTAAGCGGTGATGGCCCTGAGATCTGGTAAGAGTCATACCTTGCACTAAACCTGACCACGGTTGCCATTTTTAGAGCTGTCAGTCAACTACAAACGGTGCCTCCCATTATACATGGCAGCCAGGAGCTTGCTGAAGTACCTCGGTGATGCCTTCTTGGTGCTCCTGTGAAGCTCAGCCACAAGCAGTGCTTTGTGGGAGACTGCAATTTACTCTATACTGCAGTGCTATGGTTTTGCAGTATATACCCATAAAGACCCCTAAAATAACTAAAAATCAAAAGAAAAAAATGTTTTAAAAAAATACAAAAAATTAATCATTCCTTACACATCATAAAAAAAAAAGAAATTAAAAAATAAACAGATTTGTAATCTCAGTGTCCATAAAAGTCCGAACTATCAAAATATAAAATTAATTAACCAATATGATAAAACCATAAAGAGAAAAAAAACTACAGTATTGTTTTTTTAGGTTGATTTTCCAGGTAAATTTAAACATACAATGAAGACCCTAGAAATAAACCCTGCCACCCCAAAAATTATGACTGAATGGCGATTTTTCATAATTTAACCCATTTTTTATTTTTTCCCTAATTATCAGTACATTTTATAGTAGGATTTAAAAAAGCATGGTGTCCTTCAAAACTACAAAAATGTATCCTACAAAAAAAGAAGCCCTTATATGGTTATATCGAAGGAGCAATAAAAAAAGTTATGGCTCTTGGAAGAAGGGGAAGTAATACAAATGTAAAAATGAAAATTGGAGGAAGAAGCAAGTGGTTAAAGCCTGCGAGTAGATATAATAGACTGTGAGCCAAAGTAAGGCGTCATTCAGATGGCTATGGTTTTTCTGGTAGGTAAAAACATGTTTGTTCAGCATTTCACTTTTTACTATTAGGGTATCAGTGATTTCCCCTCAGGAAAAAAAATAAATTGCAAAGCTTCTCCTATCTATTAAAATGTTAAAAGGAATCTTTCACGTGAAAAACCACTATTAACCTGCAAATATGGGTCCGGCCCACTCGAGCCACCGAGGAGAAGGCACAGGATCCGAGCGCGATCTCCCCGAGCAGTCCCCGCGACGGGGAAAGCTGGCCCCCGCCCTCGACACACGTATATCAATTAATCACCTAAATAAATAAAATGATAGTTATGCCCCAGGTTATAAATAGTTAAACTGTCAGTCAGTACCTGTGCCTCTGCTCTGCATGCCAAAATAGCCAAGACAATGCAACAGAGACTGTGCGTATCCTCCCAGTTTTCCCTGTACTCACAATGTGTTGGCCAGCCGAGGCCACATCGTAGTATACCAGGGGATGGAACAACACACTGAGCACCCGTGACAGGTGCTCAGCGTTGGTTACCTGGCTGATGGTCACTGTCCAGCTGCTTCACTGCTCATCTGGTATTGCAGGCTCCCGGTCTGATCACTGCACCTGTAGGAATCTCAACGAGTGGTGATCTAGCGGGCCGCAGGGTTAACTGCAGGTTGCAGGCTCACTCTGTACTGAAGATTACACAGACAAGTGGTCAATTGCTGATATCTTCTTGAGGCATAGGTTCATGGGCTGATCTGGGCGTCTGCCATGTGGATGGAGCTTTTAGTAGAATAAAGCGGGCTTTACACGCTACAATAAATCTTACGATGTGTCGGTGGGGTCACGTTGTAAGTAACGCACATCCGGCATCGTAAGTAATATTGTAGCGTGTAAAACCTAAGTACGATTGCGATTGAACGAAAAAACGTTCATCGCATGCACGTCGTTCAAAACCTAAAAATTGTACGTTGGGTTGTTCAATGTTCCTGAGGCAGCACACATCGCTGTGTGTGACACCTCGGGAACGATGAACTGCAGCTTACCTGCGTCCCGCGGCTCCCACCGGCAATGCGGAAGGAAGGAGGTGGGCGGGATGTTTATGTCCCGCTCATCTCCGCCCCTCCGCTTCTATTGGCCGGCTGCCGCGTGACGTCGCTGTGACGCCAAACGTCCCTCCCACTCCAGGAAGTGGATGTTCGCCGCCCACATTGAGGTCGTATGGAAGGTAAGTACGTGTGACGGCAAATAATCGTTTGTGCGACATGGTCAACAAATTGAACGTGTCGCACATACGATGGGGGCGTGTCACATCGCATACGATATCGTATGCTTAATTGACATGTGTAGAGCAGGCTTTACAATCTCTCTCAGCAGACTTCTGTTAGATTAGTGCTGGGCTCAAATCCGACGCGCGTTTCGGAGACAATTGCGGTTCCCTTCCTAACGCAATTGTCCCCGAAAAGCGCGTCAGATTTGAGCCCAGTACTAATCTAACAGAAGTCCGCTGAGAGGAGACAATCATCAGGCTCAACCAGAGTTTCTAAATCTACTGAAAGCTCCACGTGGCAGACGCCCAGGACAACCCATGAACCTATGCCCCAGGAAGATATCAGCAGCTGAGTACCTGTCTGTGTGATCTTGAGTATGGAGTGAGCCTATGACCTGCAGTTAACCCCGTGGCTTGCTAGAACACCACTCGCTGAGATTGCTACAAGCGCAGTGATCAGACTGGGAGCCTACAATATGAGACGAACAACGAAGCAGCTGGACAGTGACCATCAGCCAGGTAACCAACGCTGAGCACCTGTCACGGGTGCTCGGTGTGTTATTCCATACCCCGGTATACTGCGGTGTGGCCTCGCCTGGCCGATACATCGTGAGTGCAGGGAAACAAGGGAGAAAACGCAGAGTCTCTGTTGTATTGTCTTGGCTACTTTGGCATGCGGAGCAGAGGCACAGGTACTGACTCTGAGAGTTTAACTATTCATAACCTGGGGCACAACTATCGTTTCATTTATTTAAGTACTTGATTGAGAATTATCTCCAACAATATACAGGAACGACCAATTTTAAATCTTTGAGAATCTTCTTGTAAACAATAAGGTTTTAAAAAATAAAAGTGAACTATTACGGGTGGTAACCACCAGCCGGGGATTTGTAGGCAGTATTGATCTAAAGCGGGCTTTACACGCTACGATTTCGCTACAGCGATCTCGTTGGGGGTCACGGATTTTGTGACGCACATCCGGCCGCTGTAGCGATGTCGTAGCATGTAACTTCTAGGAGCGATTTTGGATCGTTGCAAAAACGTCCAAAATAGCTCCTCGCTGACATGGGGGTCCGCTGCCAGTTATCGCTGCTGTCACTGGGGTGAAGTTGATCCTCATCCCTGCGGCAGCACGCATCGCTACGTGTGCCGCCGCAGGAACGAGGATCATCTCCTTACCTGCCTCCGGCCATAATGCGGAAGGAAGGAGGTGGGCGGGATGTTATGTCCCGCTCATCTCCGCCCCTCCGCTTTCATTGGGCGGCCGATTTGTGACGTTGCTGTGACGCCAAACAGACCGCCCCCTTAAAAAGGAGGCGGTTTGTCGGTCACAGCGATGTCAAAGGGCAGGTAAGTACGTGTGAAGGGGGTGCGCGATTTTGTGCGCGACGGGCAGCGATATGCCCGTCGCGCACAAACGATGGGGGCGGGTCTCATGCTAGCGATATCGGGCCGGATATCGCAGCATGTAAAGCCACCCTTAGTCGTTTTAACTATATGTGTATTTATTATTTTATTTATGGTTGACTTTTTATTAATACTCTTACAGGTCTAATAAAAAAAAAAAGTACTTCTGCTAGCGCAGATTTTTTTGTGTGAATTTAGCCTAAGGTTACACACTAGAGTAAAATATTTAAAAACTGCAGAATTAAGGTAATAAAAGTTGAAAGGTTCTGCTCTATCAAAACCTACTGTATTACATGGAGTAAGATTAAATATCTTTCAATCTCATCTTTATTTTACTAGAAGACTTGCCACACTCATTAGGAGTGCTTTAAACTGGAAGAAGAGGGGATGGGAAGAAAAAAAACAGACAATAACATGTGTGACGCCCTGGCCTATCAGGTCGTCACAAGAGTGCCATGCAATCTACCCTTCTGCGTGGTACCCGCTCCTCCTTGGTTACGGGTCCTGTCAATTTGGTGTTGCTACCAACAGGTATACACAAATCCTGAGGAACACTCTGCACCACACCCACCAAACACCCATTGGGCAGCCTGAGGAGAATAGGGCCACCCAAATGGAGGGATGGAAGAGGGAGGGCAGAGATGTTAGTTGAAGAGTAGTAGTTGAGCAGTGAGCAGTGGTGACAGGACAGGTCACGCTGTGGAGCTGGGCTCTTGTACCCGTGCCAGGTGCCAGACGTTGGCCTGGCCAGAAGGAGCTGGAATCCTGGTTGCAGGGGGTAGTGACAGAGGGTACGGTGCTGCTACAGAGAGCAGGCCGGCCGCCTTGTGCTACAACCAGGCAGGGACCAGGGCACAACAGGGTATGCGGACCCTAGGCTGGGAAGAAGCTTCACGCAGCCCAGTAATTCACCCGACGGGAACGGAATCTTCAGGAACCGTTCCCCACCCGCTCCAGAATTGGGGTACTAGCACAACAAGGGGGATAGGACTTCCCACAAACGTCCAGAAAATCCCAAGCGTGAACCATGAGAGCAAGCTCACCCTGCTAGCCACACAGTTGAGTGGGACCCGAATCGCTTCATGTGAGAGGGATCCATACGTAGGACACACAGTGCCAAGGGACAAGGCTTCAGACCAACCTGCAACACCAAAGGGGCATGGACCCAACGTGCTCGCCCAAAAGAAGCAGGACATACAAGAGTTTGGTTTACCTGGTGTCGGTGTCAGTGACTTTGGACTGTGTGAGTACCGATATCCCTTTTCACCCTTTCCCCACTCTATCTATCACCAGATCCCGGGACACCACTCCCCGTGCCCACGGAGGGGTTAACATCTCGAGCTGCCCCGCACCATCGTCCCCGTCTTCCCCCAAATGGCAGCGGTGGTCCCTCACGTTACCATGCACCGTGGGTTGCGTCACGAACACTATCCCCTTCACCACCCAAACATTCCCCCCTTTTTTATTCCGGGTAGCCGCGCGATCCCGCCTCGGATCCAGAGACTCCTCGAGCCACTGTGGATCCGGGTCTGAGCAGCCCGTCGGCTGTCGCGGGGGCAGCACACATGCAGCTAAAGGACATACTAAACAAGGATACTAAATTTGGTAAACAGGAGCCAGGACAGCATCTCAGAAGGAAGCTAAGAAAAGGGGAGTAACGGAGCACAAACTAAAATGTTTTTACACAAACACACAAAGCATAGGAAACAAACAAGAAGAACTACAGCTAGTAATACAGAAGGAAAATTATGATGTCATCGGCATCACAGAAACCTGGTGGAGAGACAGGCATGATTGGAACATATAGATGGAAGGATAAATTGTATTAAAAAAGAATAGAACTAACAAAAGAGGAGGAGGAGTTACATTGTATGTTAAAAAAGAAGGCATCTCCACAGAAATTAAAATTTCAGAAAATGAGAATCTATTAGAAGATATTTGGGTAAGAATTCATGGAGAAAACAACGGTAAGGACATCATAATAGGTGTTTATTATAGACCATCAGGACAAACCGAGAATATGGATGAGATTTTTTCCCAACTAATGGCCCCATTTTCAAAAGAAAACACAAGAAACATGAAATAGTGATCATGTGAGATTCCAACTACTCAGACATTCATTGGGAAACCCTCACAGGTAAAGGTAAAGGCTCCATCCAATTTTTATCCTCCCTTGAAGACAACTTCATCTCCCAGCCGGTAGAAGAAAATACGAGGGGAACAGCCACCTTTGACATAGTACTAACCAAAAAAAGGATATGGTTAAGGGAGTAAAAGTAGCAAGAACACTTGGACTCAGCGATTGTGCTATCCTTGAATTTGGCGTTGCAAAAGGAGGAAGAACTGAGAAGACACAGACTTCAAGGCTTGAGTTTAGCAGAGAAGACTTCATGGGCCTAAAGGCAAGGGTTGGTTGAATTCCATGGCACATAATTCTTAAGCACAAAACTGCGGTAAAAAGTGTGGAAAATCTTCTGTAAGAAAATCCTTAAAGCACAAGAACTAACAATAACTAAAAGGAAGAAAAATGGGAAACACCTAAAGAAACCAGTATGGATGACCAAAACAATTACAGCACCTGCTAAAAAAAAAAAAAAGGAAACATACAACAAGTGGAAGATGGGGATTATACGTAATCAAGAATACATGGCAGTTTGCAAACTCTGCAATGTAAGCATCAAAAGAGCTAAGGCTGAACATGAATTGAGGCTTCTTAAATAAGCCAAGAGCAAGGTTAAAGGATATGAGGGGGTATGTTATAAGCAAGTGAAAAGTGAAGAAGACCACTAAAGTCCTCCAGAATGAAAAGGATGACACAGTCAACAAAGTGAAACAAAAGGTGGCGCTACTAAATTAGAATTTCATATCTGTCTTCATCCAAAAAACTAATGCAAGCATCAACAATAATGCTGATAGAAATGATGGTCAGGAGGAATCCAAGTTGACAATAAGCAAAGGATCGATAGGAGACCACTAAGGGTACCTTCACACTTAGCGATGCAGCAGCGATCCGACCAGCGATCTGACCTGGTCAGGATCGCTGCTGCATCGCTACATGGTCGCTGGTGAGCTGTCAAACAGGCAGATCTCACCAGCGACCAGTGAACAGCCCCCAGCCAGCAGCGACGTGCAAGCGACGCTGCGCTTGCACGGAGCCGCCGTCTGGAAGCTGCGGAGACTGGTAACTAAGGTAAACATCGGGTATGGTTACCCGATGTTTACATTAGTTACCAGTGTGAGCAGGGAGCAGGGAGCCGCGCACACTGAGCGCTGGCTCCTTGCTCTCCTAGCTACAGTACACATCGGGTTAATTAACCCGATGTGTAATGCAGCTACATGTGCAGAGAGCAGGGAGCTGCGCACACTGCTTAGCGCTGGCTCCTTGCTCTCCTAGCTGCTGTACACATCGGGTTAATTAACCCGATGTGTACAGCAGCTACATGTGCAGAGAGCCGGAGCCGGCAGCACAGGCAGCGTGAGAGCTGCAGAGGCTGGTAACTAAGGTAAATATCGGGTAACCACCTTGGTTACCCGATGTTTATCTTGGATACAGCTTACCTCAGCTGTCAGACGCCGGCTCCTGCTCCCTGCTCGCTTCATTTGTCGCTCTCTTGCTGTCACACACAGCGATCTGTGTGTCACAGCAGGAGAGCGGCTTTGAAGAAAACGAACCAGGGCTGTGTGTAACGAGCAGCGATCTCGCAGCAGGGGCCAGATCGCTGCTCAGTGTCACACACAGCGAGATCGCTAATGAGGTCACTGCTGCGTCACCAAAACCGTGACTCAGCAGCGATCTCGGCAGCGAGCTCGCTGTGTGTGAAGCACCCCTTAGCCAAGTTAAAGGAAATCAAGTCCCTAGGATCAGATGATTTACACACTAGAGTTCTGAAAGAGAAGCAGAGGAAATAATAGTACCGCTTACCATAATCTTCAATAAGTCATGGGAAACAGGATTGATCCCTTAGATTGTAAAAGATAAAATGCGGTCCAAATCTACAAAAAAGGAAAAAAGGAGGACCCAGGAAATGACAGGCCAGTAAGTCTGACCTTCATAGCAGGACAAATCTTGGAGCAAATTGTCAAGGAACATTTACTTAGGTACCTGGATGTGAAGGCCTTACTTAACCAGAGCCAGCATGGCTTTATGACCAATACATCTTGTCAAACCAATGTGATTTCCATCTACAACAAAGTCACTGAATGGTTGGACCAGGGGAATGCCATGAATATAGTATACCTTGACTTCAGTAAGGCATTCGATAAAGTATCACATAACATCCTCATTGAAAAAATGATCAATCAACAAAAAATGAGTTAGATGGATTCCCAACTGCCTTAATGATCGGGCACAACGATGGTTACACATTGAACTGGAGGAAAGTAAGAAACATGGTGCCGCAAGGTCTGTCCTGAGCCCAGTACTGTTTAATATCTTTATAAATGATCTGGACAAACAGAATTATTGGGGAACTCATAAAATTTGCAGATGATACTAAGATAAGAGGAGTAGCAAACACTAAAGAGGAAAGAGATTGTATTCAGAAGGATCTAGACACACTCAAACAATGTACGAGGCAAACAGAATTGTGTTTAACATGGACAAATGCAAAGTCCTGCATCTGGGTAAAAGAAATGTAAGAAACATATATAGTATGAGGAATAGAACTAGGTGATCAAACCAGGGAAAAGGACTTGGGTATAATAGTAGATCTCAGATTCAACATGAGCCAAAAGTGTGGTACTACAGCTAAAAAGGCCAACAAAATTCTGGGATGTATCAAGACAAGCTTTAAATTTAAATCATTATTCACCTATACTCTGCCTTGGTCAGACCCCACCTGGAATACTGTGTACAGTTCTGGGTGCCCAAATTCAAGAAAGACATCAATATATTGCAGCAAGTCCAGAAAAGAGCTGAAACCCAACAGTAACCCGGCAACTAAGGTACTCTATGTTACAGGTCACACAGAGGTACCAACAGATGTCAAGAGACTCTGTCCTGTCACAGAGGACCTGTATATGCAGTAACCGTGTTCTAAGTCACACGATACTGCAGTATGTATACTGAACTCTATTAAATGACAGAATCAGATAAGGAAATAATATTATAGTAAATAAACAGAACTCTGTTAACTCACAGAGTCTATATGGCGCATTACACTTCTGTTCCTTCACAGAAGGTAATCTATATGTAGCATACACGGTATATATAGGAGCGGACAAGCAGAACACTAGCCGGGCTCAGGATAAATGCAGTGGTGAGTGTACAGGATACTGCTCCTATATCGGCTTGCTGTTTGGTACAGCCGAATAGCCACCGCTCCCAAAGCCGCCCAAGCCCGATATCACATGAGCCTAGCCTCGCCAGCTACTGAACCTAACTCGGTCAACGGATATGACCGCAACGCCTCACCCTAACCTGCCTCCTGACCCTCAATCAGTCCGGTGGGACTTCGAGGCCTAACCCTATCTAAAATGTGTACAGCAGTACGAACAAAGACAAGTGCACACCTCCATGTGGGCGTCAGGGCTATTTATAACTTCTGTACCGCCCACAAGATGGAGGAACCACGTGTAGCCAGCCCCTTTGTCCAATGGGTTGCCCTACACATCACTGATGATGTTATGGTGGCCAATAAGAACGTGCCACATCACTGATAACGTCACCGGCCAATAGGAATGTGCCACATCACCAATGATGTCACGGCGGCCAATGGGGACATGCTACATCACGGATGATGTCACGGCGGTCAATGAGAACGTACCACATCACCGATGATGTCACTGTGGCCAATAGGAACGTGCCACATAGCTGACATGCTCAGATAGTGGCAAAATACCCATAGGAATCCCATACATGCTCAGTAGGCTCTTTTTGACACTTAGTGTCAGAATGCCAAAAAGTCCTGGTCAGCATCCGTGGCTCAGAAGACCGGACCGAGTGACTTCGGGTATGGGGAGGAACTGCTCCAGAAGGTAAACGAGGAGCCCCCGTACCCCGGTTCGTGACAGATGGTATATTCTACGCGTTTCGAAGAGATATCCCCTATTGTTTCTCAGGTGGATTTTTTGGAGGAAGAAGAAGAGGGGATATCTCTTCGAAACGCGTATAATATACCATCCACATTGCTTTGATTTTTTGTAGTGTTTCTTTGTACAGCAGCGCGGAGTATACCACAATTATCCTGTTTTTTGTCTTGCTTAAAAGCATAGGGACAGAGGCTGCCTTTATAAATGGTTGTTTCCTTGAGACAACCTTTTCAGGATGGAATCACAAATGAAGCTTTCTTGACAGTTTAAGAGACAAACACAGGAAAGAATTCAAAAGAAAAAAAAAGGAAAATGTGAGCTGTTTTCAACACCTTTTGCCAGTGGTGTGATCCTTTGTTGTCTGCCTCCAGCTTTACAAGAGGTGTTACTTTTTAATGTAACCTCCACTGTGATGATAATGAGATGGCTGTTTACCATGCATCCATTGTACACAGACTGGAAGGTAATCTCTACAACAAAGAAAGTTTCATCCCATTGTTAGGCTTTGTTTTACAGTTGTTATTTATTTATTTTTTTATGGTAGAATGACCAACACCATGTTAGAAATTTAGAGTGCATGCCCACGATCAGTATTTGCAGCGGTTTAAACGTAGCATACGTCAGCTGTGTCCAAACCGCTGCGGTGTACAGTACAAGCACAATGGACAGGATTTCTAGAAATTCCGTGCCCACTGTGCTTGTTTTTTCTGCAGCAAACACTGACCTGCAGAGCGTCTTTCCAGACTGCAGGATGTCAATTGTTTGCTGCAGAATTGCCTGCATCCTCCATAGGGAGAACACAAGCAGGAGACCACAGTGCACGGAACCCTTATCGTGGGTACTAATAGCTGCTCTGAACGCAGCGAGTCCTGATCATGGGCACATACTCTAAGGGCTTGATTGCATGTACATGCTGAAATTTCTGCAGCGATTTGACAGCACATGTGTGCTTCAAATCGCTGCAGAATCACTGCGTAATGGATGCAGTGTTTCAGCAGAATAAATGCCGATTTCATGCGCTCTGGATGCTGCCTCTCCCATAGAGTGGGAGCTGCATTCAAAGAGCACGAAAGAATTGGCATGCTGCATTTTTAAACGCACGGATTTGGGTCAAAATTTGAGCATCCAAATCGCTGCGTTCAATAAAGCATCATGCACAAGGATTATGCACAATCTACATAGATTGTGCTGGGGACGCAGGACGCATGCATTTACTCTGCAGTGCTAAACGCAGTGTAAATGCATGAAATTACGCAACGTGCGCACGTGCCATAAGGATGCATTTACACTTTTAGTTTATTGCAGTGAACAAGAATTACTAAGAATTACTAAGAACGTTTGTTTCACGATACTCTTCACAGAGTCTAAACAGGCTGCTGGTTACCAGATGAAGGAGCATTTCGATCAGAGGAAATGTACAAAGGAACATTGTTCTCGGCAGAACAACATCCTGTGTAAACAGGACTGGCACTGGCAAGATCAATGGCAGCCAATGTTCATTGTACAAGCTATTTAATTAAATGTGCATATGAAGCTGGGTGCTTCTCCACAAACAAGCTGCTAAATGATGGCCAATCGGCAAATAAGTAGCTGATTGGTCATAGTTTATCAGGAGTGGAACAATCGAAGGAAAAGTATAATGAAACACGTGCTCCACTTCAGTATTTATTACCCACTCCTAGATTTGGTTTATAAATACTGATGTGAAACACAGACCAAAACACTGCAGTATGAACATGGCTTTATGGTTTGGAATCCGTACTTAACATGAATATCATTTTCTTGTTCCTATAGCTACAAAAAATGAAAAGTTGTAAAATATAACAGGATATATGGACAGCACAGTAGCTCAGTGGTTAGAAGCATAGCTTTACTTTGGTTACTGCACCTACTTCAAATACTGATAGGAAATGTAGATGGTGACCCCAATAGGGACAGTGATAATGATGATGTTTGTAAAGCACTGTGGAATTAATGGCACTATATAAGCAAATAAAATAAATTAATATTTTTTTACACAATGTCACATGAAAAATATAAGAGGAACTCCGCTAAAAGGATAAGTATTTAATATAACACTAGATTGAAACTTTATGCTGCTGTGTCAATTTTTTTTTTTAAAACACTTGACATGCAAAAAATATCATGAATTAGTTAAAAAGTACAGTTGAAAAAACACACGTCCATCAAACGATAGTAAATGATATAGGGGCGGGGTGTAGCAACAACTATAATGCATGAACCACTCTGGCCTCAAAAACCACTTTCTTCCCTCCTGATCCAAACTGTCAATCAACATTCTGAACAAGAATTTTACATGTATACATAAGTTTTTATATTATTTTCTTCTAATAGAGCATCCAAGTCTTTCCTGAAGCCATCGATGGTTCCTGTTGTGATTAGCTCATAATGTAGGCTGTTCTACAGATTAAAGTTACGTGCACACTATTAGTGTTTACATCATTTTTGATGCAGCTTGCTTCAGCTGTGTCCAAAACGCTGCGATGTACAGTACAAGCACAGTGGATGGGATTTCTAGAAATCCTGTGGCCACTGTGCTTGTTTTTCCCACAGCGAAAACTGACCTGCAGTGCGATTTTCCAAGCCGCAGCATGTCAATTGTTTGCTGCGGAGTCACAAGTGTTCTCCATAGGGAGAACACAAGTGAGAGACCGCAGCGCACCGATCCGAACTCTGATTGTGGGCACGAGCAGCTGTGGTCTCCTGCAGAGGAGATTCGCGGCCCCGCAGGTCAGGACCCGCCATGTCCAGGATGCAGCGAGTCCTGATAGTGAGCAGGTACCCTAAAGCAAGCTTTACACACTGCGATCTTGCTAGCGAGATCGCAAGCGATCATACCCGCCCCCATCGGCTGTCCGACACGGGCAAATCGCTGCCCGTCGCGCACAACCTCGCTTACACCCGTCACACGGACTTACCTGTCCTCCTAAGGGGGCGGGTTGTGTGGCGTCACAGCGACGTCACACAGCAGCCGTCCAATAGAAGCAGAGGGGCGAAGATGAGCGGGAGGTAACATCCCGTCCACCTCCTTCCTTCCGCATTGGCGGTGGAGGCAGGTAAGGACATGTTCCTTGCTCCTGCGGTGTCACACACAGCGATGTGTGCTGCCGCAGGAACGAGGAACAACATCGCTAATTAGAAGAGAGCGATTTTTTGTTTCAGGAAGACCTCTCCGCGGCAAACGATTTTCACCGCTTTTGCGATCGTTTTAGGTCGCACATAAGTGTCACACACTGCGATATCTCTTAATGACGCCGGATGTGAGTCACAAACAACGTGACCCCGACGATAATTCATTAACGATATCGTAGCGTGTAAAGCCTGCTTAAGGCTATGTTCTCACGATGAGCTTTGGGTGATTTTTTTCTGCAACATTTCTGCACCTGTTATGTATGTTACTTGTCTTTTTTACATGTGTTTTATCAAATGTTTTAATCCTGCTGTTTTTATTCTTTGGAATGTCATGTTATAAATAAAGCTGCTTTGTTTTTGATGCTTCCTGATATTTGGTTTTGACAAAATGTCTTGTGCAGATTACATTCGTTTTTAGTGCAGCAGAAATGCACTAAAAATGTACATGCATTTTTTCTGCAGATCAGTTTACGCTGAGTAAAAAAGAAGCACAATGGGCATGAGGTTTCTATGAATTCCATTCACTTTGCTGGAACTGTTTAGGATGTGGCATTTTTTATGTAGCGAAAATTCGCAGCATCAAAAACTCACCAAAAACTCATTGTGGTGATAAGACTAGAAAAAATAAGCGCTGATTAGGTATTACCAGATAACAGGAGTAATATATAAAGATATATACACTCACCTAATGTGGTTGTGAAAGTCACAACCACTGCCAAGCATAAGATAATGGTGTCTGCCACAGCCCCACGTGGATGAGTATTCAAGCAGGAGAAGAGAAGGGGTTAATGCCGCGCATCAGCCAAATGAAGATGTAGAGTTGTTGATAAATTAATATCTTTTTTATTTCATAGGTCTACATGTTTCGAGGTTGAAACCTCTTCCTCAGGACCAGAATATCAACAAAGCAATGATGCTTTGTTGATATTCTGGTCCTGAGGAAGAGGTTTCAACCTCGAAACGCGTAGACCTATGAAATAAAAAAGATATTAATTTATAAACAACTCTACATCTTCATTTGGCTGATGCGCGGCGTTAACCCCTTCTCTTCTCCTGTTTGAATACAAAAACTCATTGTGGGCACACAACCTAAGGCTATGTGCACACGTTGAGCATTTCTTGAGTTTTTTACCTTAGTATTTGTAACCAGGAGATTAACAGTCAGAGGAAAAGTATAATAGAAACATGTCACCACTTCTGTATTTATCACCCAATCCTGGTTTTGACTTACAGACACTGAGGTAAAAAACTCACCAAATAGTCTACATGTGCACATGGTCTAATAGTTCTAATGGTAAATTAACCCTTTTTTCTCCAAATGGAGGGAGTGTCAGAGTGGGGTTTTTATGATACAGCTTTCAACCATATTTTTTATATGGGTCATTTATGTAATAGAACAGATTATGTATCTCCCTTATATGTCTCTTTTTAAAATTTTCCATGATCCCTTATCAGATAATCTAATATATAAAGCTAAGTGTATATGTGTGTATGTGGGTGTGTTTTTGTCTTTGTGGGTCTGCTAAAGGAATTTGCACCATCGCATTTACAATCACGAAATTTTGCACAGACGCCCCATGTGACCCAGGAAACGTCATAGGCTATGTTTTGACAAGAAAATGTAAGCGAGCGCTTTGCAGTTACTCTCCAAAAAACCTGCCTCCATTAAAGTGAGTGGAGCTGGGAACTACAGGTTATTAATAAGAGCTGTGATTGGTTGCTATACATTCATAGTATAAGAAGCTTATGTGTGAGGTAATATGATGTCAGTGGAGAGACAGACACAGACTGAGAGACAGACAGAGACAGACAGACAGGCACAAACAGAGAAAGAGGCACACAGGGAAAGAGACAGGGACAAACAGAGACAGATAGGAAAAAAAGCCACACAGACAGAAAGAGACAGACAGAAAGACACACGGGGAAAGAGACAGACAGAAACAGATAGGGAAAGACACAGAGAGAGACAGACAAGGAAACAGACAGACAAAGAGACAGACAAAGACAGATGGGGAAAGAGACACACGGGGAAAGAGACAGATGGGGAAAGAGACAGATCTGGAAAGAGACAGACAGCAAAAGACAGACAGGGAAAGATGGGGAAAGAGACAGACGGGGAAAGAGACACACAGGGAAAGAGACAGACCGAGGAAAGAGACAGACCAGGGAAAGAGACAGACCAAGAAATAGACAGACAAGGAAAGAGACAGACGGGGAAAGAGACAAACGGGGAAAGAGACAAACGGGGAAAGAGACAGATGGAGACAGATGGGGAAAGAGACAGACGGGGAAAGAGACAGACATGGAAAGAGACAGACGGGGAAAGAGACACACGGGGAAAGAGACACACGGGGAAAGAGATAGAGACAGACGGGGAAATACAGATAGGGAAAGAGACAGACGGGGAAAGAGAAATGGAGACAGACCGGGGAAAGAGAGAGACAGATGGGGAAAGTGACAGACAGAGAAAGAGACAGACCGGGGAAGACAGACCGGGGAAAGAGACAGACGGGGAAAGAGACAGAGAGATGGAAACAGACAAAGAAATAGACAGACCAGGAAAAGAGACAGACCGGGGAAAGAGACAGACCTGGAAAGAGACAGACCTGGAAAGAGACAGACGGAAAAGAGACAGACCGGGGAAGGCAGACCAGGGAAAGAGACAGATGAGGAAAGAGACAGAGAGATGGAAACAGACAAAGAAATAGACAGACCGGAAATAGAGACAGACCGGGAAAAGAGACAGACCGGGAAAAGAGACAGACCGGGTAAAGAGACAGACCGGGGAAAGAGACAGACCGGGGAAAGAGACAGACCTGGAAAGAAACAGACCTGGAAAGAGACAGACGGGGAAAGAGTCAATGGGGAAAGAGACAGACAGACACAGAGAGAGAGAGACAGACACAGAGATAGAGAGACAGACACATAAATAGAGACAGACAGACACAGAGATAGAGACAGACAGACAAAGATAGAGACAGGCACAGACAAACACAGAGATAGAGAGAGACAGAGAGACTGATACAGAGACAGACAGAGAGATAGACACAGACAGGCACACAGAGACAGACAGCTAGTCTAATATATAAAGCTGAGAGTGTGTCTGTGTGTATGTCCGCTAATGGAATCTGCACCTTCACAGTTACAATCACGAAATTTTGCACAGCTGCCTCATTTGACTATGGGAGCGTCATAGACTATGTTTTGAGGGGAAAATTTAACTTTGCGCTTTACAGTCATTTGCCAAAAAAACCTGTATACATTAAAGTCAATGGAGCTGGGAGCTACAGGTCAATAATAGGAGCTGCAGTTGGTTGCTACAGGCAACGAAGGACAGTCTTAGTATAAGAAACTTATGTGTGAGGTAATATGATATTGATAGAGACAGACACACAGAGATACACGGAGAGAGAGACACACAAACACACAGAGATACATACACAGAGAGACAGACACACACATACAGAGACACACACACAGAGACACACAAACACACACAGAGATACACAGACGCACACAAAAACAGACACACACAGAGCTAGAGATGCACACACAGAAACACACACACACACACACACAGACATACAGACACAGACACACACACACACACACACACACACACACACACATACACACACACACACACACACACAGACTAATACAGAGACACACAGACAGAGACACAGAGACACATACACAGAGACACACACCCAGAGACACACAGAGACTGATACAGAGACAGATACACAGAGACACAGAGACACACACAAAGAGACAAAGACACACACAGAGACACACAGAGAAAGAGACAGACACACAGAGACAGAAACAGAGACACACACAGAGACACACATAGACAGACTGAGACAGACACAGAGAGACACACACAGAGACTGAGACCCAACAGAGACAAAGACACACACAGAGACAGACACACACACAGAGACACACAGAGGCAGAGACACACAGAGACAGAGAAACACAGAGACACACAGACACAGAGAGGGACACACAGAGAGCAAATGACATAGAGGCAGACAGAAACACAGAGAGGGAGACAGACAGACAGAGAGGAAGAGTGAGAGATTGGGAGAGAGACGACAGAGAGACACTTAGCTACTATCTCAGACAACACTGGGTACTACAGCTAGTCTAATATATAAAGCTGAGTATATGTATGTGTATATTCACTAAAGGAATCCGCACCATTGCATTTACAATCGCAAAATTTTGCAAAGACACCTCATTTGACTCAGGGAATGTCATAGACATGCTTTGAGGGAAAATATAACCCCGCGCTTTACAGTTACTCACCAAAAAACCTGCTTACATAAAAGTCAATGGAGCTGGGAACTACAGGTCATTAATAGGAGATCTGATTGGTTGCTATAGGCAACAAGGAACATTGTTAGTATAAGACAGCTTATGTGTGAGGTAATATTATTTTGTTGGAGAGACGGATAGAGACAGAGAGAGAGACAGAGAAAGACACAGAGAGAAACAGAGAGACAGACAGAGAGATAGAGAGCGAGAGATAGAGAGATAGAGAAAGACAGACAGAGAGGCAGACAGGGAGAGAGAAAGAGAAAGAAAAATTGAGAGCGACAGACAGAAAAACAGAGACAGACAGAGTGCCTCTCACAGGCACTATTGCGAAAACAAGGTATTTGAGAGAAACATTGTTTCTCAATATAATATTGAACTAGACAATAAAAAATATGGGTGAACCACCCCTTTAAATAAAAATCATATTATACACTAATTCCAATAGAACACAATGTAAAAATATAACCCAGTACTTTAAACCCCCATACACATCAACCATCCCTGGCTGGATCACTCTACTGTCACTCACAAAAAGATGATGTTAGGGGAGAGATGGACCGGCTGTTGGATTTTCATAATCTGATTCTTTTGTTTTCAGAGGAGATAAACCGTTGCTATAGGAGTCTGGCAGCACCTTTCTCCTTCTCCCTGTTTGTAATACATGAACCCTTGGCTAAACCAAGTGTTCATGTGTACAGGGAAGTCGGCTGAGATAGCTGGCTGTCCTATTGTCCTATCTCAAGTGGTGCACAGTTTATATCTGCCACCTATTACTATGTCTACTTGCACAAATTTTAACACATTTATCAACAATGAAGGAATCATACACTTTAAGCTGGCCATATATACACTGTGTGCAGAATTATTAGGCAAATGAGTATTTTGATCACATGATAATTTTTATACATGTTGTTCAAGCTGTATAGCTGTATAGGCTTGAGAGCCACCTACCAATTAAGTAAATCATGTGATGTGCATCTCTGTAATGAGGAGGGGTGTGGTGTAATGACATTAACATGAGATGTGTTGCAGAGGGATGCAGCAGTCTTGAAATTGCCAAACTTTTGAAGAGTGATCACCGAACAATCAAGCGTTTCATGGCAAATAGCCAACAGGGTCGCAAGAAGCGTTTTGGGCAAAAAGGCACAAAATAACTGCCCATAAATTGAGGAAAATCAAGCGTGAAGCTGCCAAGATGCCATTTGCCACCAGTTTGGCATATTTCAGAGCTGCAACATTACTGGAGTATCAAAAAGCACAAGGTGTGCCATACTCCGAAACATGGCCAAGGTAAGGAAGGCTGAAAAACGACCACCTTTGAACAAGACACATAAGATAAAATGTCAAGACTGGGGCAAGAAATATCTTAAGACTGATTTTTCAAAGGTTTTATGGACTGATGAAATGAGAGTGAGTCTTGACGGGCCAGATGGATGGGCCAGAGACTGGATCAGTAAAGGGCAGACAGCTCCACTCTGACTCAGACACTAACAAGGTCTCTACCTTGGGGTACTGGTATGGGCTGGTATCATCAAAAATGAACTTGTGGGACCTTTTTGGTTGAGGATGGAGTAAAGCTCAACTCCCAGATCTACTGCCAGTTTCTAGAAGACAACTTCTTCAAGCAGTGGTACAGGAAAAAGTCGGTATCGTTCAAGAAACACATGATTTTCATGCAGGACAATGCTCCATCGCATGCATCCAACTACTCCACAGCGAGGCTGGCCAGTAAAGGTCTAAAAGATGAAAAAATAATGACATGACCCCTTTTCCACATGATCTGAACCCCATAGAGAACCTGTGGTCCCTAATAAAATGTAAGATCTACAGGGAGGGAAAACAGTACACCTCTCGGAACAGTGTCTGGGAGGCTGTGGTGGCTGCTGCATGCAATGTTGATCGGAAACAGATCAAGCAACTGACAGAATCTATGGATGGTAGGCTGTTGAGTGTCATCATAAAGAAAGGTGGCTATATTGGTCAATAAGTTTTTTGGGTTTGTTTTTGCATGTCAGAAATGTTTATTTCTAAATTTTGTGCAGTTAAATTCGTTTACCTGGTGAAAATAAATAAGTGAGATGGGAATATATTTGATTTTTAAGTTGCCTAATAATTCTGCACAGTAATAGTTACCTGCACAAACAGATATCCTCCTACCATGTTTACCTGAAAATAAGACCTCCCCCGATAATAAGACCTAGCAGGAGTTTTCAGGGATGCTTAAATATGAGACATCCCCTGAAAATAAGTCATAGCCGCGGTCAATAATGCAGTGTCATGCAGCGGTAAAAAAGTTAAAGACACTGCAGGACACTTCATTATAGACAGCGGACACCCCCTAAAGAAAGAAGAGAGAAGACCCCCGATCATGCTCAACAGACGCCAGACACTGGAGCAGGTGAGCACATCAAGCCCCCGCGGCGGAACACACACATCAGATCACACACACACACACTACAGATCGCATCCACACACACTGCAGATCGCATCCACACACTCACCACATCCAGCGATATCGCTTGCTTCTTGGCGGCAATACTGTGCAGTGCAGTGAGCTTCCAGGACCTGCCGGAGAATCACATGGCCGCAAGCATGTGATATCTCCGGATGTTGTGAGTGTGTGCGCTCGTATGTGCGATATCGTGAGTGTGTGTGAGTGTATGCGATCGGATGTGTGCGTGTATGCTGTCTGATGTGTGTGTGTGCGATGTGTGCGATCGAATCTGTGAGTGTCGGCAGGAAGCAGAGGAGGACGGCATGCAGAACAGCTGCTGTGAGCGCCCACCGAAAAGCACAAGGAGGAGTGATGTGAAAGATGTGTGTGTGTGTGTGTGTGTGTGTGTGTATACTGTCTGATGTGTGACTGTGTTCTGGTGTGTGTCGGCCAGACACAGGGGAGCCCAGCTGCTGGGAGATCACAGGGAGAAATGATGTGGAATGTGATGTGTGTGTCTGTGATCTGATGTATGTGAGTGTCAGTCAGCTGTAGGGGAGCACACCTAATGGGAGATCACAGGGAGATCTGGGAGCCATACAGATGCCTGGGGCTGGTAAGTATGTTGAACTTACCCCCAACCATGTCTGCTCGATAATAAGACACCCCCTGAAAATAAGACCTAGTGCTTTTTTCAGAGCAAAAAAAATATGACAGTGTCTTATTTTTGGGGAAACAGAGTAAGATAGCCAAATCTAAAAAAAACCCACTCCAACTTCCAAAAATATTAAGCTTTGATATTTATGAGTCTTTTGGGTTGATTGAGAACATAGTTGTTGATCAATAATAAAAAAAATCCTCTAAAATACAACTTGCTTAATAATTCTGCACACAGTGTATAAACTTTGTCCCAACCTGCCGACCATCCAATGTGTTTGGGAGCCTCATGACTCTTATCCTACAGAAGATGATGGGGAAAATACGGGTAAGGCTTTGTGCGCACGCACCTGCTGAAATTTCTGCAGTGATTTGACAGCACATGTGCGCATCAAATCGCTGCAGAAACACTGCGTAATGGATGCAGTGTTTCAGCAGAATAAGGCTACTTTCACACTTGCATTGAACGGCATCCATTGCATTGCGTTGTGTGACGGATGCAACGGATGCGTTGCATATAGTGGCACAACGGATGCAACGGATCGTACAAAAGAACGCAATCCTTTAGTTTTTTTTCTTGACTTTACACATCTGGGCATGCGCAGTTGTGTAAAGACGGTTGCGTTAACGGAATCCATTAAATGACAGATTCTAACGGAATCCGCCACCATAGGCGTCCATTATAAAAACAATGGACGCCAACGGAATCCTGCAGGTTGCGGTTTTTTTATACTCCACCATGCACTGAAAAACGCTACATGCAGCGTTCTATCCGCCAGGCGGATGCAACGCAGCGTCGACTGATGGATGAAACGCAAGGCCATCCGTTGCTATCCGTAGCTAATAGAAGAATTGAGACGGGCTTCCAGAATTGCTGAGCGCAGATGGAAGAGGTCTCATTCCACTGAGCACTTCATTACATACTGTACAAACAGGCTCTCACCACTTTCAAGTCTGCACTCACTGCTGCAGAACAAACGTACTTCTCATTCCTCATATCCTCTCTATCCCACAACCCTAAACAGCTATTCAACACTTTCAACTCTCTCCTCCATCCCCCGTCACCACCTCCCTCTCCTCTCATCTCATCTGAAGACTTTGCCTTTTTCTTCAAGCAGAAGATTGACAACATCAGAGCAAGCTTTGTCCCACAATCACCACAGCCACTCCTCACAACTACTCAGCCTTCTTTCTCCAAATCCAGCTTCTCCACTATGACAGAAGATCGTCTTTCCACTCTACTCTCAAGATCATATCTCACAACCTGCCTGCTTGATCCACTCCCATCCCACCTCATCCCCAATCTAACCACAGTCTTCATCCCGACCCTAACCCATCTCTTCAACCTATCACTAACAATTGGTGTATTCCCTTCATGCTTTAAACATGCCTCCATCACACCCATCCTCAAAACTCCCTCCCTTGATCCTTCCTCTGTGTCAAACTATCGCCCCATATCACTTCTCCCCTATGCCTCAAAACTACTGGAACAGCATGTCCATCTTGAACTGTCCTCATACCTCTCTTCCTGCTCCCTCTTTGACCGATTACAATCTGGCTTCCAACCCCATCATTCCACTGAAACTGCCCTAACCAAAGTCACTAACGACCTACTAACTGCAAAATCCAAGCAACACTACTCTGTCCTCCTCCTTCTGGACCTGTCCTCTGCCTTTGACACAGTAGACCACTCCCTTCTACTACAAATTCTCTCATCTCTGGGCATCACAGACTTGGCGCTATCTTGGATCTTCTCATACTTAACCAACCGAACTTTCAGCGTCTCCCACTCTCACACCACTTCCTCATCTCGCCCCCTATCTGTCGGTGTCCCCCAAGGTTCAGTTCTTGGAAACTTGCTGTTCTCCATTTACTCCCTTGGCCTGGGACAGCTGATAGAGTCACACAGCTTTCAGTATCATCTCTACGCTGATGATACGCAGATCTACATTTCTGGACCTGACATCACCTCCCTACTAACCAGAATCCCACAATGTCTGTCTGCTATTTCATCCTTTTTCTCTGCTCGATTCTTAAAATTGAACATGGATAAAACAGAATTCATTATCTTTCCCCCCATCACTCAACTCCTCCACCTTGGGGAGATAAGGTATGCACACCAGTGACTATGTAAGGGGTATACATGAAATAGCAGAAACTGCTGTGTGAATACTGACTTGAAAAATCCAATAGCTATATGCAAGAGTGAATATGTGAAAAATGGAATCTGCATTACTGCCATGAACATATGAATCAAGAGAAATTTAGCTACTGAATTGATCAATGCAATAGAGCCCCAACACTACGCCAAAGTATTTCTCTACGTTGGGGTCCCTAGCTTGTGTGTGTCCTCTCATGCAGTTAAAAAACCTACCGTGTATGGGAAGCTGAGACCCAGGCTATTTATGCGTATGATATGGATTGGCAATAGGTGTGGTTGGGGAGGGTTCACAAACGAAAAAATACTAACAAATAGGAATAACGTTTGGAACACCATTCTAAGTCCGAACTGGGTGCAAAAACCTAAAAAAACATCACTATGGGGAGATAAGGTATGCACACCAGTGACTATGTAAGGGGAATACATGAAATAGCAGAAACTGCTGTGTGAATACTGACTTGAAAAATCCAATAGCTATATGCAAGAGTGAATATGTGAAAAATGGAATCTGCATTACTGCCATGAACATATGAATCAAGAGAAATTTAGCTACTGAATTGATCAATGCAATAGAGCCCCAACACTACGCCAAAGTATTTCTCTACGTTGGGGTCCCTAGCTTGTGTGTGTCCTCTCATGCAGTTAAAAAACCTAACGTGTATGGGAAGCTGAGACCCAGGCTATTTATGCGTATGATATGGATTGACAATAGGTGTGGTTGGGGAGGGTTCACAAACGAAAAAATACTAACAAATAGGAATAACGTTCTGAACACCATTCTAAGTCCGAACTGGGTGCACTAGGTTTTTGCACCCAGTTCGGACTTAGAATGGTGTTCCAAACGTTATTCCTATTTGTTAGTATTTTTTCGTTTGTGAACCCTCCCCAACCACACCTATTGCCAATCCATATCATACGCATAAATAGCCTGGGTCTCAGCTTCCCATACACGGTAGGTTTTTTAACTGCATGAGAGGACACACACAAGCTAGGGACCCCAACGTAGAGAAATACTTTGGCGTAGTGTTGGGGCTCTATTGCATTGATCAATTCAGTAGCTAAATTTCTCTTGATTCATATGTTCATGGCAGTAATGCAGATTCCATTTTTCACATATTCACTCTTGGATATAGCTATTGGATTTTTCAAGTCAGTATTCACACAGCAGTTTCTGCTATTTCATGTATTCCCCTTACATAGTCACTGGTGTGCATACCTTATCTCCCCATAGTGATGTTTTTTTAGGTTTTTGCACCCAGTTCGGACTTAGAATGGTGTTCCAAACGTTATTCCTATTTGTTAGTATTTTTTCGTTTGTGAACCCTCCCCAACCACACCTATTGCCAATCTATATCATACGCATAAATAGCCTGGGTCTCAGCTTCCCATACACGGTAGGTTTTTTAACTGCATGAGAGGACACACACAAGCTAGGGACCCCAACGTAGAGAAATACTTTGGCGTAGTGTTGGGGCTCTATTGCATTGATCAATTCAGTAGCTAAATTTCTCTTGATTCATATGTTCATGGCAGTAATGCAGATTCCATTTTTCACATATTCACTCTTGCATATAGCTATTGGATTTTTCAAGTCAGTATTCACACAGCAGTTTCTGCTATTTTATGTATTCCCCTTACATAGTCACTGGTGTGCATACCTTATCTCCCCATAGTGATGTTTTTTTAGGTTTTTGCACCCAGTTCGGACTTAGAATGGTGTTCCAAACGTTATTCCTATTTGTCAACTCCTCCACCTGACATATCCATCAATGTCAATTGCAACCTCCTGCTCTGTGGCCTCCCTTCTAACAGTCTCGCACCCCTACAATCTATTCTAAACCCATGCTGCCCAGCTAATCCACCTGTCCCCCCCCCCCCCCGCTACTCCCTGACCTCTCCTCTCTGCCAATCCCTTCACTGGCTTCCCATTACCCAACGACTCCAGTTCAAAACCCTAACCATGACCTACAAAGCCATCCACAACCTGTCTCCTCCCTACATCTCTAACCTAGTCTCCCGGTACTTACCTGCACGTAACCTTCAATCCTCAAAAGATCTCCTTCTCTGCTCCCCTCTCATCTCCTCTTCCCACCATCGCATCAAAGTTTTCTCCCGAGCCTCCCCTATACTCTGGAATGCTCTGCCACAACACATCAGACTCTCGCCTACCTTGACAAGCTTCAAAAGGAACCTAAAGACCCACCTCTTCCGACAAGCCTACAACCTGCCGTAACCCACAGTCTGATACAACACCGCACAATCAGCTCTACCCTCACCTACTGCATCCTCACCTATCCCTTGTAGACTGTGAGCCCTCGCGGGCAGGGACCTCTATTCTCCTGTATCAGTCTGTGCCTTGTATTGTTTATGATTATTGTACTTGTCCGTATTATGTATACCCCTTTCACATGTAAAGCGCCATGGAATTGATAGCGCTATAATAATAAATAATAATAATAATAAAAAAAGTCTATGAGGAATAAAACGGTTTCCTGCAACGGTTACCGTAATTCCTTAAGGCGGCGGATAGCAACGGATGCCGTTCAACGCAAGTGTTAAAGTAGCCTAAATGCCGAATTCATGCGCTCGGGATGCTTCACCCACCATAGACAGAGTGGGAGCACCATCCAAAGCGCACAAATTAATTGACATGCTGCTTTTTTGTACGCACGGATTTGGGTCTAAATTTTGGCATCCAAATCGCTGCGTTCAAAAAAGCCACGTGCGCACGTATCATGCACAATCTACATAAATTGTGCAGGGGACGCAGGACGCATGCATTTACGCTGCAGTGCTAAACGCAGCGTAAATGCATGAATTTATACAACATGCGCACAAGCCCTTAGGCAAATTGAAACTTAACACCCCTAGGCAGATAAGACACTGCCAGATGGGGCTAGTTTTCTAAATGTATGTCTGAACAGAGGTTCTGTCATTGGTCTTCTAATCTCTGTGGAAATGTTTTTGTTTTCTTCTAAGGCTGTGTGCGCACAGTGCATTTTTGATGTGTTTTTTATGCACAAATCTGCATGCCTATGCTTATGTCAGCGAAGTCAATAAGAATTCTGAAGTGCTGTGCGCACGCTGCTTATTTTTAATCCAGGTAAAGAAGGAAAGGCGTCAGCTCAGGCTGGGAATTTGCAATGTTTATTCTGTATATACAGATAACATCAGATGGGGGAGAAGGGAATGCGGGTGCGGCAGATGGACAACAGTTGCTTATTTTTTCCTTGCAGATTTGGTGCAGAAAATAATCTGCAGCATGTCAATTGTTGGTGCATTTATGCCTGCGTTTTTTAGCACTTCCACTGATTGACTTCATTACGAAAAACGCATGGCACAAAAACGTACCAAAAACACATGCATATTTTGGTGCGTTTTTCTGCCAAAAGGTGCAAATTTGACGCAGAAGATTTCTGCACCAAATACTCAAACTGACGACATTACATCCATTACGTGGCTTCATTCAAGGGGAGAAATTCCCAAATATCATTCGTTACATCAAGTATAGGGGGCTGGATTAACTTATTTATGCTAACAAGCAGAGCCAAGAAATAAAACAGAGAATGAAGCACAGCAAGGGGCCACATCCATAATTAATTGTTTACCTTGCATAGGGAATGACTTGAAAAAAATTACACTAGAAAAATAATCCCTCATATAGCTCTATAAATAGAAAAATATAGAAATTATGAAAAGCCAAAAAAAATATTTTTCAAAGTGATTTTCAAAGCAGGAAAATATAAATACAGTAAACACAATATAAATTGGGAATCACCACAATTGTTTCAATTCGCAAGATAAGGTTAACATGTCAATTATACGAGGGACTACTGATAAGTCTTTGTGATCTTTTTTGTTTCTATGGTAACAAATGTTACATCACATGAAAGCCTTATGTGTCTAATATATATTTTCAAAAGTTTGTGTTTGTTGCTTATGGCAATAGTGTTCTATGCACACGGGAGAACAAAATGGAGGAGTCTAATGTGATATTCAGAGTAACTGATAGCAGAGGAGTGATAAAATTCTTGTTTCTGCAAGGAAAGTCTGCAAAGGATATTCATGGTGATATGTCGGAGACATTGGGGGATCAATGCCCTTCATATTCCACAGTTAAGAACTAGGTTTCCAAATTTAAAATAGGCCACTTCAGCACCAATGATGAGGAACGTCCTGGCCGACCGAGAGTGGTTGTTGTTCTGGAGATCGTCGATGCTGTGCACAACCTCATACTGAAGAATCGACGAATTTCAGCTAAAGCAATAACCGACATCATGGAGATTTTCCGTGAACGTATTTGTGTCATTATCCATGAACATTTGGACATGAGGAAGCTATCTGCAAAGTGAGTCCCCAAATGTTTGACAACAGATCAGAGAAGCATGAGAGTGAAAACTTTCAGTGTTTCCGGACTGATAAGAACTTCCTGGGTCGACTGGTTACTATGGATGAGACCTGGATTTATTTGTATGACCCTGAAAACACGGAGCAGTCAAAGGCTATGTGCGCACTTTGCGTCGAGGTTGTTGCAGTTCTAAACGCATCCTCTGGCAGAAATGGTCTTTGTCAAATTTGGTTTTGACGACAAAAACGCTATAAATACGCTTGCGTTTTTACAGCTTTTTTACCGCCTTTTACATGCTTTTTCATTGCTTAAAGTCAGATGCGTTTTGATTACAAATACACTACTAAATAAAGTTTAAACATTCAAACACTATGAAAAAAGCGGAAAAAAATTAAAACAAATATCATGAGTAAAATCATACACAAATTAGCTGATTTTATTAAAATTATAACTGTGTTCTAATATTTATGCATAAAACAACGTTCAATTATGGATTTTCATTAATTTAATTGTCGGACTGTGTGTGTGTGTGAAGGGACATATCATGCCCTTATTATAAAGTAAAAAACGCATGCGTTTATTTAGTCAAAAAAGCATGCTTTCTGCATCAAAAAAGCATGTAAAATGCTAGGATTGTGATTTAGGATGCGTTTTGAAAGTTCTCATTGACTCTAATGTTAGCAAAACGCTGCCAAAATGGCAAAAAGATGTGAAATGTTGCTTCTTTAAACGCTGAGTTTTTGCCAAATTTTCTGCAACTAAAACGCTGCATTTTTAACAGCATTGTGCGCACAAGAAATCCCTATTTCCCATAGACTTTGCTTGAAAATCAAAACGCATTCATTTTAGTATTAAAACGCTGCAGTTCAAAACGCTGTGGAAAAGCAGGTAAAAAAGCAAAGTGCGCACATAGCCAAAAGAGTGGAGGCACAGTGGTTCTCTGCGTTCCAAAGAAGTTCAGGGTGCAAAAATCCGCCACTAAGGTGATAGCGTCTGTGTTCTGGGATAAGGAGGGACTGCTGCTAGTGGACTACCTTCAAAAGGGTTCCACCATCAATGCAAGGTATTACATTGAACTTTTGGACCAATTAAGACAGCTCGGAAGGCGAAAAGGCGAGGCAAACTGTCCAAAGGAATCATGTTCCTGCAAGACAGCGCCTCTGCTCACCAGGCAGAAGCGACCACGGCAAACCTGGCAGAGCTGGGCTTCCAGCTGGTTGACCGCCCACCTTATTCAGCAGATTTAGCTCCCTCCAACTATCATCTGTTTCCAAACCTGAAGAAACACCTGAAGGGTACCAAATTTCACATCATTTATGATGCCATGGCTGCTACAGATGCCTAGTTTTGAGACGCAACTGAAATCCTTCTTTTTGCTAGGTTTATAGAACTTGGAATACCGATATAAGAAATGTGTTAACATCAGTGGAAAGTATTTGGATATAAATGTAAAGTTTCAACATCCTATCTTGTTTCTTTTTGGGTAAAGGCAAAGACTTATCAGCAGCCCCTTGTACTGCATGGTAAATGCTGTAAAAACATTTTTTTAAAAAAAATTCAAGATTTGTTGTTTCCTGTTCATTATTTCCTGCCAAAATAATTCAATAAAAAGCCAAAAAAGAGCCTTTTAAGAAGAATCTCTGACATTTTTCTGAAGCAACTACTTGGATAACCCAGCGGGAACACCGGAATATAAAAAATGTCATGTGAACACACCTAAGATTTGTTATAGCTCCTGTAATCATATTGACGCAGACAATAAAGATAACATGTCAATTATACGTGATAGCGAACAGTGTTTAAAAAAAATCTGGAATTAATTTTATTTTTCATATTGCTTACCTAAAAGGAGCAATTATTTGCTAAAATTGTTACAGGTTCCATAAAATGCTATCAATAAAAACTACTAGAGATGGGTGGATCAAATCATGAGAATCCGGTCCATCGATAAGTTCAGTAGTCTCTGGCTGCTGCATGGGAGACTCACAAATCTCTTACCTTCTGGGATCCTCAGCAAGGATTGTGATTTCTGGGGCTGGTGTGACGTCATCTGTGAGACGCGCTGAAATGATAATGTCGTACCACTCTAACTAATCAAATACTGTATTTGTCGTAGCGGACATGACAGTAAAGTATGACATGTGACCTTTGAGGCTACTGTCTGCAGCACTCACCTGCAGGCTGCCTATAAACACAATGGGGAAACTACCAGAGCTTCTGCACTGTATCAAGCTGAGCCTGCTTCATATATGACAGATGTCAGCTGTGTAATACAGCCAGCACCTGCCTTTAATAGCAGCTACTGGAGCTATCTCTGATTACTACTGTTTAGCCTTTTTAGATTCTGTGGTCAATCTCTGACAGTGGTCTTTACATGGTTGCCAAGTGGAGGGGGGCCAATGTGTTACCATTGAGGCAAGAGACAATCAAAGCCATCTTGGTACACCTAAGAATCCCAGTCACTGACTCATTATTTTGACAATACAATACTTAAAGGGGTTGTCCCCTACTAGGACAACCCGTTCTGATACCACGTTTCCCCCAGGAAAATAATAAAGACTATACTCACCTTCAGTACCAGCGCTCTTCCAGTGGTGTCTGGGATCGTGGTGCTGGGGCTCACGTAGGGTTGACATCAGGCGAGCCCCGTGTCAAATCAGCTCCGGCTTCCTTCTTCCATTGTTGAAAATGTGAAGGACTTGCTTTTCGTGTGGCAAGCTGATGTTTTTAGTAGTAACATTTTGGGATACATAGAACATTATTGCATTTTTGGGGGAAAGATGAGTTGGCTTTATTTCTTCTTGACATTGTTTACCTTACTTTCTGTTGATTGTTCATTTGGTCCAAAGGTGGGGAGACAGAAGCCAGCGCTGATTGGATGCGGGGATCTCGTGTCATCACAACCCCACTTGAGCCCAGGCACCCCAATCCTGTACACTGCTGGAAGGGCGCTGGTTCGGGAGGTGAGTATAGAATTTATTATTTTACCTGGGGGAAACATGTAGAATCAGAAGAGGTTGCCCTAGTAGTGGGAAACAACGTTAACTATTGCAATATATACCGCTCAAAAAAATAAAGAGAACACTTAGGCTAAGACCCCACTTTGCGTTTCCACCTGCGTTTCAGGTGCTTTTTAGGTCCATTTTGAGAAGCACCTTTTTCATGCCAAAAGGCATGCGTTTTGATTTTACAGCAAAGTCTATGGAAATTGGGGATTTCTAGACCACACTTTGCGTTTCTAAACGCTACGTTTAATTTGCATATTTTGTGGCAAAAACCATGCGTTCAAAGCAGCATGTCAATTGTTTTTGCCATTTTGGGTGCGTTTTACTAACATTGAAGTCAATGAGAAATGGCAAAAACCAAGATTTCTTCAAATTCCTGCGTTTTACCTGCTTTTTATGTGCAGAAAACATGCGTTTTGGACTACCAAAACGCATGCTTTTTGGACATTAAAATAATGATTTCATATGTCCCTTTACCACACACATAGTCCGACAATTAAATTTAAAAAAAATTATAATTTATTGCTATTTTTGCAATAAATAGTATATTACCGCTAAAAAAAATTGTTTAAAAGAACTGAGAGTCCTCAGTGGTTGATACATTCCATAAAGATGCGGTACATTCTGGTATCCTCCATTTTGATACAAGTAAAATATATCTTTGTACCGTGTTAGCCAGTTCTTTTAAACAATTTTTTTTATCTCTACTGGCTAACACGGTACAAAGATATATTTTACTTGTATATTACCGCTAAAATTTTATTAAATATTTCTATTTTCTTTATTATTTCTAAAAATCTGTGTTCCTTTTTTTTTTCTTTTTTCATTGTGTTTGACAGATTAAACTTTATTTAGCAGTGTCTTGATGTTCAAAATGCATCTGTCAAAACGCAGGTGAAAAAGCATGAAAAAAGCGCTGAAAACGCATCTAAAACGCAGTACGCATGCGTTTTCAGCGCTAAATTTCTGAAAAAGGCAACTTTGGTCAAATCAATTAAGCCCAAAACGTGCATTTAGAAATGCAAGTAGGTAAACGCAAAGTGGGGTATTAGCCTAAAGGGGGCTTTACACGCTACGACATCGCTAATGCGATCTCGTTGGGGTCACGGAATTTGTGACGCACATCCGGCCGCATTAGCGATGCCGTTGAGTGTGATACCTATGAGCGATTTTGCATTGTTGCAAAAACGTGCAAAATCGCTCATCGGTGACATGGGGGTCCATTCTCAAAAATCGTTACTGCAGCAGTAATGACGTTGTTCCTTGTTCCTGCGGCAGCACACATCGCTCCGTGTGACGCCGCAGGAACGAGGAAGCTCTCCTTACCTGCCTCCCGGCCGCTATGCGGAAGGAAGGAGGTGGGTGGGATGTTACGTCCCGCTCATCTCCGCCCCTCCGCTTCTATTGGGTGGCGGTTCAGTGACGCAGCTGTGACGTCGCTGTGATGCTGAACGAACCGCCCCCTTAGGAAGGAGGCGGTTCGCCGGTCACAGCGACGTCGCCGGGCAAGTAAGTAGTGTGACGGGTCTGGGCGATGTTGTGCGGCATGGGCAGCGATTTACCCGTGTCGCACAACAGATGGGGGCGGGTACCCACGCTAGCGATATCGGTACCGATATCGCAGCGTGTAAAGCGGCCTTTAAACAACAAAATGGTATTGTAGCGTTGCCTTCATTTTTTTGAGCAGTATAAATATCAAGTTAGAACAAACAATCAAATAATCGCAGTTTTAAATAATGTAATGGGACTAAAAAATAAAACGAAAAGATGTTTTTAAATATATAAAATAAATAACAAAAATCTCATTGAAAATAAAGAAATAGCAGAAATAAAAAATATATAAAATTCGAATCACTGTCATTTTTCACTATTCAAAAGTCCTCCCATAAGGTAAACAAAGTCAAGAAAAAATATTCAACTCATCTTCCCCCCAAAAATGCAATAAAAGGTATTATAATGTCCTATGTATCCCAAAATGCTACTAATAAAAACATCATCAGTTAAAAAATTAAAAAAAGGAACAGGAAAACAGGGAATTTTGATGATTTCACCAGAATCCAGTTATATACAACTTTATAACAGAGAACCTCCATTCAGCTTGTGTCTAAGGGGTACTTTGCATGCTGCGACATCGCTAGCCGATGCTAGCGATACCGAGCGCGATAGTACCCCCCACCCTCTTGTGATAGCTGCCGTAGCGAACATTATCACTACGGCAGCTTCACACGCACTTACCTGCCCTGCGACGTCGCTCTGGCCGGCGACCCGCCTCCTTCCTAAGGAGGCGGGTTGTGCAGTGTCACAGCGACGTCACATGGCAGGCGGCCAATAGGGGCGGAGATGAGCGGGACGTAAACATCCCGCCCACCTCCTTCCTTCCGCATTGGCGGTGGAGGCAGGTAAGGAGATTTTCCTCGCTCCTGCGGCTTCACACACAGCGATCGTATCTCCTATTGGTGCGACATTATGAAAATGTCCGACGCTACACAGATCACCAATTTACGACGCTTTTGCAATCATTTATCGGCGCATCTAGGTTTTACACGTTGCGACGTCGTTACCAGCGCCGGATGTGCATCACTTTCGATTTGACCCCGACGATATCGCAGTAGCGATGTCGCAACGTGCAAAGTACTCCTAAGTCTCATTGCAGCAGGCATGGTAACGTCACTAGATCACATCTGCTATGTGGAACCTCAGTCTACACGCTGCACAGATTAATCCAGCACTTGGAGGAAAGGATCTAGGTGAGTAATTTTTATTGTTTAATATATCAAGCTGCACTTGTAGGGTGCAGTGGGGTCCATCATACTGTGTGATGGCGACAACTGGGGGGACATCATACTGTGAGTGGGGGTCATCATGTATGTGGGCATTTTGGGATCATCATACTGTGAGGACCATCATTCTGTGTGGTAGAGATTATTGTGGCGGCATCATACCGTGAGTGGGGTCATCATGTGTGTGGGGACTGTTGGTACCATCACCCTGTGGGAGGATCATACTGTGGGAACCATGATTCTGCGTGGCAGAAATTACTGTGGGTGCATCATACTGTGAGTGAGGAGTTGAGGACATCATAATGTGTGTATACTGGGGGAGGGGCATGGTACTGTTTTGGGGGGCTGTGGAGCCATTCTACTATGTTGGGGACTGTGGAGGCATAATACTGTAGGGTGGAAATATCATACTGTGTGTAGGGGGGGCTGAGGGGCCATTTTATTGTGTGAGAGCTATTGTACTATGTTGATGACTGTGAAGGTGTCATACAGTAGGGTGGGAAAACCTTTATGTGTATGCTTGTGGGGGTTGGACTGTGGGGTCCATCATTCTGTTGGGAAGTCATACTCTGTAGTGGGGACTAATGTGGGGGCACCGTACTGTGACTTGGGGGTCATCATGTGTGTGGGAACTATTGGGATCATCATACTGTGGGGACCATCATTCTGTGTTGCGGAGATTACTGTGGGGGTCATCATATTGCGATTGGAGATCATCGTGTGTGGGGATTGTTGGGACCCATCATTCTGTGTGGTGGAGATTACTATGTGAGGCATCATACGTGCGGAGCTGCCGCCCGACCACCGTGCGGAGCTGCCGCCCTACACCCCACCTACCTCCCCAAAATCCTATAGAATGCAAGCCCGCAAGGGCAGGGCCCTCTTCCATCTGTACTAGTCTGTCTAATGTAACTTGTATATGTATTCTGTATGTAACCCCTTCTCATGTACAGCACCATGGAATTAATGGTGCTCTATAAATAAATAATAATAATACTGTGATTGAGAATAATCATGTATGTGGGGACTGTTGGGATCATCATACTGTGGGGACCATCATTCTGTGTGGAAGAGATTACTGTGGGGAGCATCATACTGTGAGTGGGGAGTTTTGGAGGACACCATTATGTATGAAGACTAGACTGTGAGGGGGCATGATACTGTTTTGGGGGGCTGTGGGGCCATTTTTCTGTGTTGGGGACTGTGGAGGTATAATACAGTAGGATGGAACGAACATCATACTGTGTGTATGCGTGCAGGGGGGGAGGGGCGGTGTTTTCTTGTGTGAGATCCATTGTACTAGGTTGGGGACTGTGAAAGTGTCATACAGTAGGGTGGGAACATCTTGTGTGTGCTTGTGGGAGGGGGGGGCGCTATGAGGTCATCATTCTGTGGGGGAGTTACACTGTGTGTGTGGGGTGACTAATGTAAGCCATCATGTGGGGAGCTCTGTGTGCATCATACTGTATAAGGGGCATCAGATTGATTGGTGGGAAACTACTGTGGAAGCATCATACTATGTGAGGAGGGTGTGGGGGAATCATACTATGTGTGTGAGAGGTGTGGAGGAATCATACCATCTGTGGGGGCCATCATGCTGTGTGGGGGGCATCATAATGTGTGGTGAAGGAGCTATGGGTGTCATACTGTATTGGGGTTGTGATGTGGCATCATACTCTCCGGGAGGGCTGTGGGGGTTGTCATACTGTGTGAATAGGTGAAATTGTGGGGAATTGAGGGGGGTGTCATACTGCATTTACATACATTTTGGAGGTCTAATACTTTACGTGGGGTCATGAGAGAGGTTATGTAGTGGGCTTCAGTAGGGGCACTATTATATGGACATGTCCACTCCCTGTGGTTAATAGTTGGGGGCAGGACGTCTCTGTGACCCGCTCCTTCAGCCTACTCCGCGGAATGTTTTATATTTGGTAGAGGGGCCCAATTAGGACTTTGGCTATCGGACACCACGGCTATGTATGGCCATTGTACAGTTATCTGAAAGAATGACCATGACTGGTTGATCTTGCTCAAGGACTAGGCTGATCACCACATGGCTTACTATCCTCCTAATAAAGGCTAGGCTCTGGTCACCATTGTCTACAAGACGGCAGCCACTTGTATTCAGGCTCTGCTGAGAAGACTAGCTGAGCTCAGAGACAATAAAGTAGGCAAGAAACAGTGTGAAACAAAGTAACGCGCGCCGGCGGGAGGTAACATGGCTGACGTGAGGGGACGGCTCGGGAGCGACGTCTATTACTCCACTTTGGGCACCCCCTCCACGCCCGCTAAGGCCCCGCCCATTGTCTTGCCGCTAACCAATGCGGACACGACTATGCTGCGACTAGCCAATAGCCACGCAGGATTCCAGTAAGTGGGCGGGCACGGGGTATGTCGTATTTCAAAGAAGCAGCTATATAGCCAACGGTAGCGGCTGCTTAGAGCAGCCATTTTGTTTCCCGTTCGGATTGGAGCGCCCTGCGTTATCCAGCCGGCCAGAAGGGGGGCGCTTCAGAAAGCTTTGGCAGCAGTTAAGTTTTTTTTTTTTTTTGGCGATAAATTTAACTGTTTGCCTGCCCGAGCCGGGGACAGACAAAGGCGGCGGAGCCATGGAAGACGAGAAAGTTGTGTACTCCCGGTCCCAGCTGGTGTTCGCGGGCATGAAGCCGTTAGAAGACGCCTTGGAGATCTTCGTGCCGGAGTCGAAGCATTTCATGAGCTCGGACACGGAGCTGTGGAACTTCCTGTGCAGTCTGAAGCGGGACTTCTCCCCGGTGATTCTCCGCAGCAAGGACGTGTACGGCTACTCTTCCTGCCGCTCCGTGGTGCCGGAGCCCGGCCAGCTCTCCCGCAAAGCCAAGCAGCCGGCCGCCCAGCCCAAGAAGCCGGCGGTGAAGAGGAGGAGGAAAGGCGTGCGGCTGAGCAGCAAGAAGCGGCGGCGGCTGCAGGGCGGAGCGGCGGCCAGCGAGGAGTCCAGCAGCAGCGGCAGCAGCAGCGGCTGCCCCAGCCCGTGCGACATCCCCGGGCTCCTCGGCAGGTCGCTGGAGGACATCTGGAGAGCGGCGGTCCCCAAGCTCCCCCGCGCCACCAGTGTACGGGTCACAGACGTGTCCTGCCGGGCGAAGGCTGCCGCTGCATGCCGCCTGGCACAGCAGGTCCTGCAGGTGAACCTCCAGCCGGTGGTGCGGATCCGCCGCTTCCCGATCCTGGCGCCCTGAGCCGTGCTGCTCGGTGTGCTCCGTGTTTACAGGTCTCCGGTCCCTCGTCTCGCTGCACTTTACTGTAAGGACTACTACTAGGAGGCGACCCGGGACCCCACTCTTCCTGCAGGGACCCTCCTGCCATGGATGGCACAGGTGTCCTGATGTGGCAACTACCTCAATCCCCGATCCAAAGACTTCTGCCAAGTATTGTGAGGACCGTGCAGGCTGGATGCCCCTTTATGCAATCTGTTATTTTTTATGACTTGTCCTATGTGATTGCGTGTATGTGCCAAGCCTGATGAACAACTTAGAAGTAGCTCCTTTTCCTTTAGGTGTTTAATAAAGACTGACTTCGAACAATCTCCAGTCCATGTTTTCCATGGCACAGGGCCCGGGGTAGTTGTGTGGTCGTGTCATTTAGTGGCATTGGTGCAAGACGCCGTATGGTTACGTTTTTGTTCTAAAAATCTTCTGAGGAAGGATATTTATTTTTTTTCTTGTTCATAATTGTGACTGGTGCTCGCAGAACTGGTACTCTGGGCCGCAACCTTCCAGCCGGTGCCACCTGTAACTTATATGTGCCTTTCTACGAATCCACATGGCACGAGACGTGCCTGACTGGTGCTATGCTGCCGTCACTGCCTCTGATGGATCTCTACAGCTTCATTTCTACTTTGTAATAATGGCTATATATACTTTGTAAGCATTGGACACTATCTGCCTCTGTGCCACTCCTTCCCCCCCCCCCCCCCCCTCCAGGATCTTGCCTACTGTGCCTGTGCCACAGAGGACCATATGTAGAAGAACTTACACAGGCAAAGTGGCTGCACATCACAATAAAAATGATTCTCTTTAGTATTTGTAGTGCTGGTTATAATTTTTCATATAGTTTGGGTGCAAACATCTCTTCATGGCTCGTGGCTTTGTCATCTAACCTTCTGCACTCTTAGGCCGGTTTCACACATCCGGCTTTTCGCCGGTTTGCCGGACTCAACACGCCAGTACAGTGTATACAGTACATTGGCAGAGCCGCAACTTCCGGGTCACATGCTCCGGTCACATGACAGCATGTGACCTGCGCTTGTCACGCTGCCATTGTACTGTATACACTGTACTGGTGTGCGCAGAATCCAGCGAACCAGCGAAAAGATGGATGTGTGAAACCTTAAAGGGAACCTGTCTGGTCCCATATGCGTTCTAACCTACAAGCAGGGTGATTTGTGGCTTAGTAACTCCTTCCTACCCATCCCTGTGTTGTAATATGACTAAAAAAAAAAAAGGTTTTATAACTTGCATGTTCCCTTTGTAAATAAGCAGAGGGTCTAGTCCCCTGACGTCGCATCGCCACATGAGCGTTTGCATGCTTTCCATGGTATCATGTCCCTGTTGGCATAATGCCATGGATTTGCATGAGTGACGTCACCGTCAGCTCCTTCAGATCCCACGCGTGTGCGCTTGCCATTCACGCCGGCTTGTTATCCGTGTATTTGCCTGTCTGCTTCAGACGCATACTCAGACTTCTGACCCTGCGCAGTACGCATCTGAAGCTGACAAGCAAGCACCCGGATAACACGGTTGCGGGAATGGCAAGCGCGCACACACGGGATCTCAAGGAGCGGCTGTGACGTTGCTCATGTAAATCCATGGTATCACACCCACAGGGGCGTGATACCATGGAAAACATGCAAACGCCCACAGGACGATGCCCAGGGGACTAGACCCTCTGAATATTTGCATAGGGAACATGTAAGTAATAAAACATTATTTTTTTTTTTTTTTATACATTCATTATTATAACACAGGGATGGCTAGGAAGGGCTTTCTAGGCCACACATCACCCTGCTTGTAGGTCAGAATGCATAAGGGACTGACAGGTTTCCTTTTAGGGTCCATTCATTAAGACTCCAGTCTTTTACACTCCACAGGTCTCACTGGAGTACAATGCACCAACTTTATTAAAGGGAACCTGTCGGGTAATTTGTGTCCTAACCTAGTTCCTAACCTATTACCAGTGTGATGTGTGGCCTAGTAATCCCTTCCTACCTACCCCTGTGTTGTAATAGTGTGTAATGTGCATGTATAAAAATGATTCATTACTTATTTCTGTATGTCAATGAGCAGGGGCTCTCGCACCACTGGCGTCATATTGCCCTGTGGGCGTTTGCATGCTTTCCGTGGAATCACGCCCCTGTGGGCATGATTCATACCATGGATTTACATGAGTGACGTACCGTCGCTCTTTGAGATCCCGTATGTGCGCACTTCTATTCCCGCAGCCTTGTTGTCTCGGTGCTTGCTTCTCGTCTTCAAATGCGCGCTGTGCATGCTCAGAAGACTCCTGTGGTTCCGGTCATGCGCAATGCGCTTCTGAAGACGAGAATTAAGTGCCCAGATAACAAGGCTGCTGGAATGGTAAGTGCGCACGCGCGGAATCTGAAGGAGCGGTGGTGACGTTGCTCAAGTAAATCCATGGTATCACGCCCACAGGGCGATGCGACGCCCATGGGGCTAGACCCCCTGCTCGCTTACATTTGCTTCCCTGTATTTTGATTGCCAGCCAAGGTAAAGCTAGGCAGATGGGGGTGGCAACCCGTAGCCGTCTGCTTTATCTGCGCTGAGAATCAAAAATACTGCGGAGTGCTACATAATTTTTTAAAATTATTTAGTTTTACACTACTGTATGTGAGAGGGACCCAACAGCTAATCACATATGTTGTCACGCAGAGTGGTCATCTGTGATTGGCTGTTGGAGTAACCTGGAATCTGCCCATACATTCTAGATGTTAGGCCTGCAACACACATTCGTTTAAAACGTGCGTGTTTGGTCCGTTTCCGTACATACCGTTTGGTATACGACCAAACGTGCACATGTTTTTTATGTTTAAAGGCACACGTGCGCGTTATTTGATCTTCCGTGTGTTCGTGTGCGTCCCACGTTTTTTGCTCTGTTTGGCACGGAAGCATGTTCGTTTTTGGGACGAAGCACGCACACACGGACATAATGTTAGCCTATGGGAGTCCAAATAAAACGTTCCTTGCACGGATGTGTGGTTATGTTGTCCGTGAGAAATGTCAGTGTGTGATGCAAAATGTCGTTACTACGTCGGAAGACAGAATAGCGGGATGAGAATGAACTCGGGTGAACTTCACCTGACTTCATTGTCATGCCGCGGCGCTCTCTGTGGGCCGTGTACGGATTCACCGGTGACCGCTAATCCCCCGAGTGACTGAAGTGTCCCCCCCCCTCTCTCATACTCACCGATCACCGGCGCTGCACGGCGTTCACACTGCTCCAGCGGCTTTTTCTAATTTGAAAAAGCCGGCCGCTCATTAAACAATCTCGTATTCCCTGCTTTCCCCGCGCACCGGCGCCTATGATTGGTTGCAGTGAGACACGCCCCCACGCTGAGTGACAGGGGTCTCACTGCACTCAATCACAGCAGTCGGAGTATACTATGGAGTATAGAAATAAATAAATAAAAAAAACAGTGTGCGGTCACCCCCAATTTTAATGCCAGCCAGATAAAGCCATACAGCTGAAGGCTGGTATTCTCAGGATGGGGAGCTCCACGTTATGGGGAGCCCCCCCAGCCTAACAATATCAGTCAGCAGCCGCCAAGAATGGCTGCATACATTAGATGCGACTGTTCTGGGACAGTATCCGGCTCTTCCCGATTTGCCCTGGTGCATTGGCAAATCGGTGTAATAAGGAGTTAATGGCAGCCCATAGCTGCCACTAAATCCTAGATTAATCATGTCATGCGTCTCCCCGAGATACCTTCCATGATTGATCTGTAAATTACAGTAAATAAACACACACACCTGAAAAATCCTTTATTAGAAATAAAAAACACAAACACATTCTCTGGTTTACCAATTTAATCAGCCCCAAAAAGCCCTCCATGTCCGGCGTAATCCAGGATGGTCCAGTGTCGCTTCCAGCTCTGCTGCATGAAGGTGACCGGAGCAGCAGCAGACACCGCTGCTCCTGTCAGCTCCACGCAGCAAATGAAGAGAGCCGTGTGATCAGCTGAGCTGTCACTGAGGTTACTCGCGGCCACCGCTGGATGCAGCGGTGGCCGCGGGTAACCTCCGTGACAGCTCAGCTGATCGCGCTACTCACCGCCGCTCCGGTCAGCTCCACGCAGCAACTGAGGTGAGTAGCGCAATCAGCTGAGCTGTCACTGAGGTTACCCGCGGCCACCGCTGCATCCAGCGGGGGCTGCGAGTAACCTCAGTGACAGCTCAGCTGATCACGCGGCTCTCTTCATTTGCTGCATGGAGCTGACAGGAGCGGCAGTGTCTGCTGCTGCTCCGGTCACCTTCATGCAGCAGAGCTGGAAGCGACGCTGGACCATCCTGGATTACGCCGGACATGGAGGGCTTTTTGGGGCTGATTAAATTGGTGAACCAGAGAATGTGTTTGTGTTTTTTATTTCTAATGAAGGATTTTTCAGGTGTGTGTGTTTATTTACTGTAAGTTACAGATCAATCATGGAAGGTATCTCGGGGAGACGCATGACATGATTAATCTAGGATTTAGTGGCAGCTATGGGCTGCCATTAACTCCTTATTACCCCGATTTGCCAACGCACCAGGGCAAATCGGGAAGAGCCGGGTACTGTCCCAGAACAGTCGCATCTAATGTATGCGGCCATTCTGGGCGGCTGCTGACTGATATTGTTAGGCTGGGGGGGCTCCCCATAACGTGGAGCTCCCCATCCTGAGAATACCAGCCTTCAGCCGTATGGCTTTATCTGGCTAGCATTAAAATTGGGGGGACCGCACGCTGGTTTTTTTATTTATTTCTATACTCCATAGTGACACGCCCACTGACTTGTGATTGGGTGCAGTGAGACACCTGTCACTCAGCGTGGGGGCGTGTCTCACTGCAACCAATCATAGGCACCGGTGCGCGGGGAAAGTAGGGAATACGAGATTGTTTAATGAGCGGCCGGCTTTTTCAAATTAGAAAAAGCCGCCGGAGCAGTGTGAACGCCGTGCAGCGCCGGTGCTCGGGGATCAGTGAGTATGAGAGAGGGGGGGACACTTCAGTCATTCGGGGGATTAGCGGTCACCGGTGAATCCTTCACAGGTGACCGCTAATCAATACACGGTACACAGACAGAGCCGCGGCATGACAATGAAGCCGGGTGAAGTTCACCCGAGTTCATTCTCATCGCGCTACTCTGTCTGCTGTCTGCCAACATGTAGTAAACGACATTTTGCATCACACACGGACATTCCACACGGACAACACAAACACATGTCAGTTAAGTTTCACACGCACACACGGACATTTCACACGCACATACGGCTAGCATACGGGATACATACGCAGGCCACACATACCATAACAAGGGACACAAACACGGATCACGGACCTGAAAAACGGCCCGTTTTACACGCACGTGATTTTTCACGGATGTGTGTTTTAGGCTTTAGAATGTATGGACTGGTTTCAGGTTATTCCAGCATCCAATCACAGACGCCCACTCTGTGACAGCATCTGCATCAAATGACGTCATAGCCATGTGACCACTCTGGTGTGAATGTTGATACCTCGTGGGTTACAGGACTCGGAAGCAGAAGCAGCCAGGAGACTGAGTGCAGGACGAGTCGTGGGACCTGTAAGTATAATGACAATGTTTATTATTAACTATATTTTTTATTTTACAGCCTCCCCGCTCCATCCCATAACTGTAAAGTCCAAGTTCGGTGTTCGGACGCAAGTTCGCGTTATCTCAGAACCCGAACTTGATCTTTACAAAACGTTCAGGCGAGGCTCCTGATTCCCAAATATCGGGAGCTCCACCCATCACTATTGTTGAATCCTTTCCATGGTGAGGAAAAACTACTTCACAACATCCACCCAAGTGAAAAAAAATTCTAGTAAGTTTGTGTTAAAAAGCTTGAAAATAGAAAGGCACAGTTGTGGAAAAGCATTGTTTGAACAGATAAACTTAAAATCAACATGCACCAGAATGATAAGAATGTTGGAACAGCTCATGTTCCAAAGCATACCACATCCTTTGTGAAAAGTGGTGGAGACAGTTTGATGGCCTGGCATGCATGGCTTAATTTATTTTTTTAATTATTTAAAAAAAAAAAACCCAAAACTTGGCTCCCACCGTATTTTGATCAGCAGTCAGTTAAAGCCAGGCAGCTGGAGGCTGGGATTCTCAGCGTGGTAAGGTCCAAGCGTTCTTGGCCCCCCACGCTAAAAACCAAAGCGTGCAGCCTCCCCTGGAAATGGCACATTGTTTTAGTGCCATTTCCAGGTGCTTTACCTGGATCTTCTGGTGGTGGTGGCACGCTCGGTAATAAAGGGGTTAATACCAGCTTTGTATTCTCAGATGGTACTAAGCCCGAAATTTAATGGTGTCATGCCAAATTAGACATGGACACCATCAATTTCTGGTAAACAGTGTAAAAAAACAAAAACACTTAGAAAAATTATTTTTATTAGAAATCTAAAAAAAAACATTTAGAGACTCCATCTTTATTATAAAAAAAAATCCTTCGTGCGACATAGTTCACAGGGACAGAAATGTCAGCTCTGCTTAATCACTCTAAAGACAAGCGGCTCTACAGAGAGAGAAGCAGAGAGCATTGTCAGCTCTGCTACATCGCTCTGTTCAGAGCGAGAAGCAGACTCACAGTGAGGGTATGTTTGCACTTGCGTCTTGCATTGTATCACTCCACATGGCCTGACACTCTCAGGACAGGAGCGCCTCAGATGCATAGAAAAACATGCAGCTGACCCGCTCCTGTCGGGAGATTGTGCGCCGTGATGCGAAACTTGCACTGTGACAGTTCAGTTAACAGGACCTAGGACCTTTGATGACATCATAGTCATATGACTAGTCTGTAAGCCAATGTCTGTACAACATTCACATCAGACTGGTCACATGGCTATAAAGTCATGCAAGGTCCTTTAGGCAGTGGTGCTTATTGGGGGAACAGCAATGATTGGACGAGGCAGCAGGAGCGGCCGGGAAACGGAGTCTGCAGGACGCGTCGCTGGACCTGTTTGTAGGATCATAATTTTTTTTTATAATGTGCTTTGTTTTTACAGCCCTTGGACCCGATTTGTAGCACTAGCTTCCCAGGAAAGCTCGTGATCGGAATCGTGTACACGATCACTATGTGATCGTTATGATTCCTGATCTTTACAGTTTGGGATTGCCCATCACAAGTCATGAATAGGTAGTACAGGTAATTTGAAATTAAAGGTTATGTGGCCCCTTTTTTTCCCCTTATTATGAAAGGGAACCAACCGGCAGAATTTTGCTATATAAAGTAAAGCCAGTGCCACACTGGCGCTAGAAAGCTGAATCCAAGCATACCTGTAGTTGACAGATGGAATGCTTGATTGCTGAAAAATCTTTAATCCAAGTTCCAGAAATGCTTGTTTGGCGTGTGCTTCAGTGCGGAACTATGTGGGTCAGGTCCTGCGTTCTTATTCTACCCCTTAATGTTTGCTTGCCCTCCCCCCCCCCCCTCATCACTGCCTTTTCCTTTATGTCCGGCACACGCAGTAGCATTAGTCAGTATTTCATCAACTCTTTACTAAGATCTCTGGCGCCATCATATTGAAGATGGTCTCCTCCTGCTTCCTATGCTGTTGCTGAGGGTGGTTCATGCTCCTTCACATCCTTTTACCTCTTCAAGACCATGGCAGCCCATGCCATCACAATAGAAGAGCAGCCCACCTAGCAGCAGTAGCTCATTGCACGTGAAGCAGACGGGATGCTTTGAATCAAGACGCCCTCAGCAACTGCATCAGACACGTAGGAAGCAGGAGGAGACCATCTTTAATAAGATGGCACCGAAGATAGTGCTATGCGTAGGCGCTGACTCCGACACCATCTTATTGAAGAGTTGATTAAATACTTCCCAATGTTAGGGCGCGTGACGGACATAAAGGAAAAGGCAGTGACCGGGCCAGCATACAGGGGCGAATGAACAAAGCAAGAGCTGACCCGCATAGACCTGCCCCGATGCACACTCCAATCAGATGTGCAGTATTTCTGGTGCTTAGATTAAAGATATTTCAGTAATCTGTCAACTAAAGGTATCATTGCGTTCAGCTTCCTAGCACCAGTGTGGCACTGGCTTTACTTTATACAGCAAAATTCTGCTGGTTGGTTCCCTTTATGTTGCTGTTGCATGCTAGGTTGGGCAATTGCCAAGGCATTTATCAGACCCCGGCACAAAACGTCCATGTAGACAAAAATTGTTAGAGATTAAAAAAACATCTTTAATTCCTAATAGATAAAAAACATGGTGAGGATAAAATTTCCTATGATTGACGCGTTTCAGACGCTGGGTCTTTAGTCATAATCATCGATTATGACTAAAAACACAGCATCTGAAATGCGTCAATCATAGGAAATTTTATCCTCACCATGTTTTTTATCTATTAGGAATTAAAGATGTTTCTTTAATCTCTAACAATTTTTGTCTGCATGGACGTTTTGTGCCGGAGCACCTCCTTACTTTGATTGTTCTACAGCCTCCCTTGTTCTACTGAGCACCGTCCAGGAGCTTTCATCCAGCTGAATTTACAACAAACTGGTGAGCTGAAAACCCTTTTTTTTCTCATTTATCAGACCCCCCAGATATTGAGGATGGGGCCTGTTGAGGATTGGCATGACAACTGTCCCACTGTGCAGCAGTGTTTCTCCATGCCAGACAAGATGAAGTGCTGGCTTACTGATAATTTTCACACCTTAAGGTTAGCTGTGTGAGGGGTGGGGACACCTTCAAAGTATATGCATAAGTACGGGGCTGCCTGGGATGGACAGATGTTTTTCAGATGGTCAGACTTCCTGTGTCCAGCTGTTAGATAAATGCAATGTGCCACAGAAATAAAGTTACCTGTGATTAGCTGCGATTTTAGAGAAGTCTTTAATGTAAGGCTCTGTTCACATCTCAGTCAATAAATGCACTCTCATTTGGCATGCTACAGGTCGTCTCATATAGCCAAAAGCAAGTTGCAAACATAGCTTAATGCTAATTTATCCTGCTAAAAGATGAATTTATCAATCTGTACTTCCTAAACAAACAATGAACTTGACTAAGATAGGGGACATGTAGGTTTTTTTTTTAAATGATGCGAAACTTGCACTGTGACAGTTCAGTTAACAGGACCTAGGACCTTTGATGACATCATAGTCATATGACTAGTCTGTAAGCCTACAAGACTACAGCCTTTAAGTGGTGGTTCACTACTTATTTTTCCAAACCACATTGATATAATGTTGAGTAGCAAGGCTTATCTCAAATACCTTGTGTTGCCAATAGTGCCTGTGAGTGGCATTATCGCGGTTCGCTCATCCACTTCTCATGACCCCTCGGGCTCCGAGACCTTTGATGTCCGATGATGTCACGTCAACTTCCAGTTGACCTGACATCACTGAGGCCAGCCCCAGTCTTCCTGAGTGACTGGGCTGTGGGCGGTGTTTCACCGCTACTCACAGCCCAGCATCGCTCCTGCTTGTGGAGCTCTGCAGTGAAGGAGAGAGCAGGGAGATGCTGGGCTATGACGGGCTGTGCTGAGCGGTGAAACACCACCCACAGCCCAGTCACTCAGGAAGACTGGGGCTGGCCTTGCTAATGTCAGGTCAAATGGAAGTTGACCTGACATCACCGGACATCAGCAATCACGGAACTCTGGGGGTCACAAGAAGTGGATGAGCGAACCCTAATAGTGCCGCTCACAGGCACTATTGGCAACACAAGGTATTTGAGAGAAGCCTTGTTTTTCAACATTATATCGATTGTGGCTTGGAAAAATAAGTAGTGAACCACCTCTTTAATTAAAAGGTAGCTCTTAAAAATGTTCAATAAGTTTCATATCATGTTGTTTATATCATGTGGTGGGTTAATGTCGCTGGCATAGGTCTTAAGATACCTTCGTTGCTACTTGGAGAACTCGTTATTTGTCATAAATATGGGTCATTCTTCTCTGTATAAAAGGCTAGTTGTTTTTTAAGCCAATTACGGTATACGACTCAAGAAGACTCCAATAGAGAAGAGTTGAGGACCATGCTCATCATTCTACAAAGGCTATCTTCATTTAAAGTGGTCAGTAGAACTTATTTCAGGAAAGGATTTACTGGTACAAAAAAGAAAAAAAAAACAGGTTCAGGAGAACAGTGGCCTATTCCCCCAGTAATAAGCAGACATTTATCAAAACTAACAGGCCATTTTTGATGATGTTATCTAGCTAAAATAGTCATGTTTGCTTCTCTCGTCACGGCTTCCTGCCGCTACGCCTCTGGCTCTGTGCTTGATGCAGGACAGCTTGTGACTGCAGCAGTGAAAGTGGCTGCTAACTGCTGATTTTAGTTACATCCCCTTCTCTGGTGTGCTGGCAGAGAAGGGATCTGGCTTGCCTATTGAAATTGGCAGTCAGCCAGTCCCCTTACTCACTGCTTCGATTATGTGTTGAGTATAGGACCTGGGACCACACCAACAACCAGAAGATGTGGGCAATGAAGCTCATAATGCTATAGGAGTACCCAATGTAGTTTACCATTCAGCAATCATTTGGCTATATTTTTATAATCTGTGAAATTGAATAATGAAGTTACCATTATTAAAAATGTGATCTGTTAATCATAAAGGAAACCCATGTATCAAAACCTGGCTACTTTCTGATGCCATGATAATAATAATTTTGTCCAGAATTAGATGTGCCGCCCCTTCAGCGGTCGAACCGCTCAGATCCGGGGGTTGCTGCTGTGGCTTGAGGGTCTCCGGTCTCAAATGAAAAGGGGCTATTTACAGGGGATAAGAGTTCGTGACGCCACCCGAGGTTCGCGGTAAGGGGAGTACTGCCGCAGCTGACGGGAGTTCCCGGGGGAGATGGGGTGGGTCAGCCAGATGACGTTCCCTCCACAGGTAGGGGAGGCCCTGGGACTCTGGATGATGGAGGTGGTGGGGAGCGTGGTGCAGATTGGAAGCAGGGGAGGACAGCGTACTCACTCAGGCAGTGTTGGCAGTGCTGTGACCGCAAAGCAGACTCTGACACAAAGGTAACCCAAGTCTCTGGGTGTTGCTGCCACTTCAGGGGAGCTCGTCCGGCAGTCTGCTCCCTTTGGTATTGCTGATAGTCTGTACTTTGCCTCCATGCACTGTATTTTAGTGTCCGTTGTGACCCCTATGCTTGAAGCTGTCGGGGTCCCGCCCCCCACTGTTAAGTAGTGAAGCTGTGCTCTCGATGGCTGACACTTGGGATTTCAGTGGGCGGCATAACCTTGAAAGCCCTATCCCCCTCCTTGTGTTGATACCTTCGATTTCTGAGCTCTTGGGGAAAGTCCATAAAGAAACTATCCGCCACAGGTTAATTATCAGGTTGCGTGAAGCTACCCCCTGGTCTAGGGTCCAGTACCCCGCCGTGCTCGTCCGGTTCGGTTACTAGGTACTCCGGTGCCCGCCGTTCCCCAAACTAAGCCTAGCACCTTTCTCCAATACCCTGCGACCGGGTCTCCGACTCCTCCAGTCCCAAACCACCGTATGCGACCTAGCCAAAACTCCCCAGGGAGCTCCAACTCCCAGCTCCTCACCCTTTGGGAGATACTTCTACACTCTGACTAAGCTCTGCTCTCCACTTCCTCTTTCTGACTTCCTCCCTCCCACCAGTCTGCCTGACCCCTAGGCGAGTGGCCCTTTTCCAGCTAGACCACCCACTGGTGTTCCTGATAGGGTGTGTTGTAAGGTGTGACTAGGATTTGCATGCTGATTGAGCAATACCAAAAGTTAGGATCCCAGAACCATGAGGGTTAAGTCCTGCACCAAAAGATAAAGTGGGTGCAGTACCCTGTGACTCCCTGACTAGTTCAGGGGCATCACATTTGCTTCCTTTAGTTTCCTCAAAGTTTTGTCAACATCTCTGATCTGGAGATTGCCCAATCTTCTTGTTGCTGCAGTTTAATCACATGCCCTGTTTAATTTTATGCGTCCACCGACCCCCAGGACAGGCAATTTTTATAAGATTCCCATTCTGACTAGTAGCATATAGAACTGTGTTCTCCAACAGATCATGTTTTAGGATTCCCTTAGCATTGCCCAGGTGATGGAATCATTATCAAGGTATCACCTGTGAAATACTAGGGAGATCCTGAAAATGTGACCTGTTGAGTACCATGAGGAGTGAAGTTTGGGATCCTCTGACATAGAGGACTTGTTATCTCAGCAGCAACGAGCCTTTTATTGAGAAGTGCTCAAGGCCAATACCTCTTGGTATTCTCTAGAGATGTCTATGTCTAACTGTTGCTGAGATAATGCTCCCTCTATATGCTACCAGGGAATAATAATTTTATAGAAACTGTCTGCCCAGGTGGTTGTTGGGTGCATAGAATTTTGCTGCAGGTGAAGTGGTCTGTATATCTTCTTAGCAGCAGCCCCATCTGCAAACTGCATCTTTTATTGCGTTTTTGGTACGTTTTATGTGAAGTTTGTGGTCACAAAAGATGCACAGAAATGCATGTATTTCCTTCCCCCAGCAAAGTCTATGAGATTTCTATTTTGCTGTCCACACAGTGCATCTTTTTTCCCTGCGTTTTTGAAGGCGCAGCCAAGATGGAGCATGTCAATTCTTTTTGCATTTTGTCCCTGCGTTTTAGAGGACTGGCAGATCAATCCCCCGCTGACTCAGGGTTGGCGTGGAATTGATCCCTGGTATCTGGCCAGATGCCGGTCTCCATATAAAGTCTATGGGGACCAGAATCCTGCACAAAGGGTTGGCGAAAGCGCATCATACTTACCGATTCACCGGGGTGGCTGTCACACTGCTCCCGTGGCCTCTCATTCTTCTTCCCGTGCAGCTCATTAGTCTCATGCATATTCACTGCTCCCCTGCCCACACTAGTGTCTGTGATTGGTTGCAGTCAGATGAGCCCCCACGCTGAGTGACAGCGTGTCTGAGGCTTCCAATTACAGATACCGGTGGGTGGGTCTTTATCTTATGTAAAGAAAATAAATAAACAAATTGGCATAAGTTCCCCCCATATTTTAATGCCCAGCACAGATAAAGCCCAACAGCTGGGAACTGGTATTATCAGGCTGAGATACCCATGGTTATTGGGCACCCCCAGCCTAAAAATATCAGCCTGCAGCCACCTGGATGTGCTGCATCCATTAGATGCGACAGACCCGGCACTTTACTCGGCTATTCCAATTGCCCTGGTGAAGTGGCAGTCGAGGTAATAAGGAGTTAATGCCAGCCCACAGCAGCCACTACGTCCTAATTTGGTAATGGGAGGCATCTATGACACTCCCCATCATTAATCTGTAAGTGAAAGTAAATAAACACAAACACCCAAAAAATCCTTTATTTGAAATAAAAGAAAAAAAAGAGCCCTCTTTCACCACTGTTATTAACCCCCAAAACACCCCTGCAGATCCGATGTAATCCATATGAAGTCCTACGACGCTTCCATCACTGCTACATCTGAAGCTCACAGCGAGCACCATAGAACATGACTGCCTACTATGAGAGTGAGGCAGAGACTGAGCCGCGATCGGCGGTAATGTCACTCAGGTTAGCCGCAGCCACAGCTGGAGTCCTCCACCTGTGAGTGCAAATCACCTTAGTGACATCACCGCTGATCGGGCTGCTCACTTCAGTCGCTGCCTGAACCTCACAGCGAGCAGTCAGCTTGGTTAGGTTGCCCAACAGCTTGTTCATAGCGACAGCCTGAGAGCCCCAAAGTTTATTATTATTATAATATGCCCAATCCTTTCTTATGAGAGCACAGCCTGTTGGAGCCATTTTTAATCACACCACTATAATAAATATATACCCTCAGCGGATCTAGAATAACTATGAAGCTAATTGTGTCCATCTTGATGCCAAAGCCTCCCATACACTTTAGATAGTTGTCAGCTGAATGAAGGTTCAGACGATCTACAGTCCCTGACAGAAGTTCTGTCGCTTTTCCATGTTATGTAAATAAAAGCTTATAACCTGACTTTAAATTCATCCATTGGTTTTATAAATTAATTTTTTGAAAGCTGAAACCCTCCCAAATTTGGTTTAGGTTATGAAAATAAAGTTGATGCAAAGCTGAAATATTGATCATTTAAATTAACACAGAAAGGTCAGAGTTTTGTCGCCCACAGAAAGTAATGTGAAATTCAAACAAATAATTAACTTCTAATACAAAGATATGTTGCATAACATTTGTGAATGAAGTTGTGGTGCTATTAAAGCCATATTTAATATTTTGTGTGACTTCCATGAACTTGAAGGACTGCATCCATGCGGTTCAACAATGATTTATACAATTTATTGATGAAGTCATCAGGAATAGCAAACATCAAAACTTAAATATGTAATATAAGAGCCAAAATAAAGTGCCCTGTGCACTGTGCGTTATAGAAGAATTACTGGGTGTAAATCACATATAAATAATGCATTAAATAGAATAATACAATACGCTGAACATATTAAATATAATTGTTAGATAGGCCACATGACATAAACAACCATAGGATAGTTGTGTAACAGACACCTATGGTATAAATGAACACATTATAACATAACCTGAATAATGTAAATACATACCAGGGACCGCAGGGAAGCTCCCCAACGCATGTTTCGCCGTCTTTTTCAAGGGAAACATATTTAATTTTTTATAGCATTTACACTGAACATGTTATCTATTTCCTGACCACCTTTGTCTGTTCGTTGTTATAACCATTTATAACACCTGTGTGTGGAGATATTTAGTATGGAATAGTTCAGGCTCATTATCATAATCTATAAATTCAGTATTCATTTATTTATTCATTCGGCACTTGGCATTTTATATATGTAAATCAGACTGATTTTTTTCCTGTGATTCTATATCTATTTTCTATACTATTTTCCCCCACTAATACTCTTGTTAGCATCTCATGTATTGACTATTTATTTGTAACTATTTTACAGGGGACCAATCCAGGGTCATTATTTTTATGGTGTATTTTTCTCCAGTTTTTTCCATCTTCTAGTCTTATTTTAACAAAAAAATGTTTTCAATAATAAAAATTATTGTTCTTACATCATGCGTTTCAGTATTATTTTTGTAGGTTATAATGTATATATGTACTGGAACCACTAATATGGCTTTCTGTATATTGAGATGGTACTAGGACACGACACATGACACACAGAACTAGACACAGTAATGGGCGTGGAACCTAAGAACTAGCAATGCACTAAGGGTAGGCAACATTGCTCAGGTGCATCCCCTAAGGGGAGGTAGTCTTAAATACCTTCAGGCTGATCACTGACCTCAAGGATCACTTCCAGGTAGTGGGACGCCGGCCTTTTAAGAAAGGGGACGTGGCCGCTTACAGCCTATGGGCATCCCCAAAAAGCCTGTGTATAGACTGGAAGCAGGAGGAGGCCGCGACAGACCCAGGGATAGGAGCTGGGAACATTGGATCGGCAGGCAGGTGAGGAGAACGGCATCCCCACCGTGGCCTTGGAGCAGGAGTGCTGCGCCAGGAGTTGGACTGAGCTCATCAGTGGTGCATGCCAGGACAGAACGCACAGGGTTCCCCTGTATACGTGCGCCACGGTGGTGGCGGTAATTGCTTCTCCACCATGGAGCGCATGTCACAGATGACGCTGCAATCTGGGTGCGCACCATTTGGGCCTACCCATGACAACCCCCCCGGGGGAAGAGCCAGCATTCAGGTGATGCTACGCTGGAGGCCCGGCACTTCCTTATAAGTACCCGGCCAGAAGACGCCTCCAGGTAGGACAAAACATTCTGCATTATGGAGGGTGAACTGTCTTCCTGCTCTGTGTCTGTGGAGCCCAGCGTAAATCCCGGCACAGCGAGTCCTGTAATGGGTGGGGCGGTCAGTATGCCTGCACTCACATACAGGAATGAAAGTATGTCTGTGCAGTGTGTGGATTGTCCTCTCTTGGGGTAGGTATCTGAGTACCTTATTTTCTCCCCCTTTAGTGGGACAAATTGCCAGCACCGAAAAAGGATACAACCACGAGCTGAAAATGTTCCATCTGTGCAAAAAAGCTTTCTTCTTCATATAAGAAAAAACTTTGCCAACTGTGCACAAATAAAATTATCAAGGAGGAACAGCTATCTTTACTTGAGGAAATTAAAGGGCTCGTGCGTCAGGAAGTTTAGGCTTCCCTAGCATCTTTCTCCCACTCCCTACTCCCTACCCCCCTCTGCCCTGTCACCAAAAAAAAAAAATGGAAGCGACCCTTAATGGAGCAATCAGACTCCTTAGAAAATCCAGCTTCCTTATCAGAAGGTCCATTTGAGGAGGACAAGTCAGTCTCAGCCCTAGAAAAAACTCCACCCTGATGAGGGGCAAATACCCCGAAACAGCTGTCTGTGGATGGATACCATGTTTTGGCATAGGTGCTTTCCTTGACTGGAGACTGCCCTTCCCGTGGTTTTTCCTTCCCGGTGAAAGACCTGGCTAGTTACCTGCCAGCGTTGAGAAACATGTGATGGTGTCTCCGCGGCTTCCTTGTTTTGCATATTTCCCAGGGGGCATTGCTCTAGAATCACTGCGTTGTGAAAACACGTGATGGTGTCTCCACGGTGCTGGATGTTGATCTCCCTAAGGTCAACCATCCTTACCTATATAGTCTCAGCCCTGGAGCTCCACCCTGACAATTAAAAAATATTATTTTTCTTTCAAGGATATGGACAAGTTGGGGGCAGTGAAGAACACAATGGGGGTAGAGAAGGAAGAAACTGTTAAGTCTGTCCAGGATGAGATGTTTTGGGGTCTCAGTGCTAAAAAAATCAATGGTGTTTCCCATTCATGAGACCATCCAAAACCTGATCCTTCAGGAGTGGGAATTGCCAGAAAAACGCCTATCGGTTCCTTCAGAACTTAAAGGTAGATTTCCTTTTGATGAGAAGGCTTCCAGACAATGGACTAAGATCCTGAGAGTAGATGTACAGGTCGCAAATGTAGCAAAGAAAACTATGTTACCATTCGACGATTCATCCCAGCTCAGAGACCCTATGGATTGTAAAATGGAAATTCTCCTAAAAAAATCTTGGGAGACCTCATCCTCACTGCTCAAAACTAATATTAGCTTCCACCTGTGTAGCTAGATCCATGGCCCACTGCTTAGACCAATTTGTAAAGTACTTATCGGGGGGTACACCAAGAGAAGACCTACTGGCCTCTATCCTTTTTCTCCAGAAAGCCTCTGGTTTCCTGGCAGACTCCTCAGCTGAGTCAGTCAGAGTAGGCCAGGAGAGCACTATGGCTTAAATATTGGAGTGGGGATATCGCCTCAAAAACCAAAATATGCTCCATCGCATTCCAGGGAGAACATATGTTTGGCCCTGTACTGGACAAATTAGTTAAAAAAGAAAAAGTCCTTTCCAGAACAAAAAGGACCAGAGGAAGAAACCTTTTCGTTCCTTTCAAAACCAACCTCCCCAATATAGAGGGAAAGGTAAAACAGGGAGCTGGAGTTACCCCAAAGGTGGCAGGGGCAGGAATATTTTTCTTTCCCGTAGTCAACCATATGATAAGAAGTGACGCCAGGCCAGTTGGGGGTCGAATCCTGTGGTTCCTCTCCCAATGGCAGATAATATCATCCAGCCCATGGGTTCTGAACATCATCAAAGTGGGGTTAAAAATAGAGTTCTCTTCCTATCCCCCACAGCGGCTGAGAATAACCTCCCTCCCATCTCAGGGATTGTGAGATCAACTTCTGTCCAGCCTTCTGAAGCTTAAGACCTTGGGGGTAACATCCCCAGTCCCAATAGAGGAAAAGGGCCAGGGTCATTACTCTTACCTATTTATGGTAAAAAATCCCAATGGTTCCAACAGGGTAATACTAAACCTAAAACTGCTGAACAGCTATGTAGTCTACAGGAAATTCACAATTGAATCAATAAAATCCATGATTCGCTTAATACGACAAAACTGTGTGATGGCCATGATCGACCTTCAAGATGCGTACTATCACATATCCATCCACCGATGATACCAGAAATTCCTAAGGTTCTCGGTCTTACAAGAGAAACATATCTTACACTTCTAATACGATGTTCTTCCCTTCGGTATTTCCTCAGCTCCCAGGGTGTTCACCAAAATCATGGCAGAACCCATAGATCACTTGAGGAAGTTAAACATCTGCATTGTCCAATATTTAGACGACCTCCTGGTCATTGTGCCATCTCCACCAATACTTGAAGACCATGGAGGACAACCCTTTGGATCCTAGAGTCTTTGGGGTGGATAATAAATTTCCAAAAATCACACCTACACCCCTCCACATCAAAAAGATTCTTAGGGGTTCTCTTAGACTCTGGAAGACAAACATCATTCTTACCAGAGGACAGACAACAGGAAGTAAGAACCAATGTGGCAGCATTGCGAGACCTGAGAACAACTTCCCTCAGATCAGGAATGTCCGTACTTGGATTGATGACATCATGTATCCCACGAGTAGCTTGGGCACAATCCAACACAAGAGTCCTGCAAACTCACATCCTTTCTTCTTGGAACGGATCCCCAAGGACACTGAACAGGAAAATTTCTCTACCCAACCATGTGAAAGCCTCTCTCGCCTGGTGGGTAATACTGAACCATCTGAAGAAGGCAGTGTTTTGGAACCAAATTCCTCTGGTCCTTGTAACAACGGATGATAGCGAGAGGGGTTGGGGAGCAGTAGTGGCTCAGACATCCTTTCAAGGGTTTTGGACATGACAAACCAGCATCAAGTGTTCTAATTTAAGGGAGCTGAAAGCACTGGAGGAGGCTCTAACAGCTGCAGTCTCCCTAATCCAGGGCAAACATGTAAGGCTCTATTCAGACAAGATGACGACTGTGGCCTACCTGCGTCATCAAGGAGGTACAAGATATGAGAGTTTAAAGATGGCGTCAGCCAGAATATTTTTTTGGGCAGAACAGCACCTCCTCTCCCTGTCAGCATTCCATCTTAAAGGTTTGGCCAATGTTCAGGCAGACTTTTTGAGTCAGACGGACGTACATCCAGGCGAGTGGAGCCGGAACGAAGAGATCTTTCAGGACCAAGTGATCCAATGGGGTCTTCCAGAGGTGGATCTTTTTGTGAATCTATACAATGCAAAGGTAAATCAATATTTTTTCCTGAACCCCAAAGACCGGTGCTTGGCAGTGGACGCCTTCGCCCAACCTTGGGCCTTCAGTCTCGCCTGTACGTTCCCACGGTTTCCGTTGTTAGCCAAAACTGCAGAAAATCAGAGTGGACAAAGTCAATACCATTATGGTAGCTCCACTGTGGCCTAAGAGAAGTTGGTACGGCACTCTGATGAGTCTAATCCAAGAGGGTCCCCTGATGTTACCTCAGATCAGCAACCTTTAAATCAGGGCGCGATTCATCATCCCAACACACAGAAGCTGAATTTGAGTGCCTGGCTGCTGAAGTCGTGATTGTGAAAAATAGAGGACTTTCGGATAATGTAATTAAAACGCTTCAGAAAAGCAGAAAACCAGTTACTAATGCCATATACAGCAAGATTTGAAGAGTCTTCACAACTTGGTGTAAGTCCAGTCCTCCAGATCCTTTCCACCCAAACATGGTCCAGATTCTGGATTTCCTCCAGAGTGGACTAGAGAAGGGCCTGAAACCTAAAGTTCGGATCTCTACACTAGGGTCGTTCTTTAATCTAGATTCTTGCAGGTCATTGCTGGATCAAAAGGTTCATGACAGCAGCTACCAGGCTTTAACCCAGTAGAACCATTTTGGTTCCTTCCTTGGATTTGAATATTGTTTTCAAAGGGCTAACTTTACCTCCATTTGAAACCACTGCTTCTGCAAGCCTGGAGAAACTGCAGTGGAAAACGGCCTTTTTAGTGGCGATTACTACAGCCAGAAGAGTAGGCGCAATTCAAGCTCTCTCTTTTAGAGAATCATACCTGAAAATCTTGGATGACAGGATTATTCTTCGCCTAGACCCTGCATTTTTGTCTAAGTTAGTCTCGGACTTCCATATGTCTCAAGATATAATTCTACCTTTATTCTGCCAGCATCCATCAAATGCAAAGGAAGCTAAGTTGCATTCCCTGGATGTATGCAGGACCGTACTACAGTACCTTCAACACACCAAGCCCTTTCGTAAGGAGGAAAATCTTTTTGTGCAGATATTTAGTCAGAACAAGGGCAAAAAGACATCAAAAAGTACCATCGCCAGCTGGATCAGGAAAGCTATCTGCGCCACATACTGTATATCAACCAAGATCTCCTACCGCCTGAGAATCTAAAAGCCCACTCAACCCGATCAGTATCAGTCTCCTGGGACAAAAGGGCTAACACATTCATCGAGCAGATCTGTAGAGCTGCCACCTGGTCCTCTGTCGACACGTTTATTAAACATTATAGAGTAGATCTGAACTCTAACAAAGACTTGGCGTTCAGTCAAAAAGTCCTCCAAGCTATTGTCCTCCCTTGAGGATTTTGTTGGTATTCCTCCTGTTGTGTTGTCGTGGAGGGTATTTGGAGAAAATAGAATTATTCTTACCGCTAATTTGGCTTCTAAGAACCCTCCACGACAGCATGGATTTTCCCTCCCTGCTTTTACTTTATTATAATTTGTCCTAATTTAGAAAATAAACACAATTGAGCATTCATAATGGTGTGGTACTTGGAAAAAGCACTGGAGATGAGGGGCGGAGAGGGGCTTTTTAACCTCTTTTTGTTTCCTGTCCCTATTAGGGTGGGGAGTCATCCTCCTGTTGTGCTGTCGTGGAGGGTTCTTAGAAACCGAATTAACGGTAAGAATAATTCTATTTTTTACCGATAGAACATATACCCATTAAGGAATATGGGCATGTTCAAATTCCATTGTAATTTTGCGCACCAACTATCTCTCAAAAAATCACGGAGACAGTTCTGTTTTTGATCGGCATCACAGGTCAAAATTACTCATACGAGTCTATAGGTCTATTTGAATCACAGACAAGTGTAATCTGTGTGCAATCCGTGTGTTGTCTGTTTTTAACTTTGCAATAGGTAGAAGATTTCAGGCTTTGTTTTCTTTGGATATGAGAATATCATTGTTGAAAAATTAATAGTAAAGTATGAAAATCTGATCCAAAAGCAAATTCGACTTATGTTGTTCTAATGAGTATGGACAAGGGAATAAGATCTCTTCATATTAGGAAATTTTAAGCAGCCACTTACATTGATTTATCCATTACAAAAAAAGAACAAAAAATGTATCATTGATCTTCAATACTAGTCAAAATACTTAAAAGTTATCAACAGATCTTTTTCAATTAGCCGTATATTTCCTTCCTGAAAGAATGAGTTATTAGTGTTGAGCGGACCCGGATCTGAAAAATCCGGATCCGCACGGTTCGAGGTTCCGATCCGAGTCCGACCACCACCCGGGATTCGGGGTGCACAATCCGGATCCGTTTTTTTTTTTTTTTCCCTCGCTCTCTCTTCTCTCTCTTCTCTCTCTTCTCTCTCTTCTCTCTCTCACTCTCTCTCTCATCCCGGATCCAACTCCCCATTCATTTACATAGCCGCGGATTCCGGATCGTATCCGCACTTCACCGGCAACCCGATCCGGATCCGTCGGACCCGGATTATAGCCGATCCGCTCAACTCTATTTATTATTCATTCTGATTTTTCTTCGAAAACAGTTTGGAATGTGTTTAATTCTTTAAGATTGTCCTTTCTTCTTTCTCTGCCAATCCAACAACAAAAGCAAATAATAATTCAGTTGTTTTGCTGTCTTCTGTGTTATATTGAACACCCTAAGAGCTGGGCGCAGTTTGATTTCCTTTTGGTTCATGTTCAGGGCATGGGAAGAAAACTACCATAATGGATATTTTACTCCCTAAGAGGATTTTTCAGAGTTAAAGGGTTTTTCTCATGAACAAAGTTAATTTTAAGGTTAATTTTAATCAATAGATCTTATCATAATAATAATTTCCAGTATTGGATGTGTTTAAAAAAAATGTTTCTGTGCTGAGACAATCTTATATATATATGTGTCCGTGCTATGTACTGTGGAAGAAGAAAGAAAGCACAGTGTTTTGGAAAGCCCGCTGCTGCCGTCTGCATGTCCTGTCCAGTCCTTGTGGATAAGGACTGGTCTCTGATGTAAACTCCCCTGAAGAATACAAATGTAGGAAACGCGTTGGAAGAACAGGGACTTAAGGATTTCATCTTTAAAAGGGGACCATATGTTCAGTCCATTTAAGGACCATTGGGACGCCCAGGATGATATGAGAATCCTTTATATTATGAGTGAAGGTGGATGGATCACATCATGATGGGTGAGACCATTCCATTTTCTTTCTATTGAGACAGTGATTTCTGGACCTTGTGGTACTTCTAGTCCTAATCCTGTCGGTGGCTGTCCTTGTCTGTGCAGATTGCACTGGTCAGCACACTATATGTGTTATTTTTTAGGAAGTCCTTTTCTGGCTATTTGAGCCATTGATACATGCTAAGGGGGATATGTGGTGTACAGCACTTTTTTAGATAACTTTTACTGAAGTAAGGATCTCTTGTTTCTTTTTAAGGAATATTTATTAAAGGTTAAGTTTTATTTATTTTGTACCCCGGTTTGCTACTCCGTGCTATGTACTGTGTAATGGCCGTGTCTGACCATACATGGACATGGTCTGATCATACCACAGCTCCTGGGCCGAAGAGGAAGCAAAAGAATATAAAGGCACTACGGCACAGGATCATTGCTGATTCTTTTTGTGAGGTAAAACATTACCCTACCTGTTTTTGAAAAATGTTTTACATCAAAGAAATAATTATTTATGATCCCATGCTGCAATACTTCTATACTTTTTTACTTCCTCCCCGGCTCAGGAGATATGGTATGATCAGATCATGTCCTTGTACGGTGAGAAATAACCAGTACACAATACATAGCATGGGCACATTTATAAGATTATCTCAACACATGAACATTTTTTTTCAAACACATGTCCAGGTAGATTAGCTTCAGTGCCATAGGTTGTAAACTTCTTGATTATGTTGTGCAACATGGACAAAGGAATATCAAGATCTCTGGAGATGGCTTTGTAACCTTGAGATTGTTGATATTTTTCAACAATTTTGGTTCTCAAGTCCTCAGACAATTCTGTTTTCTGCTTTGTGTTCTCCATGCTTAGTGTGGCACACATAGACACACAAAAGATTGCATTAACTTCTTCACTTTTTAATCTGGTTTCTCATGTGATTTTCATATTGCCCACTCCTGTTACTTGTAACATCTGAGTTTGAATGAGTATCACATGTTTGAAACAAAGCTGTTTACCCATAATTTTGGAAAGGTGCCAACAATTTTATTCAGACCATTTAAGTGGTCTTTAAGTGAAATTATGTCTAATTTGCCTTTTTTTGTTTTGTGTTGTTCAAATACACACAATAGAAATAAAACGGCATGACAAAACATGTAATCGCAATAATTTTCTTGAAGAAATACTTGTTTCACTTTCAGCCATGACTGCACATCACAGGAGACATGTGGCTGCAGTATATATATCACATGAGACGTTGGGGCTGCAGTATATACATCACAGGAGACATGGTGCTGCGGTATATACGTTTTTTTTTTTATTTTTGGCCATGACGGTAACTGTTGGCCGGACAATGGTTCAGCCAAATGGTTAAATGACTGTTATCTTGGCTATCTTAGTTGTCTCTACAATAGAGCAGCTGCCAGACATCTCTGACTGTGGTTTATCTCTGGGAGAACAAAGGATCATCAGTCTGAAATGGACAGATCCTTACCATCCCGAACAATGATCTGTCCAGGGCCTCCATACATATAAAGGCCCAGTCACACTAAACAACATCGCTAGCAACATCGCTGCTAACGAACAACTTTTGTGACGTAACAGCGATGTTGCTAGCGATGTTGCTGTGTGTGACATCCAGCAACAACCCGGCCCCTGCTGTGAGGTCGTTGGTTGTTGCTGAATGTCCTGGGCCATTTTTTAGTTGTTGCTCTCCCGCTGTGAAGCGTACATCGCTGTGTGTGACAGCGACAGAGCAACAACTAAATGTGCAGTGAGCAGGAGCCGGCTTCTGCGGACGCTGGTGACCACGGTAAACATCAGGTAACCAAGAAGCCCTTACCTTGGTTACCCGTTATTTACCTTAGTTACCAGCGTCCGCCGCTCTCAGCTGTCAGTGCCGGCTCCTGCTCTGTGCACATGTAGCTGCAGTACACATCGGGTAATTAACCCCAAGTGTACTGTAGCTAGGAGAGCAGGGAGCCAGCGCTAAGCAGTATGCGCGGCTCCCTGCTCTTTGCACATGTAGCTGCAGTACACATTGGCTAATTAACCCCATGTGTACTGTAGCTAGGAGAGCAGGGAGCCAGTGCTAAGCGGTGTGCGCTGGTAACCAAGGTAAATATCGGGTTGGTTACCCGATATTTACCTTCGTTACCAAGCGCAGCATCGCTTCTACGCGGCGCTGCTGGCTGGGGGCTGGTCACTGGTTGCTGGTGAGCTCACCAGCAACTCGTGTAGCCACGCTCCAGCGATCCCTGCCAGGTCAGGTTGCTGGTGGGATCGCTGGAGCGTCGTAGTGTGACTTCTCACCAGCAACCTCCTAGCAACTTACCAGCGATCCCTATCAGGTTGGATCATTGTTAGGATCGCTGGTAAGTTGTTTAGTGTGACTGGGCCTTTAGACTCTTGACCAAACCTGTTTGACTAACATTTGTCTTATGTGTATTGGGGCCTTTAGAAAAATGTGGCGACTTTTTTTTCTGAAAATGGTCCTTTACCTTTCTGCACATTTTTTGGAGTTTTGCAGTTTAGGCTGCTTTCACACTACGTTTTTTTAACATCCGTCATGAACGTTTTTTTAACGCAAAAACGGATCCAGTGCAAATGCGTTTTCATTTCAATGCATTTGCAATGGACTCGCGTCAATATGCGTTCACCTGCGTTTGCGTGCGTTATAGTAAGGATCGAGCGACTTGCAGTTTTTTTACTTTTTTCAAAAACACTACTTGTAGTGTTTTTGAGCTGCGTCCAAATACTGCAAATTGCTGGATCCTGACTATACTGCATGCAAACGCATGTGAACGCTGGCATGCTGATAGACAGGATCCTGCTTGCTCTACTGAGCATCCACAGAAACCAACCTCGCGTGATCAGTCTCTTTCTCCACCTCCCTCCCCCTCTCTCCCTCTCTCTCCACCTCCCTCCCCCTCTCTCTCCACCTCCCTCTCTCCCCTCCCTATCTCTCCACTCTCCTCCGCCTGAGAGCGGAGGACGCTCGTAACCAAGGTAAACATCGGGTAACCGCGGTCTTAGTTACCTAATGTTTACGTTGGTTACGTGTGCAGGGAGCCGGCTCCTAGCAGCTGAAGACGCTCGTAACCAAGGTAAACATCAGGTAACCGCGGTCTTAGTTACCCGATGTTTATGTTGGTTACATGTGCAGGGAGCAGTCAGCCGGCTCCTAGCAGCAGCAGATGCTCGTAACCAATGTAAATTTCGGGTATCCAAGCAAGTTACCCGATGTTTACCTTGGTTACGAGACTCCACAGCTGTCAGAAGCCGGCTCCCAGTCTTTCACATTCAGTTCCTCTCACTCCCGATCACATGACTCCAATGCCCGCCCATAAACTTAAAGTGACAGGATCCTGCAAAATAATACATGCGTTTGCATGCGTTTTTTTGCTGTAAAAGCAGGATCCGCTTTTGCAGCAAAAAACACGTTCATGACGCATGTTAAAAAAACATAGTGTGAAAGCAGCCTCAGCTCTTTTTAGCTGAGTAGCATTGAGATGTAATACCATACTCAATCCATGTGCAGCCATATTTTTCTAATTCTGTATGACCCCTTCAAGAACTTTGTCTAACACTGACTGAAGAATGTAAGTGAATTGATGTACAGGGCTCTCTTTTTCACTCCATTTAGAACCCTATGATGCAATCTCAGGGTCCAGCCAGAGTGTCATGGCAGCCAAACACCTAACAAAGGCTTGCCATAGCAAAATTGCAATTAGGTACAAAATACCAGTTTGGCACTGCCAAGGTAGGATATAATAGGTGTCCTGTCAGTATAACACTAACAGGGTATAATAAATTGTAATGCAGAAGAATTGCAGTGTATAGTAGTAATAAAATAATCATATGTAGGAACCGGTATTGCAGCAATCATAGTGACCCATAAAGTAAGGTCAGCCTATTGTCATTTCAGTATCTATGAATAGATGTTTAAATAAAGATATAAATGTTACCCTTCATTGTAATTCTGCCAGTGATGATAATGAAGTTTACACCAAGTCTCCTCCCTAGAGCTGAAAAGTGACTATATAATTTTCATGTATAGTCATGTTCTCTGGCGTCCTCCTCAGTTTTCCTCCCACTACCTCCTCTTCTCAGATTGGCATTCTGTTCCTCTTTCAGGATGTCCAACAGAAAGGCATGGTGAGTGCAGTGGTATGCCTAAACCACACTTCTCCTCCCCTTTACATCCCACAGCACAAGAAAGACAGAGGAGATGTAGGTTACACTTCCCCACGGCTCCCCTCATGCTACTGCTGCAGCCATCTTTGAAACAAGAGTATACAGTCATATGAAAAAGTTTGGGCACCCCTATTAATGTTTACCTTTTTCTTTATAACAATTTGGGTTTTTGCAACAGCTATTTCAGTTTCATATATCTAATAACTGATGGACTGAATAATATTTCTGGATTGAAATGAGGTTTATTGTACTAACAGAAAATGTGCAATCCGCATTGAAACAAAATTTGACCGGTGCAAAAGTATGGGCACCTCAACATAAAAGTGACATTAATATTTTGTAGATCCTCCTTTTGCAAAAATAACAGCCTCTAGTCGCTTCCTGTAGCTTTTAATGAGTTCCTGGATGAAGGTATCTTTGACCATTCCTGTTTACAAAACAATTCCAGTTCAGTTAAGTTTGATGGTCGCCGAGCATGGACAGCACGCTTCAAATCATCCCACAGATTTTCAATGATATTCAGGTCTGGGGACTGGGATGGCCATTCCAGAAAATGTTGTAATTGTTCCTCTGCATGAATGCCTGAGTAGATTTGGAGTGGTGTTTTGGATCATTGTCTTGCTGAAATATTCATCCCCTGCGTAACTTCAACTTCGTTACTGATTCTTGCACATTATTGTCAAGAATCTGCTGATACTGAGTTGAATCCATACGACCCTCAACTTTAACAAGATTCCCGGTGCCGGCATTGGCCACACAGCCCCAAAGCATGATGGAACCTCCACCAAATTTTACTGTGGGTAGCAAGTGCTTTTATTGGAATGCCGTGTTTTTTTGCCTCCATGCATAATGCCTTTTAGTATGACCAAACAACTCAATCTTTGTTTCATCAGTCCACAGGACCTTCTTCCAAAATGTAACTGGCTTGTCCAAATGTGCTTTTGCATATCTCAGGCGACTCTGTTTGTGGCGTGCTTGCAGAAACGTCTTCTTTTGCATCACTCTCCCATACAACTTCTCCTTGTGCAACGTGCGCTGTATTGTTGACCGAAGCAAAGAGGTCCACCTCTGGAGTACCTCACCGTGCCACCAGAGAGCAGAACACCGCTTGATCCAGACTCCATTCCCCTGGGTGAACATCCCGACGACTCAGGAAATCTGCCTGAAGGTTTAGTGATCCCTTTAGATGGACTGCAGAAAGGGATAGCAGGGACCGTTCTGCCCAGTGGAAGATCCGGGAGGACACAGACTTCAGGGCGCCTGATCGTGTACTGCCCTGATGGCGGAGATGTGCCACGGTGGTGACATTGTCCAAGTAGACCAGGACGTGAGAGTCCCGGACGAGATCCTGAGCCGCAAGGAGGGCTTCCATGACTGCCCTGAGCTCCCGGTAATTGGAGGATTGAGAGCTGACATAAGGACTCCAGACCCCCTAAAATGGGGAGTTTGCCACCATAGCACCCCATCCCCGCAGGCTGTCATCGGTTGTTAGTGTAACCAGGGGCGTCTGAGTCCAGGCAACCCCCACCTTCAGGTTGGTGGGGCGCAGCCACCAGAGAAGGGAAGAGGAGACGGTTCCCGAGAGGCGAAACCGTCTGTTCAGGGAGGACGGGAGTCTGTCCCAATGCGCCAGGATATGATCCTGTAGACACCGAGAGTGGGCCTGAGCCCACCTGACTGAGGGAATGCAGGTCGTCATAGAGCCCAGAGCCGACATAGCCGCTCGAAGGGTCGGGCGAGCCTGACGGCGAAGCTTTGAGATTTTGGCTAGCAGGGCCACCCTGTGGCCCTCCGGGAGAAAAGATGCCTGCCTGTCGGAGTCCAGCAGCACTCCGAGAAACTGCAGAGTGGAGGAGGGGTGCAACTGTGATTTCTTGAGATTGGGGATCCATCCCAAGGACCGAAGGATGTCTAAAGACTTCTCCACATGGCTCCGGAGGGTCTGAGCGGAGGGAGCCACGAGAAGAAAGTCGTCCAAATATGGAACCAGACAGATACCCTGCAATCGTATGAAGGCGACCACCTCTGCTATGATCTTTGAAAAGATCCTTGGAGCCGAGGAGATCCCGAAGGGAAGTACATTGAATTGGAAATGAAGCACTTCCTCCCCGTGTAGAACCGCAAACTTGAGGTATTGCCTGTGACATGGATGGATGGGCACATGGAAGTAGGCGTCCTTCAGATCTATGGAGGCCATCTGGTGGTGCAGACCTATCAGGGGAATAGCCGATTTCACAGACTCCATCTTGAACCGCCGGTACCTGACCTGCTGGTTGAGACGCCGTAGATTGATGATAATCCGGACGTCGCCAGACGGCTTTCTGACAAGGAAGAGATGGCAGTAGTGACCTATCCCTTCTTCCTGACTCGGGACTGGGGAAACGACCCCCGAGTGCAATAGCTCCTGAATCTTTGCGTATAGTAGAGCCTGGGAACCCTGTGACGCCAGAGCCGTGACTCGGAGACCCGGAAGAGGGGGGGAGATGAATTCTATTAAGAGACCCTCTGAGACGATCTTCAGAACCCATTGGCAGGAGGTGATGGACCGCCACTGGGGAAGAAACGCCGAGAGTCGACCCCCCACCCGAGCCGAATCACTGTTTGTCCTGCTGAGGACGTTGTTCATGGGGAGGGATGAGGATGTTTCTCCCTCTACCCTTAGGATAGCTCCACCGGCCTGCCTTCCCCTTCCTTCTGGGCTGGGAGGCCTGAGGCATCGAGGGACGAAAGGACCGCTTCCTGGGGGGTCTAGGATCAGGTAAGGCCTTATGATCATTCGCCTTGTCCAGAATATCATCCAGGGCAGGCCCAAACACCAAATCCCCTTTAAATGGAAGGGAGCAAAGTCTCATTTTGGAGGTGGAGTCTCCACTCCAGGCCTTAAGCCAGAGGGCACGTCTGGCAGAGTTAGATAGAACCGAGGTCCTGGCAGCCAGGCGGACTGATTCTACCGAGGTATCCGCCAAAAAACTGGTTGCCTTCCTAAGTAAGGGAAGGGATTCCAGCAACTCATCCCGAGGGGTACCCTGGGAAATATGAGCCTCCAACTGGTCTAGCCACCTAAGCAGGGACCGGGAGACACAAGTGGAGGCAATGTTGGCCTGAATGGTAGAAGACGAGGCCTCCCAGGATCGTTTCATGTGGCCCTCGACCTTCCTATCCATCTGATCTCTAAGCTGGGACATATCCTCAAAGGGAAGCGCCGTTTGTTTAGCTACCCTGGCCACCTGTACATCTACTTTTGGGACCTCCCAATGCAACCCAGAAGTCTCCAGAGGAAACCGGCGCCTGGGGTCACTCCGGAAACGCTTCTCAGGAAATTCCCATTCCTGAGAGACAATATCCAGAATATTGGCATGAACCGGAAACCCTAATTGTTTGACGGTTTTCAGGCCAGCAAACATTTCATCCTGGATTAAGGGAAGAGACTGCACTTCCTCTAACCCCATAGTGCTCCGAACCGCCCCAATAAGATCCCCCAAGTCTTCTGAGGGAAAAAGGAAGGACTGTTCAGACCTCCTGGAGGAAGAGCCTTCATCGGGACCCTCCGAGGCGGAATCAGCCTCCTCATGATCAGACGGGGCTGACTGGAGCTTCCTTTTCTTTGGGGAAGAGGGGCCAGGAGCAGGGAGGGAGGCTAGTGAGGCCTGAATCTCCTGCTTCATCATGGACCGTAGCTCGTCTACCAGGGACGGTTGTTCAGCCCTAATAATCTGGTCCGTACATTGTTGGCAAAGCTTCTTATCCCAGACTGCAGGTAGCTTTTTTACACAGACTGGACACTTTTTAATCCTTTCAGTCCGTTCATAGCGGTCAGGCTTATCCGGCTTATCTGACTTCTCAGATCTCTCTGACTTCTCACTTTTGTCAAATTTCTTAGTGGCCTTGTCCTCCTGGAAAACACAGACCAGAAAGAGCCATAAATACTAGCCTGAGACCTATACATGAGGGACCACCCCCTTCCGTACTTACTGTGGCATGGGGAACACTGGGCTCTGCAGATACAGCTGCAGGGGAAGACATGTCAGGGAGGACAGCAACAATCCTTACCGTGAATCTGAAGTCTTCAGGGCAGCCATTATGCAGAAGGGCCTGCCCCCCCAGTGACATGGAACGTTCCCCGCCTCCTGCATCCGGTCCCAGACAGGCCGTGGAAGCGTCGGCGTGTCCTCCACGCTGCCTCCGCGACCGGAAGTGCCCAAACCGGAAGTTCGCTAGACCGGAAGTCCCGCCCGCGGTAGCACTTCCGGATCGCCCAGCAGCGTGTATGCAGGAAGCGGCCGGCAGCTCAGGGAGGACGCCGGCCGGGGAGCTACACAGCCTGCATCACCCCAGAGGAGCTCCGGAAGGCTGGAGCAGCGGTCCCCCACAGCGTGAGGGAACAGTAGGGGAGGAGCGGCGAAGGCCCGACCGATACTGCCCGGCTTAAGGTAGGGGGTAAAAAAAAATAATATATACTGTAGTCTCGCCGGCCACCACAGCATAGGAGAAAAATAAAACCTCTCCATGCCCCATGGGGACAGGAAAGACACTGGCTATGGGAGGTGGGAGGGTCCTTTTAACCTCTTGTGCTTCCTGTCCCAATTAGGGCGTGGAGAGACAACCTCCTATGCTGTCGTGGAAGGGACTAGAGAAAAATTGCTTCATAGCATCAATCCAATTTTGTTCCTGGTATTTGTGACTTTGGCAACTTCAAAAGCTACAGGGTTAATCTTGTTGTTTTGGTTTCTCTCTGCTGTCAACACTTGGTGGGGCTGTTCTATTTAAACCCATGAAAGCCAGCTTCTGCTGCTAGTCAATAGCTTTGCTATCCTAATTTATAGCTCTGTACTGAACTCTTGTGTTTTGTCCTGATTTTACTTTTCTTTGACCTTGGCTTAACATTTGACTTCCCTCTTGACTTATGATTTTGTACTTGACTGTACCTCTTGAGTTTGACCCTGGCTACCTGGCTATCCTTCTTGCCAGCTTGCACTGTTGAACAACTGACTCTGTGGTACAGATTACTGCACAGGAGTTAAAGGGTGAAGGCCAAGGTAACCCCTTGGCTATGAAAAATCTAGTATCTTGCATCAAGCCTGGTCGTGGTAGCCATTTTGGAGCTGCCAGGTAACCATGAACAGTGGCCGTGTGAGTTTCTGGCTTCCAGTAATAGGGGGGTGCATAGAGAGGTTATAGTTACCACTCACTATACTGTATACATTTAGCTGAATTTGATTGACAGCTTGCTCTGCAGTGTGTGTGCAGAAAGCTGTCAAAGTGCTAGTGTATTTAGCCGTCACTGAAGCTCTATTGAAGTACCCTCCTGCTGTGTTTTTTTGCATGTACTTCAAAAGTCTCATCTTTTGAAATGACGTTTTGAAAAAGATGTAACTTTTTGCTCAAAAAGTATCAAACTGGTTAATTACAGGGAAAATGTCTTTTTTTATACTTTGTCATAAATTCACAAACCCCATCTGAAATTTTCATGAATTTGGCGCATTAAAGTTCAACTAATAACTAAAACTAAAAAAAAAAAGAAAAAAGTGACTTAAAAAATGCAATTGATGAACTGGAGCCTATGTGTTTGGAGCGTGGCGCCCTGGACTAGCCAGGTTGTCACAGGTACTGCAACACACACCCCCACCCCGAGACAGGCACATCAGCCAGACACAAAATCCTTGTTGCCTCCCTCCAGGGGCTGATGTCCACACCAGGTGGGGTGGAGCCAGGTGGTTGGCCCCACCCACTGAGGAGTTCACAGTCCTGGAGGCGGGAAAAGGAAAGGAGTTCAGTTAGGGAAGTGCAAGAGAGAGGAGTGAAGTAGGAGTGGAGGAGTAAACTGACCGTGTCCGGGTGTGTGGCCCGGGCACTAAGAGCAAGGTTGGCAGACGGTGGTGGCCGTCTGCAGGAGCGGCAGATCAACGCGGAACAGTAGGACCGGGGTCGGGCGGTGGCCCGCCGGTACCAAACCGGGGAGCGAAGTGAAGCCAGCACATACCGGCAGGGCCTGCGGACCCCGACCAGGCTTGGAGTCGCCGTTAAGAGGTCAAATCCGTTAGTGACCGGAACCCCAGGGGTTTCCTAACATCCAAGACCCAATAGAAGGCAACCGTCCGACCAGTAGAAGGAAATACAGCTACCGCCACAGCTAGAGTTCCAAGGGCCAGAGCCTGCGGGCAAAAGGGCTCCTCCGGTGCATATACACGCTGGGGAGCGGGTTACCGTTGGGAAGCCATCGGGACCGAACATACACAAAGGTGCAGGGAAAGGCAGCCGCCACCAACCGTCCGGGAGAAACCACAGCAGCCAGCTGCGGGACCCGTCCATCCAGCCGTTTGGTTTACCAGAGACTTTGCGTACATTTGTGGCTGAGTGAGTACAATCGTGCCATTCGGCACCGCGCTGCGCAGTCCAGGCGACCCTGCACCTTGCCAGCCCTGCCTCCCCGTCACCTCACCGGGCCCCGGGACCACCAACCCCTACCCACGGAGGGGGAAAACAACATCCCAGCTGCTCCCTACCATCGCTCCCGGGATCCCTGTCACCAGCAGCGGTGGTGCCCAACCTCACCACGACCCGTGGGTGGCGTCATGGACTAAAATCCCCCAAGCCAACCACCCCTTTCACTCACGGGCGAGGAGCGCTGCTCGAGTCCGCGGATCCGGCCCACCGCTCGGGCCACCGAGCAGCCATCGCAGCAGCGCCGGACCCGAGCGTTAGCGAGCACAGCGCAGTGGCGTCCTCCCCGCCTGCGACAACTTGGCGTCACGAACAGGATCTTACTGTTCTGCCGGCTGGTAGAAGTGCGCCTTGTGCCCCGCCGGCGGCATCCGGCCGAAAAATTTCAGAATCCGCCATCTTGGGCGCGAGGCTTTTCCCGCTCGAGCGTCTTCTCGAGCAGTGGAGGCGCGAAAACTGAAGCCCCGCCCCTGAAGAGGAGGTGCCGAGAAAAGACCAAGGGGGGACTGATGGCGTCCGGCCGCATGTAAACCGAGGCCATATGTTACGTCCGGGTGGTGGAAACACTGGACCGTACACCGGTTTCCCCTGAGGAGGCAGCCAGGCCGGTCACCCCGCCAGAGGGTCTTGATGCACGGCAGCCGAAGCACTATTGGTAGCAAGACAGTCCGTAGGGGAGCTGGAAAGGTGGATGTCGCTGAGAACACGGAGTTCTGGACGGTAGTCCGGGTGACGAGGCTCAGGGTCCGAGGCCGGGTTGTAGGGTCAGGCGGGATCCGGAACCTGCTGAGCGATGGGACGGGTCACCAAACGGAGCCAGGGACTGGAGACTGGCGGAGCTGCAGAGGTGGTGGAACATCCGCCGAAGTCACCGTCAGGGTACTGGAATGGACGTGGTTCGGAGCGGCTGGCGTGGCAGGACAGGCTCTGCGAGACAGACAGGGTTAATACAGGGCAAAGCAATACGGGGACCTGAACTCCTAGCTTACTAAACACGTAGAACAGGCCCCGCCCACCAGGAAAGAGAATCCTAATATACCCTGTACCTGTCTATGCAATTTCCTGTTTCAAGGTGCTGGCCCTTTAAGAAAGGGTCAATGACCGCGCGCGCGCCCTAATGCGCATGCGCGAGGCCCGTGTGCCAGAAGCCAGTCCAGGGAGCGGTGCAGAGGAAGCAGGGGTGCCCGGCAGGGTGTCCCACGTCGCTGAGGAGCGCCGGGAGCGGGGAGCTGGACGCATGGAGGGCGCAGGCGAGGAAGAGGAGGCCAGGACCGGAGTGGTGAGCCGGGGACGCCGCCGGGAAGCGGGGAGCGGGCCACGGGGACCGGAGAGCGGGGCACGGGGACCGGGAAGCGTGACACCATAAAAGCAGGGACGCCAGGACTCTGCCGCCATTTGGTTCCTGGAAGATACCGCTGCCAGAATGCACCGTCAGTCCGGTAGCCCCGTAGTCCCCGAGCCCGCGCCCGGCACCGCAGCGTGGGTAGAAATCCGGACCGTCCGTCTGAGCAGCCGTCTGCAGGTGAAAGTGCAGCTCCTCCTGGGGGAGTGGGAGGCCGACATGGCGGATGTGGTGGCGGCCATACGGAGACGCGAGGTGGAGGAAGACTTGGAGGAGTGGGTAAGTGACCCACGCCCCTGTGTCCCTACAGGATCGGTCGCTGCGGCTGAGGGGCCCGGTCTGCGCTTGCTCACCCTGCTGCCTCCTCCGCTACCCGTGTTGGCTGCTGCCGCCCCGCCACTAGGCCTGCTACCCCTACAACCGGCCTGCAGAAGAGGTCCGCAGACGACCCGCACCGCTTCCTTGGAAGCTCCCGAGGGCAGCGTCAGTCTGCGAAGACACACCGGTGGCATCGGAAGTGACCGCACCCAGCACCGTCCCGTCTCCAGTGATCCATCCCGTCCAGGAGGAGGCTCAGCAGGTGAGGACCCCTGTACCCATACCCCACGCCTCGGCTGAGGCTGTGCCGGGTTGTCCCTGTGAGGCAGCACCCCAGGCCATGACACCGCGGGACCTTCCACAGAGGACGCCAGTAGTGGGCAGTGTGAAGGAGGCCCTTTGGTGCCCGACCCGCGCGTAGGGGAAGGCAGACGCCCCTTGCTGGGACAGGAAGCTGAGCCAGCTGGGCTGGGAAATCGCGGAGAGGGAGAAGCGGAAGGCCGAGATGATAGCCCGCACGATCCAGGAGAAAGAAAACCTCCGCAGAGCCACCTTCCGGGTACAGGCCCGGTATACGAGGGTCAGGTGCGAAGATTTGACCCCCGCCGGGGGTATGGATTTATTTTCGAGCCAGGTCTGGAGGCTGAGGTGTTTGTGGCCCGCCGGGATGTCAATGCCCATCTACCAGAGGGCCACCCGGGCCGTAACTTGCTCCCAGGCGATCTGGTGACATACACGCGGCACTGTGGAGAGAGGGGCTGCTTTGCCCTGGATGCCAAGCTGAGAGGAGGCCAGGAGGCCCAAGAACCGGCCCAACCCCCTCCTCCGTCCTGTGGTGTGGACTTGAAGTAAGGCAGCGGTCCCTCCGTTGCACCGTTGTCCCTGTTGGGACCACCAGTACCGTTACCCTGTTAAGTAAATGAATGAATCAAACCGAGTAAATAACCTGATTGACACCGCGATTCACCCGGCCGTTGCCAGCAAGTTGTCCCCGCAGGGACCCTTTGTTACCGTTAGCATGAGGAACTCTTCATGGACATGCCTGAGAACTTGCAGGGCACCCACGAACTGGTGGGATTGTAAATAAGTTGGGGGCATGTTTTCCGTTGCCGCCTCCGGAGAGGCAGATTTGGAGGATGGGCCTGAAGGCAAGTGATGGCCCAGGCCCGCCACTACCGCAACCGGTGGCGATCCTCCGAGGGTCAGGAGTCCACCATAGACGTGGGGTCCCCTGAAGTGACAGCCGGGTGCGAGGCACCGTACCCGTTACCGCTCGGGCAGCCTGGATCTGGACTGGGGTCAAGGGGTGCTGCCCACTTCTTAGGGCTAGGCTGCTTGGGTGGGAGAGCAGAAGCCATCCGTCCGTTGTTATTAAAAAACGTATATATATGTGTTTTGCAACGTTTAAGTGACATGCCTCCCGAAAGGGAAGATTTGAAATCCATACTGTGTTGTTTTTATATTTTTACAGTTGAAAAGAAAAATAAAACCGGTGATGGACGGCAGCCCGCGGACGGTCTGCATTTAACCAAGGGGGAATGTGGCGCCCTGGACTAGCCAGGTCGTCACAGGTACTGCAACACACACCCCCACCCCGAGACAGGCACATCAGCCAGACACAAAATCCTTGTTGCCTCCCTCCAGGGGCCGATGTCCACACCAGGTGGGATGGAGCCAGGCGGTTGGCCCCACCCACTGAGGAGTTCACAGTCCTGGAGGCGGGAAAAGGAAAGGAGTTCAGTTAGGGAAGTGCAAGAGAGAGGAGTGAAGTAGGAGTGGAGGAGTAAACTGACCGTGTCCGGGTGTGTGGCCCGGGCACTAAGAGCAAGGTTGGCAGACGGTGGTGGCCGTCTGCAGGAGCGGCAGATCAACGCGGAACCGTAGGACTGGGGTCGGGCGGTGGCCCGCCGGTACCAAACCGGGGAGCGAAGTGAAGCCACCACACACCGGCAGGGCCTGCGGACCCCGACCAGGCTTGGAGTCGCCGTTAAGAGGTCAAATCCGTTAGTGACCGGAACCCCAGGGGTTTCCTAACATCCAAGACCCGATAGAAGGCAACCGTCCGACCAGTAGAAGGAAATACAGCTACCGCCACAGCTAGAGTTCCAAGGGCCAGAGCCTGCGGGCAAAAGGGCATCTCCGGTGCATATACACGCTGGGGAGCGGGTTACCGTTGGGAAGCCATCGGGACCGAACATACACAAAGGTGCAGGGAAAGGCAGCCACCACCAACCGTCCGGGAGAAACCACAGCAGCCGGCTGAGGGGCCCATCCATCCAGCCGTTTGGTTTACCAGAGACTTTGCGTACATTTGTGGCTGAGTGAATACAATCGTGCCATCCGGCACCGCGCTGCGCAGTCCAGGGGACCCTGCACCTTGCCAGCCCTGCCTTCCCGTCACCTCACCGGGCCCCGGGACCACCAACCCCTACCCACGGAGCGGGAAAACAACATCCCAGCTGCTCCCTACCATCGCTCCGGGGATCCCCGTCACCAGCAGCGGTGGTGCCCAACCTCACCACGACCCGTGGGTGGCGTCACGGACTAAAATCCCCCAAACCAACCACCCCTTTCACTCACGGGCGAGGAGCGCCGCTCGAGTCCCCGGATCCGGCCCACCGCTCGAGCCACCGAGCAGCCATCGCAGCAGCGCCGGACCCGAGCGTTAGCGAGCACAGCGCAGTGGCGTCCTCCCCGCCCGCGACAGGAGTATGGGAGGAAATTAAAGTACCTGCAGGAAACCCACACAAACATGGTGATATTATACAAACTTCATGCAGATGTTGTCTTTGGTGGATTTTGAACCTAGGAAACTAGCTCTGCAAGGCATGACTGAGCCACTGTGCTGCTCCTACATTGTCACTATATAGCTATGGTACCAGAGCCAAGTCTATTACAAACATGCTGTGACAGAACCAAGATTGCTGAAGATAAATCACAACAGAGGCAGGCTTAGTGAATAGATACATGAGAGCTAAACTTACTACATAGAATTGGTATCAGAACCATCTATTATTTTCCCTGGTGCAATTTGTTATTAGCGTGGCTGGTGCAACATCATCATTGCAGTGAATTGATATGTCTATCTATAGCACTAACTACTGTTTTTAATTTTTTTACAAAAAAATGGCTTTGATAACACTTTGAAGTTTGCCACCCTAATACGTTATGTGAAGATCTGAGGTTGTGGGTTGCATTAATCACCTAGGCAGGTTAACGACACAATTATTTTTATTCTTCTGTCCACTGTCTTACAGCAACTCTGGGTATATGGCCAAAACAATATTCCCCCAGTCCATGAGATGCCAAACCGCGTACCAGGAGATACCCACTGTTTCCCAACTTTTAGTTGGCCCACCGCCTGTATAGTCTGCAGTTTGAGCCTATGCTTCTCCAGACAACGGATACCACGATAAAAGTATGTGTATCCAGCTCCAGGTAGCAAGAACAACCCCCCATCTCCTCAGCAGTATCCTAAGTACCCCAATCTGACCCGCCCCCCAAGTTTGAGCCCGACCCCATGAAGCATTCCTCCTTAAAGCTAACTATGCATTCGTTGAGGTACCTCACCTGGGACTGCATGTGAGACATCCTGTGGTAACGGCTCCACTGGGTCTACTATTACCATCCACATAATGGGACTAAATGGCTGGGAGAACAATGGCTAAAGGGGGCTTTACACGCTACGACATCGCTAATGCGAACTCGTTGGGGTCACGGAATTGGTGATGCACATCCGGCCGCATTATCGATGCCGTTGCGTGTGACACCTATGAGCGATTTTGCATTGTTGCAAAAACGTGCAAAATCGCTCATCGGTGACATGGGGGTCCATTCTCAAAAATCGTTACTGCAGCAGTAACGACGTTGTTCCTCATTCCTGCGGCAGCACACATCGCTCCGTGTGACGCCGCAGGAACGAGGAAGCTCTCCTTACCTGCCTGTGGGCGAGATGTTACGTCCCGCTCATCTCCGCCCCTCCGCTTCTATTGGGCGGCCGCTCAGTGACGTCGCTGTGACGCCGCATGGACTGCCCCCTTAGAAAGGAGGCGGTTCGCTGGTCACAGCGACGTCACCGGGCAGGTAAGTATGTGTGACGGGTCTGGGCGATGTTGTGCGGCACGGGCAGCGATTTGCCCGCGTCGCACAAAAGATGGGGGCGGGTACCCACACTAGCGATATCGGGACCGATATTGCAGTGTGTAAAGCGGCCTTTACTTGAGGCTCCTGTGACACTAAAGGTACCGTCACACTAAGCAACATTGCTAGTAACAGCGCTGCTGAGGCACGACTTTTTTGACGTAACAGCGATGTTGTTGTGTTTGACATCCAGCAACAACCTGGCCCCTGCTGTGAGGTCGCTGTTTGTTGCTGAATGTCCTGGACCTTTTTGTAGTTGTTGCTCTCCCGCTGTGAAGCACACATCGCTATGTGTGACAGCGAGAGAGCAACAACTGAATGTCCAGTGAGCAGGGAGCCGGCTTCTGCGAACGCTGGTAACCAATGTAAATATCGGGTAACCAAGGAGCCCTTTCCTTGGTTACCCAATATTTACCTTCGTTACCAGCGTCCGCCGCTCTCACGTGGCGAGTGCCGGCTCCCTGCTCCCTGCACACATAGCCAGACTACACATCGGGTAAGTAACCCGATGTGTACTCTGGCTAGGAGTGCAGGGAGCCAGCGCTAAGCGGTGTGCGCTGGTAACCAAGGTAAATATCGGGTTGGTTACCCTATATTTACCTTAATTACCAAGCGCAGCTGGGGGCTGGTCACTGGTTGCTGGTGAGATCTGCCTGTGTGACAGCTCACCAGCAACCCGTGTAGCGATGCTCCAGCGATCACTGCCAGGTCAGGTTGCTGGTGGGATCGCTAGAGCGTCGCTTAGTGTGACGGTACCTTAACAAGAGTAATGGAATGATTGCTTTACTCTAATTATCATTCGTGCGCCTGGCTGTCTGGGTCCCTTAGGCTATGTGCGCACGTTGCCTTTTTTGTGACCACAAAGATGCAGCATTTTGTGCGTTTCGCCACTAAAAAATGCACAAACGCACCTGCGGTAAAAAACGCATTAAAAAAACGCATGCGTTTTTGCACATTTTACTGTGGTTTTTTTGCCATGTTTTTGCCATGTTTTTGCTGCGTTTTTTCCAATGCATTGCATGGGTGAAAAACGCTGGCAAAAACGCAGAAATAATTGACATGTTGCATCTTTGTGGTCACCACAAAAACGCACCTAAAACAAAACTGCACTGTGCGGACAGCAAAAATGAAAACTCATAGACTTTGCTAGGGAAGGACGTGCATGCAGTTTTAAGACCAAAAACGCACCCGAAAAACATACCATGCGCACATTGCCTTAAACTGACAAGAAAATATCTCATAAAACACAAAATTGAGATCGACGTAACCAGCGCACCATGCTGAGAAAACTCTGCATCCCTTAGATCCGTCAATTCTGCTCTATGTCCATTGGTCCAAGTCTTTAGTGAACAGCCGCCAGCTCCTCACACACTTGCTAATGAGCTTCTTGTTGTTGTTGTTATTATTATTATTATTATTAATAATAATAATAATAATAATAATTCTTCAAAAAAGGATGTTACTAAAACACTGACTTACGCTAACCTAATGCCCTACCTTTAGAGATACTAACTACTATTATTATTCATTCTGCATGCAGTTTTTGAGTGAAATATGGTGAGCAGAGCAGTGATCATTATTTTGCATAAACTATTTTGGCTCTAATTGGTCAATCTCTACAGACTGACCAATTGGAGCCAAAAGGGTTAATAAAAAGGGTGTTCCCTTTTTACACATGATGGTTGATGCTGTTTAAAAGCTGCAATAATCACCACTTGCCAGCACTGTTTATCTTTTTACTTATCTATACAACATTGTGATTTTCTGGTCAGAATTGATGTCACAATTCCATCACTACTACAGGTCCATTACCTTCCTGGAATTCTGACCTCGGACTGTAACCTGACTACGACTTTGTCTTACCCCTTTGTTTATTATGAGCTCTCTTGGTATGTGACCCCGGACCCCTTGACTATCCTGCCTCACATCTTGTTCCTGACTAGTGTGGCGCCCTGGACTAGCCAGGTAGCCACAGACAGAACACCCCCCCCCCCCCACCCCCGGACAGTTACATTAGTCAGACACAAAACCCTTGTTGCCTCCCTCCAGGGTCTGATGTCCACACCAGGTGGGGCGGAGCCAGGCGGTTGGCCCCACCCACTGAGGAGTCCACAGGCCTAGTGGCGGGAAAAGCAGTCAGATAGAGTTTGGAGGTGAAAGTGGGAGGTCACGTACTGCAAGTGTCTGGGTTGGAGCCCAGGCACTAAAGGCTACTTTACATGCTGCGACATCGCTAGCGATCTCATTAGCAATGTGAAATTCTAGATCGCAAGTGCGATCTTTTGAGATCGCACATGCGGAAAATGACCTATGTGCGACCTCAAAAGATCGCACTTGCGATCTAGAATTTCACATCGCTAACGAGATCGCTAGCGATGTCACAGCGTGTAAAGTACCCCTTAAGAGCAAGGTTGGCAGACGGTGGTGGCCGTCTGCAGGAGTTGGTGGAACTCCGCAGAGCCGTAAGGACCGGGGCTGGGTGGTGGCCCACCAGTACCGGACCGGGGAACGGAGTGAAGTTAAGCACACACAGGCAGGGCCATCGGACCCTGACTAGGCTTGGAGCCGCCGTCAATAGTCAAATCCGAATGTGACGGGAACCCCCGGGGTTCCCTAACAACCAAGTCCCGATTGAAGGCAACCGCTCACACTGTGAGGATATACAGCCACCGCCACCGGCTAGAAATCCGAGGGCCAGCACCTGCGGGCAAAACGGGCTCCTCCGGTATCTACACACCGGGGAGCGGACTACCGCTGGGAGTCAACACAGTACACAAAGGTGCAGGGAAAGTCAGCCACCATCACCTGTCCGGGAAGAGACACTGCAGCCGGCTGCGGGACCCGTCCATCCAGCCATTTGGTTTACCGGAGACTTTGTGCATTTGTTGCTGAGTGAGTACACCAGTGCCATCCCGCACCGCGCCGCGCTGTCCGTGCAACCCTGCACCTCACCAACCCTGCCTCCCCGTTACACCACCGGGCCCCGGGACCACCCACCCCTACGGAGGGGGAGAACAACATCCCAGCTGCTCCCTACCATCGCTCACGGGATTCCCGTCACCAGCAGCGGTGGTGCCCATCTTCACCACAACCCGTGGGTGGCGTCACGGACTAAATCCCCAAACAAACCACCCCCCTTTTCACTCACGGGCGAGGAGCGCTGCTCGAGTCCCCGGATCCGGCCCACCGCTCGAGCCACCGAGCAGCAGCCGCAGCGCCGGACCAGAGTGTTAGCGAGCGCAGCGCCCCGCCGCCCGTGACACTAGCGTCACATTATGACTGGCCCTATACCTTTATTTTCCACTAGCATTGGATCCAATTCAATAGCCTTGAGATGGTGAATCTGACCCATATCGTTCAGGATGTGGCCAGGGATCACTAGAAACTAAAAGCATCTCAGTAACAAGTCTTCAGGGGATGACTCACAACTGGTAGAAATAATCATGTCCCTACTGCGAGGGGTCCCTTGCACTTGGGCATTTTCTTTGTCCCCCACAAGCCCCAGAAGGGTCTTCTGTTGATGCCTTAGGGTTGATCTATGATGAACCTGACAGGATCCATGTTGTGGAGGCAATGATCATAAACCTGACACAGGGGCGACCGTACAGCTGAAGAATATCGTATTGCGTTCCGGCAATGGTCCACTGAACTTCTGTGGAATGATGTAGCTTTCAGGTGCCAGTTCAGCAGGGGTCTTTGTAATATACTTAAAGAGGCTCTGACTCTGGTTACTCCACCTTGTTCCCTAGGGTAGCCATGACCCATGCAATTCGGTTAGACCACACAATTATGGAAAGGAATGAAGAATGAGAGTGTGTTTTGGTATTTCTCTTCAAATCTGTCCACCAGTTTTGGACCATTGAGAGGAGATTTTGGCATGATCTCGGACTCTGAGTCTACTGTGCCCATGCTGGGCATTTTCCTAAAGACTGCTTCATATGCCCTCAAGCAAGCAAGCCAGTGGGAAACGTCTATGTCTGGGTGATTTTCTGGGTAATTGCAGGTACCTTTTTACTTCTCTGATAAAGAACAGCTAAATGTGGAACTTCTTTTACAGAACCAGTTGTTATTAGCGTTATCTTTCATTGCCTGCACGTCTGCTAGCCAACTACATCGATTCAGCTCTGATTCTGATATTAGGATAGTTAGGTTGGAAAGGCCAATTCAAATTTTGACATCAACAGGACACTGTTACTCCAGAATTTTGTCCAGCTGATAACGGTGGCGTTCACACTGAGAGTGGGAACACTTCCCTGAGGGTCAATCTCCTGTTTTGTTTTGGATCATTTACGTGCTGGGCTGCGATTGGGGTTTCCATGGCTGCTTATTCATAATCCTGTTATTGATTGGTATGGGAAGGATATTGTTAAGTGGAGCCCCAATTGTTATAAGCAATGTCTTAGTTTTGTACTAATTTGCTCTACTAGTCTGTAGGGTCTGACAGAGTAATGCAAAACGCAAAAAAAGAAGTAGGGATATTACCTCCCCATCATTCTTATGATAGTGCTGTTAATCTTATCCCTAACACAAAATTACCTAAAGCTTGTGAATTTGGGTTTTGCCAATCACTACTACCAATTTATTCCGCATTTTTCTTCCTGAATTATCTCTATCATTGCCATGACCCACGAGGGGCAAATCCTAAGATTTGGACTCCTGAGGCTGAGAGTGTGATTATCTCCCTTAAGCAAGCCTTCTCATCGGCTACCCCACTGCATAGACCGGAGATCAACAAGCAGTTCTTAGAAGTGGATTCTTCTTCCTCTGGGGCTGGTGCGGTTCTCATGCAGAAATCTCCTACAGGTAGGATGGTAACCTGCTGCTTCATTTCAATGCCTTCTCTGCTACCAAGCGCAACTGTTTAATTAAGATGGCTCTGAAGGAGTGGCGATACTTACAGGAAGGGGTAGTGCATTCCATTGTCATCTACACCTACCATAAGAACTTGGCCTACCTGCAGTAGGCTCAGAGGCTAAATCCTCGCCAAGTCCAGTGGTCACTGTTCTTCACCCTCGTCGACTTTGTTTTTCATTTCCATCTGGCTGAAAAGAACGGCAAAGCAGATTTACTCTCCAGGTCCTTTTTGGCTGCCGACCAAGAGGAGCAGCCTCAACACATTATTGAGCCCTCTAAACTGCTCATGCTAGTCCCAGTAAGCTTGTCTTGGGTACCACCCGGCAAGACTTTCATCTTGGAAGCTGACAAGGAAATTAGTGCTGCACTGGGGTCACTCCTCTAAGCTTTTGGCCACACTGAGCAGAAGAAGATAATTCTTCTCATCTCACTGCACTTCTAGTGGCCAACCATACACAAGAAAATTGTGGACTTAGTTTAAGCCTGTCCTTTGTGTGCTCCCAAGAAGCTTCTGACACCCAAAGAAGTTTCTGTCCGGGCGACTACTACCTATTGCTCGTATCATCCACCCCTTGACAGCATATCTTGATGCACTTCATCACTGATCCCCTGGTGTCCTATGGTTGCTCCGTCATCTGGATAGTAGTGGACAGATTCTCCAAAATGGCCCACTTTACTGCTTTATCCAATCTTCTTTCTGCTCATGTGCACGCTGAGCAATTCGTCCAGGATGTCTTTTGCCTGCATGGTCTACGACAAATAGTTTCATACAGAGGCGTTCAATTCACATCCAGATTCTGGAGGACCACCTGCAAGCTGCTTAAAGTCATGCTGAACTTCTCGTCGGCTTACCATCCTCAGTCCAATGCCCAAGTAGAGTTGGTTAACAAAATTTTCACGAACTTCCTACGGCACTTCGTCAACGCCCACCTCAGCAATTGGGTCAAACACTTGATTTTGGCTGAATTCTCCTAAAACAATCATGTGATTGAGTCTCCCGCTAATTCTCCATTCTTCATTTTGTATGAACAGCAGCCCAATATTCTTTTCCCTGTGGCTACCAACTCCAGCAACCTATTTAGTCAATGCTCTCATCAAGAGTTTCTTCAAAATCTGCGAAGATCAAAGTCTTTCTAGAGCATTACTCATTCTGGCCTGTTGACAAGGTATGGCTCTTTTCCAGATATGTCCAGCTCAAAATGCCTTCCTGCAAGTTGGATCCCCACTTTATTAAACCCTTCAAGGTCCTTCGAGGTCCTCTAGCAGATTAATGCTGTATCCTTCAAGCTGAAGCTTCCAGTCTCCTTACGTATCCCCAACTTCGTCCACGTGTCTCTCCACAAGTCCTGCGCCACTACTTAAAGAATCCTAGTATACTGTCTTCACCAGTCAGCTCAGAAGATGTCTGATGCCTTGAGGTAAAAAAACATCCTGACCATGAAAAAGATGAAAGACAAAACCATTTTTCTAGTGGATTGGAGGGATTTTGGACCTGAGTAGAGGTCATGGGAGCCCAAAAAGAATCCCCTTTTCTGCTGAAGAGATTCCTTTTAGGCTTGGAAAAGAGGGGGTACTGTTTTGCCCAAGCCAGTGTCCCCACACTGCCTCACTTCCTCCTCTTGGCAGGGTGGTCAGCAGACTCACCTTCCTGGCTGTTAAGTGATATCATCTGCATCTACTTCTGTCTTGCTTTCCAACTCCTGGTGCCTGCACACGTCACACAGGTCACCTGGGAGCGTGCTTAGAGCGTGCGCGCCTACCTGTTCTTCATGGCCCAGTGTGTCCTAACCCGAAACTGCCTCCCAGCCTATCGCTGAGAGGCAATAGGTACCGTACCTGAATGGAGTATGTAAATAGCTTTTTGCTATGTTATCTGCAAACAGCATGCTGTAAGGATTAAAATAGATATTTTAGCCATGTGTTTGTTATCACAAAGTTTGTTTTTGTTTACCTGAAATGTTAGTTTAACCTCTTTACAACCAAGGACGTAAGTGTACGTCATTGGTCACCTATCTCTCGTTACCGTGGGCTCCGGTGGCGAGCCCGTGGTAATCCCCACACATGTCTGCTGATCTGATCAGCAGACATGTGAAGCTAAAAGGCACAGGTGGATTGAAGACACTGACAGGGCAATTTAAATGATCAAAGTGGAGAAGGAGAAGGGGTTAAACCCGCGCAATCCGCCAGATAAATTCAGAGGAGATGTTGATAATTCAGAACATTCTTTTATTCCATGGGTCTACGCGTTTCAAGGTCTGTGACCTCTTCTTCAGGACCAGTAAATCAACACTACATGTACATACAAATGAAGCTCTTTTATACCTGTGGTAACCACAAAGTACCGCCTCCCGGCACTTTGAAAAAAGTCAGAAGGGAAAGAAAAAAAAAAAAAAATCTGCATGCATGATACAGCACAGATATCATATACTTTGTAGAATGCTATTATACTGGTCATAAAAACAATTTATATGAGAAATACACATTCATAAATTGGAAAATTATAAAATAAAAAGAAAAGGAAAGAAAAAAAGTCAAAAATCAGGACACGAACTCCAAGAAAGTTGCCCATAAGGTAGCCTTCGATTTTTGTGGTGTACGCCACCAGTAGTTCTCAAAAATCTGTGTATCCCTAAAGTTATGTTCACAAGGTTGTGATATATGCGTACAATTAAATAAAACATATGTTTAATAAATATATTAAAAACATTTCAATATAGAAAAAATGATAAAGGAAAGAGATGAAATAAAATGATAATAAAAATGCATAATTTTCTGTGAACTTTTTATACAGAATAAAATTTCTTTCACCCAGGAGTACAAAGTGATGTGTATATAAATATATGTGAATAAAAATTTATAATATAATGTGTGCTATATTCTTTGTTTGTGTGTTAAAGAGGATGTGATATTTACTTTTTCTTTTTCAAAGAGGATCATAGTATCAACGAGCTTAAGGTTATTAGCGGGCATAAGCGTGGGAAAAAATATATATATGTGTGCGCATGCTCTTGACCCTACCATGAGGACACATAGTACAGCGGTACGGAGTAGATGCCAGAACTGGGACCGTGGGAATAAAATCTAAGGCGCCTGGGCCAGGGATATAGCTGGTTCAAGGTGGCTGTGTATGCAGTTATTTAAATTCTGAAGAGCAACATATAAATTAATAGATATAAAAACATAATATAAACAGTTGTTTCTCTAAAAAATATATATATATACATAGAGCCTATAAAAAGGGGACAATAATAAAAGGAGTCAGACTGAATAAAAACTCCCAAATGGCACAACAGATCAGTAAAACAGGTCAGTTACTTCATTAAGTCCAGTTGGTTTCAATGTATCCAATCTATAAATCCAAAAAGTCTCTTTTTTATTTAAAACCTCTATTCTATTAGGAGTATCAATAGGGATTTGTTCAATTGGTGTTATAATGATGTCTGCCTTTTTTCCATGTACCAAAGTGCAATGTCGGGACAATCCATGTAAGAGGAACCCTTTCTTGATGTTATGTCTATGGGAATTTAATCTGTTATGTAGGGGCTGTCTAGTCCTTCCTACATATTTTTTAACCGCATGCACAATCAATGAGATACACCACAAAATCAGAATGGCATGTGAGATGTCCCTTGATCGTATATTTATCTGGTTCCTCAGCTGTACCAAAAGTCTTTCTTTTGTGTGCAATGGATGTACAGCATAGACAATTTTTGCTGTAGCATTTTGAGACCCCAATAGAGCGTTCCTCTTCTTTAGAATTAATAGGAACTCTCAACCTACTGGGTGCCACAATATTCCTAATAGTCGGGGCTCTCCTGTAAGTGATGCCTGGATGGGATGGAAGAATCTTCTTAAGCACAGGATCACCCAAAAGGATCTCCCAGTGTTTATTAAGGGTCTTCTTAATTAATGCATTATCATGACTAAAAGTGGTAATAAAATTATAACTAAAATCAGAGGGTCCATCACGAGGAGACATTTTATTGGAGGTTATAATCAAATCCTCCTGTCTCAGGTTCTTGGTTTCTTTAAAAGCACGGGTTAAAAGTTTTTTGGGGTAGATCTTTTCATTAAAACGGTCATATAAAACTCCAGCTTGTATCTTAAAATCATCATCTAGTGTACAATTTTTCCTAATTCTCCGATACTGATTAATGGGAATGTTTAGCAGCCATTTATTATAGTGGCCGCTATTAAAATGTATGTACCCGTTTGTGTCTACTTTTTTAAAAAAGGTCTTAGTAAAAATCTTATTTTCCTTGTGTGCAATTGTGAGGTCAAGAAAATCTATTGTATCCTTATTAATAGTAGAGGAGAAAGATAAACCCCAATTATTCTTTTTTATATGAGAAATAAAATTAGACACGTTATCCTCCTTATTGTCCCAAATTATAAATAAGTCATCTATGTATCTTTTATAGAGTATAATGTTGTTCTGATATTCAGATTGTTCAATAAAAACAGATTCAAAAATTCCCATAAATAGATTTGCATAAGTTGGTGCGACTTTACTGCCCATCGCGGTCCCAAGGATCTGATGGTACAGTACATCTAGGAAGGTGAAATAGTTGTTTTTCAGTATAAAACTCATCCCTTCACGGACAAAATTTTTTTGTAAGGGGTGCAGCCTGGTATCTTTTTCCACAAAATGTGAGAAGCAAAGTAACCCCAGATCATGGTCTATATTTGAATAGAGAGCAGACACATCCATTGTAATAAAGTGATATGTATCTTTCCAAACAATATCCTTTAACATGGTTATTAAATTAGAAGAATCTCTCAGATAGCTATTTAGTTCTAATACATGAACATGCATAATTTCATCAATATATGCAGCCAAATTTGATGTCAAAGAATCAATTCCTGAAATAATCGGTCGTCCCGGGGGGTTTTCAAGATTCTTATGGATCTTGGGGAGGTGGTATAAAAAGGCCATTTTAGGATCCTTAATCATAAGAAATTTCTTTTCAGTGCTATTAAGAATATTATTTACAGTTGCTCTGGTAATTAGATCATTATATGCTATAACCGCAGTGTCATAATTCATTTTACTTGTCTTACAATATTGTGCAGCATTCAATAGGATATTGTGGGCTTCTTTTATATAATCCACCCTGTCCTGTATGACCACACCACCTCCTTTATCAGCTGATCTTATAACTATGTTCATGTTCATTTTTAGGGATTTTAGAGCTATTTTTTCACCCTTACTAAGATTAGATGCAATCCTGGTATTACCCGAATCAAGATGTTTAAAATCTTCTAAAACCATATCGCAAAAGGTTTTTATATGGTGCCCCTTGCTGGCTATAGGGTAAAATTTTGATTTCGCTTTTACATTTGTGTGCAAAAAAACATCTGTATGTATAGTAGTATTATTATCTTTCGAAAGTATATTATTAGGGAGACCGTCAGCAAGTAGGTTGTTCTCAGTTGTTTTGAGATCCTTTTTCTCTATAGCAAAATGTCTCTTTAGTGTCAATTTTCTTACAAAGTTTTGAAAGTCCAGGTATAAGTCAAAATCTTTAGAATGAAAGGTCGGACAAAAGGATAAACCCTTATTTAGGATTGCTGTTTCTTCCTTTGTGAGTATGTGTTTAGAGAGGTTAAAGATATTATTAGTATCCTTTTTTATGTTTTCTTTCCTTTTTTGTTTAGATTTGATTCCTGCCCGGGTTCCTCTAGTACATTTTTTCTTTTTGTTGCTTTTGGCGTTAAAAAATCCATTAAAGCCGTTCGGTTTGAATTTAGGGCTGGCGGTAAAAAAGGGACCAGGGAAGTACTTTTATTGGTGTTGTCTATAATAACTGTGTTCATTTCTTGTGTGGTTTTATTTTTTGGGCTGGTTTCATTTTTGGCCACACTATCCATATCTAATTGGGAAGGGGGGAGTTGTAAGAAACTTCCCTCATGTGTAGTTAAATTGAGCAGATCTATGAAATCTCTATCATCCTCAGGTTCATCAAATACTGAAGGTGATTCAAGGTTAGATGGGGCAATCATTGATCTTTTCTTGCGGATCTTATCAATAAGGCTCTTGATCTGAGCAAGTTGCCTTTTGGTCTCTTCTATGTTAATTTTTGGTCTCTGTTTATCAGTGTTATTATTAACACTGGTTTCATTTTTGGCCACACTATCCATATCTAATTGGGAAGGGGGGAGTTGTAAGAAACTTCCCTCATGTGTAGTTAAATTGAGCAGATCTATGAAATCTCTATCATCCTCAGGTTCATCAAATACTGAAGGTGATTCAAGGTTAGATGGGGCAATCATTGATCTTTTCTTGCGGATCTTATCAATAAGGCTCTTGATCTGAGCAAGTTGCCTTTTGGTCTCTTCTATGTTAATTTTTGGTCTCTGTTTATCAGTGTTATTATTAACATTAACACTTCTGTCATTTTTCTCAGTGTTTTTATCATTTTTGTCACACAACACTCCTCTAGAGTCTAAAATAGGTGTTTTAGTAATGTTAATTGTTTCAGTAATAGTGGAGGGTGCAGAGCCATTTTCTTTGTTAAAGCCCTCACTAGTGCTTCTCCTAGGTTTGTTAAAACCAATATTAGTTTTGTGATACCTACTATTAAAAAAGTTTCTACTCGTACTATTTTTCCTCTTATATTTTTGCCTTTCTGGTGTTCTTGTCTCTCTCTCAGTGTTACAAATACCATTTTTTTCGTTTATTTTATCCTTACGGTCCCTTTGTAATTTTTTGGACTTTCTTATAACCGTATCATGTTCAAGTTGCAATAGTTTCGTATTAATATCTGAATTGATACGCCTATATTCAGGATGTGAATCATAACAGGAGAGATTATTATAAGCCTCTGAAATAGAGGCTGTAGCCTCCTGTGCAATTGTTGATCTTTTTTTATATAAACATTGAAGCATACCTTGCATGCATGTATGTAGGACACCTTCCCATTCCTGTGTGAAGTCCAGATCTTTTGGGAAAGGGGAAAGATGTTTTATCCTAAGTCCTCGGGGGCAAAGCTTCTCATCCATATAAATGGACAAAAATCTTGCATCAAGTCCATAATGTAACTCTTCTTTAAGCAGTTCCTCAAGGTGTAGAAAAAGTTTCTTCATATTGTCTGTCTCTTCCTCAGTAAAAGGAATGGAAATATCCAGATCGTGGTTCACATGGTCTTTTGCTCCAACAGTTTGGAGTATAAGTCTTTCCCTTGTAGTAAGTCTTTGGTTGAAATATTCCATCCTGGTAAAATATCCTCCGCAGCTCCAATAATCCCAGGGAGATGATCAATGTCAAATCCGTAAAATCAATATGGAAACTAGAAAAGAGAAGCGCTGATAGGGTTTTACCAGATTACACATACGGTTTAGCATATATCAAAATACACTCACCGATTCAGGTTGTGAGAGGTCACAACCACCATAGATAGCATCAGATAATGGCGGCTGCAGCGGCCCCACGTGTTTGCAGATCAAAGTGGAGAAGGAGAAGGGGTTAAACCCGCGCAATCCGCCAGATAAATTCAGAGGAGATGTTGATAATTCAGAACATTCTTTTTTTTTATTAAAAAGAAAAGGAAAGAAAAAAAGTCAAAAAGTCACTTTTTTTCTTTCCTTTCCTTTTCTTTTTATTTTATAATTTTCCAATTTATGAATGTGTATTTCTCATATAAATTGTTTTTATGACCAGTATAATAGCATTCTACAAAGTATATGATATCTGTGAAAAACGCTGTATCATGCATGCAGATTTTTTTTTTTTTTCTTTCCCTTCTGACTTTTTTCAAAGTGCCGGGAGGCGGTACTTTGTGGTTACCACAGGTATAAAAGAGCTTCATTTGTATGTACATGTAGTGTTGATTTACTGGTCCTGAAGAAGAGGTCACAGACCTTGAAACGCGTAGACCCATGGAATAAAAGAATGTTCTGAATTATCAACATCTCCTCTGAATTTATCTGGCGGATTGCGCGGGTTTAACCCCTTCTCCTTCTCCACTTTGATCTGCAAACACGTGGGGCCGCTGCAGCCGCCATTATCTGATGCTATCTATGGTGGTTGTGACCTCTCACAACCTGAATCGGTGAGTGTATTTTGATATATGCTAAACCGTATGTGTAATCTGGTAAAACCCTATCAGCGCTTCTCTTTTCTAGTTTCCAGGGCAATTTAAATGACTGTGGAGCGGATCGCACTGTTCCCTGATGCGATCACGGGATGCCATTGTTTTGCCATAGTAGCGCGCGGTCAGCTTTTGACCCTTGATGCTGCCATGACTCACTTCCACCGGCTCTCACAAGAAAGCAGTATTCCTGCTGATCAGAGCGATGCTGCTGTGATCAGTGGAAATGCACAGGCGATCAGAATGTGCAGTAATAAATTCCCCTATGGGGACTAGTAAAATAAATAAAAAATAAGTTTTAAAAAATTTGATAAAATGAAAAAAATAAATAAAAGTTCAAATCACCCCCCCATTCGCCCTATTGAAAATAAAACAATTAAAAAAAATCAAAAAAATATACACATATTTAGTATCACTGCATTTGGAAATGCCCGGTCTATCAAAATATAAAATCAATTAATCTGATCGGTGCACGGCGTGGTGAGAAAAAATTCCAAACAGCAAAATTACACTTTTTGGTCGCTGCAAATTTTTTTAAAAATGCAATAACAGACGATCAAAACATTGTATCTGCAGAAAAATGGTATAATTAAACATGTCAGCTCAAGACACAAACAATAAGCCATCACTGGGCCCCAGATTCCAAAAAATTAGAATGGTATGGGTCTCAGAAAATGGCGCCAAAACCGCAATTCTTTCTTTTGGACAAACGTCTGAATTTTTTTTACCCCTTAAATAAAAGTATACATGTTTGGTATCTACGAACTCATACCGATGTGAGGCATCATATTAATACATCAGTTTTACCGTATAGTAAACATGATGAATAAAAAAACAAAACAAAACAATTGTGCAATTGCACTTTTTTCCAATTTCACCGCACTTTAAAATTTGTTCCCCATTTTCCAGTACACTATCTGGTAAAACTAATAGTTTAATTAAAAAGTACAATATGGCAATATTGACGAAAATATAAAAAATGTATGGCTCTCGGAACCAGGAGAGGAGAAAACAAAAATTAAAAACGGAAAATCGCCCAGGAGTGAAGGGGTTAAGTTTCAGTTGCTTTATCATTAAACAGAATGAGGAGAACATGAGCTCAAGTCTGACTTCGCCCCCCTCTGTGATTAGTAGCTTCTGTCTATAGAAATGTACACTGTAAATCGGGTGTTGGCCTGGGTAGCTTGTTAAGCTATGCTGCCTTAAAAACTAAAATCTTTGATTGTGTCCCAATGGTTGCACCCAGTAATCTAAGTAAGGCTAGGGCCCCACTTTGCGTTTTTGCCTGCTTTTCAGGTGCTTTTTGGGTGCGTTTTGAGAAGCACCTTTTTTATGCCAAAATGCTTGCGTTTTCATTTTCCAGCCATTTCAATTGCATTTTCCGACCCCACTTTGCATTTGTAAACGCATCTGCGAATTTACATATTTTGTGGCAAAAACCGTGCGTTCAAAGAAGCAGCATGTCAGTTGTTTTTGCCATTTTGGGTGCGTTTTGCTAACATTGAAGTCAATGAGAAGTTGCAAAAACCAAGATTCCTTCATATTCCTGCGTTTTACCTGCTTTTTATGTGCAGAAAACATGCGTTTTGGACTACCAAAACGCATGCTTTTTGGACATTAAAATAATGATTTCATATGTCCCTTTACACACACACATAATCCGACAATTAAATTTAAGAAAAATAATAATTTATTGCTATTTTTCCAATAAATAATATATTACCGCTATAATTTTTAAAAATATTTCTATTTCCTTAATTATTTCTAAATTTCTATAGGTTTTCTTTTTTTTCTCTTTTTTCATTTTCTTTGACTGTTTAAACTTTATTTAGCAGTGTCTTGATGTTCAAAACGCATCTGTCAAAACGCAGGTGAAAAAGCATGCAAAAAGCGCTGAAAACGCATCTAAAACGCGGTAAATACGCATGCGTTTTCAGCGCTAAATTTCTGAAAAAGGCAACTTTGGTCAAATCAATTTAGCCCAAAACGTGCATTTAGAACTGCAAGTAGGTGAACGCAAAGTGGGGCCCTAGCCTAATACATCAGTGGATTCAGGATTTCTTTGCCGTTGTGGAAGAAATAGACTGTAATAAACTGGTATCTAACAATAAAGACGGCAATAATTATCAATCTAAAATTACCTTTTCGACCCAATACAGTGTACAATTTGATTGTATCAAGCATATAATGAAGAAGTACAGTACTTACCGATTTTAAACCAGGATCCGGTTCTAAAAGATATAATATCAAAAACTCAAATTCAGTTTATTGCCAAAAACCCCTCTATTTTATCCCCTAGCCTTTTTAATGATAAACACCATCAGTTTCAACTATGTGAAAAAGGTTTTTTTTTAAATGTGGAGCAATGAGCTGTAAGAGCTGTCAATTTGCTCAAAAATCTCACAAATTTTGTTCAATGACAAATAACAAAGAGTTTCAAATATTAAGTGACCACAAGCTTTGCATTTTTTTTAAACTGTGATTACTACTGTCTGATTATAGTGATGACATTTTACTGGGGATTTTAGTAAACCGGAAACAAATGGTTGTCAGATCTAAGGATGAACATTGTGTTTGTTTTATTATGTCATGGGAAGTCAAATTTTGACTAAAATATTTTTTTTTTGTTTGTGTGTTTTTTTGATAAAACATGGCAACGACAAAGCCAAATTTATCCCCAGAAGTTGGGAAACTTATTATTCTGAGAGTGAAGTCAGGTAAAAGCTAAAAAGAGGTAGCTATGGAATTCAAATGTTCTCAGAGTCAAGTGTCACTCATAATAAAGAAAAAAAAAAGTTATGGAATAGCTGATCAACCCAGAAGTGGACCCCTGAAAACTTTTTCCAAAGGTGATCACATTATTAACAAAAAGTCTGTATGTGATGTCCATAAAAGTGCTGTACAAATTTTGCACTAAATGAACAAAGAATATGGGGTCAACGTGAGTCACCAAACTGTGGTTCAATGGCTAAGAGCAGTAGGCTTGAATGCATGAGTTCCAGTCAAGAAGTCTTTCATCTCTGCAAAGAACTGGAAGGTCCGACTCGAGTTCCCCAAAGATCACAGCCAATGGAAAGAGACAGATTGGTCTAAGGAAGTGATGGGTAACCCATGACACGTGTGTTAGTGGTGACACGCCAAGCCATTTTTACTGACAGCACGGCAGAGGCAGGCGGCCACATCCTGATCTATAAGACAAGCCGCGGCCACCGGTGATTTAACTAGAACTACATGTGCAGTTAAACTGTTCCGAAATGACTGGCCCTGGGGGAGCTGCACATGCAGTTTTAATTAAATCACTGGCGGCTGCGGCTTACCTTATAGATCGAGATGCGGCCGCCGGTAATTTGTGTTCTATACCTTTAATCAGGTTCCTGAGTGAGGTGTGCTTACGTACCACGCAGTACATAACATGCCTCTCTCTAACCCAGGGGTCACAAATACATGGCCTGTGGACCACATGCGGTCCCTGAGCATCTTGCTCAGATGGTAAAGTAGAGCTCAGATGGCTGCGGCCCCAACATAGGGCCGCTATTGGTGGAGGACAAGTGAGAACAATCTTTTTGTTTATGTGTGTATGTGAAAATGACATAATGTGGCATAAATAGGGGACAGTACTACAGGATGGGGCATTGCTATAAAAATGGGGACAAGGATGGGCACAAGAATGGACACATTACTTCAAGGGTGACAAGATGGGCACTTTACTACAGAGAACAAGGATGGGAACATTACTACAGGATGAGATCAAGATGAGCACATTACTACAGAGGGCAAGGTTGGGCACATTACTACAGGATGGGGACAGGGATGGACACATTACTACAAGGGTGACAAAATGGGCACATTACTACAGAGGACAAGAAGGGCACATTACTACAGGATGAGGACAAGATGGGCACATTACTACAGGAGACAAGGATGGGCATATTACTACAGGATGAGAGCAATGATGGACACATTACTACAGGGGACAAGGATGGGGAACATTACTACAGGGGACAAGGATGGGCACATTATTACAGGATGGGGACAAGGATGGACACACTACTACAGAGGACAAGGATGGGCACATTACTATAGAGGACAAGGATGGGCACATTACTACAAGGAACAAGATGGGCACATTACTACATGGGACAAGGATGGGCATAATACTACAGAGGACATGGATGGGCACATTAACACAGGGGACAAGGATGGGCACATTACTACAGGGGACAAGGATGAGGCACATTACTACAGGGGACAAGGATGGGCACATTACTACAGGATGGGGACAAACATGGACACATTACTACAGAGGACAAGGATGAAAACATTATTACAGAGGACAAGGATGGGCACATTACTACAAGAGACAAGATGGGCACATTACTACATGGGACAAGGAATGGCACACTACTACAGGGGACAAGATGGGCACATTACTACAGGGGACAAGACGGGCACATTACTACAGGGGACAAGGATGCGAACATTACTACAGAGGACATGACTGCTGGGGGGGAGGGGGAGAGGACATAATGACTGCTGGGGGGGAGGGTGGAGAGATAATCATTATCTCCTCTCCCTAAGCGGTCATTATCTCCCCTCCCCCAGAAGTCATTATAAGATAACTTTTTGTTATTATTAAGATGCTTTTCTTGATAGCAACAGTATAGAAGGTTATGAATAACATAAAATTACAGGTAGTTGACACAGCTTTGGAGTCGGGATATCATTTTTTTTCCCTATGAAGAAAATTGGATTCTGCTCTGTGGGTTTTTGCCTTCCACCGGTTTAACACTGCAAAACGGCGGCACTAAAAATAGGCTGAACTAGATGGACATAAGGTCTTCCTTCAGCCTTAAAAACTATATTACTATGTTACTATTAGCGCTACAAATATCACAAAATGATGGATTTTGTCCGAGAAGTGACATACCACCTGAGTTATGGCAATTTTTTTTTACAAATTTTCATACACCAAGCTCAAAAGGTTGGCCATTACTGGTCTAAGGTGTTGGTGTGGATGAATCCAAGTTCAATCTATTTAGTAGTGATGGTAAGAACTATATATACCACTAAATTGGAAAACGTAATGATGTAAGGCACCAAACACCTATAGTGAAACATGGTAGTGGCAATGTCATGGCTTGAGGCTGCTTTTCTGCATCTGACATTGGCCTCCTGCATAGAATTGATGGAAATATGAATGCTGCCATGTACAAGGATATACTGGAGAATGTAATGCAACCACATGGTAAAACCAAAGTAGGCAGGGGCCGGAAATTCCAGCAAGACAATGATGCTAAGCACACATCCAATTTAGTAAAAAATTGGTTAACAAATAATTCAAATTGTCTCTCCAGTAAAGGAGACAAACTCTAGCGCAGCGCCACCTATTGGAAGTAGCGATCCTAAAAGTCACAAGTGGATTTTTAACAATCCTTTGCAATATGACTCAGGATATATGCCAGATCAGAATCCCAATTTGCAGACACGGTGTTTCGGGGTGCTTGCCCCTCGTCAGTGCAAAGTATGGGGTGTCTGATCTGGCTCATGAGAAAGCTATGTGGTGACCACGGGGGAACACTATTCTCCTTAAGGAGACTTTGCAAGCCAGTCTGGCTGCCAAGTAAGGGGACTTATAGCTGCCACGCCCCTCTGCAAAATATTCAAATTGTCTCTCCAGTAAAGGAGACAAACTCTAGCGCAGTGCCACCTATTAACAAAGAAAAATGTTCGCCTGTTGCAATGGCCAAGCCAGTCATCTGATTTAAATCCTCCAGATCACCTTTGTGATGAGTTAGAGTGATGAGTTGAGACCCATACCCATAGCAATAAAAATTAATTATTTGCAGATTTCCAAATGGAATGGAGCAAGATCCCTAGGGGCTTCAATGCCCCATCAGTGGGGTGCAGTATTTAAAGCAAGAGGTTATACTACAAAATACTAAGTTATGGCATTGTAAACAATGACTCACTCTCTATGTTGTGATCAATAAATAGTATATGCAAAACTTTTGGCAGTCAGTTTTCTTTAATTAAATGACCATACCTATATTCAAAAGCATTTTAATTAAAATTAATGTTTTGCATGATGACAACTTTCAATTCATCACCAGTGGCATCACAACAACCAGACATATGTAATCACACTTTTTAAAAATAATGCAAAACTTTTGGCTGCTACTTTATATTTGATTGAATGCAGTATCTACAGAGTCTAATATGTGAGTTGTAGAACGGGACCACTGAAGAAGCGCATTCGGAAACATCTTTCAGATGGGGTCAATCCCACTGCAGTCATTATCTCAGTGATGTCTCTACATTTTGCTGGAATACACAAAGGGGATTTGTCAAATTTAAAATTTTTAGGCACAGAAAAAGCTTTCAAACCATCCAGAGGAGGAGATGATTGTCATAAATTACTGAATAGGGAAAGCAAATAGATCTTTACGTTAGACAGGTGCATACCTGCAGGTCTGAACAGCAGGCAACATCTCATTATGCAGTACTAATCATCGGGGTTTTTTTCCACCAGGGGAATATCACTTTCTCTATCTTCCTAACATACTCCCCTGTACAAAACAAATATACCTTTAATATTAACTTTGGAGGGGTACTTGAAATAAATAGCAACAGGTAACTCAATAATAATGGTTATTAAAAACTATATAATAAATTGGAATGATATGCATGGAAAAAATCTTAGAAAATACATAGAAGCAATATACAAATAAATATTACTATGTCATCTACAGTCATGAAAATGGAGTTGATATTAATGTATGAAGGTGTTTAAGCAAATCAGATTTTCTTTATAAAATTTCAGACTTATCATTTATCTATTTTTGTGAAGATAATTATTTATAACATATTTGATATTTCTGTTTCATTTAATAAGCACTTTATTATAATGATAGGGCTCTTTTAGGGAGATCCACTCCCTATTTTAATCAGGGAACACCCTATGTCACAGTCATGTGGTTTTATATATACAATGCCTTGAGAAATCCATGAGAGGAAAAAACTATTCCTGCAACTTCATCCCAAAAATTATTTTCTTAAAACTTGTAAGTTTAATTCATAGTATTGAAAACAAACATACATGTTAAAAACATGAACAGCCTACGTGTTTCGAACATAGGAGTTCTTAAACTTGGCTATACATATTTGTCAGTGACCAGATTTTATACCACAAGCAAACAAAGATCATTAACATTCAAGGACACTCCTCCTTCCCTCATGTGATTGCATAGCACTACTCTATCTAATATATAAAGCTGAATGTGTGTGTGTGTGTATGTCCGGGATTGGCATCTGCACCGTCGCCGCTACAGCCACAAAGTTTTGCACACTCACACGTCTGGACCCCAAGAGCGTCATAGGCTATGTTGTGAGGTGAAATTTTAACCCCGCGCGTTCCAATTTACCAATCAATTTTGCCTCTATCTACATAATGGGGAAAAAGTGAAACGAAAAGTATATCCGCAGCGTCGCATTTACAATCACGAAATTTTGCACAGACACCTCATGTGACCCAGGGAATGTCGTAGACTATGTTTTTACAGGAAAATTTAACCCCGCGCTTTACAGTTACTCTCCAAAAAACATGCCTCCATTAAAGTAAATGGAGCCTGGAACTACAGGTTATTAGTAGGAGCTGTGATTGGTTGCTATAGGAACCAAAGACATTCATAGTATAAGAAGCTTATATGTGAGGTAATAAGATGTCGGTGGGGAGACGGATAGAGAGAGACAGACAGAGACAGACAGAGACAGACAGAGAGGCACAAACAGAGAAAGAGGCACACAGGGAAAGAGACAGGGACAAACAGAGACAGATAGGAAAAAAAGCCACACAGACAGAAAGAGACAGACAGAAAGACACATGGGGAAAGAGACAGATAGAAACAGACAGGGAAAGACACAGAGAGAGACAGGCAAGGAAACAGACAGACAAAGAGACAGACAAAGACAGATGGGGAAAGAGACAGACGGGGAAAGAGACAGACGGGGAAAGAGACAGATCTGGAAAGAGACAGACAGAGAGACAGACAGGGAAAGAAACAGAGAGATAGAGACAGACAGGGAAAGAGACAGACAGAGACAAACAGTGATAGAGACAGACCGAGACAGACGGTGAAAGAGACAGACAGAGACAGACGGTGAAAGAGACAGAGACAGACGGGGAAAGAGACAGACAGAGACAGACCTGGAAAGAGACAGAAAGAGACTGACCTGGAAAGAGACTGACCTGGAAAGAGACAGACCTGGAAAGAGACAGATGGGTAAAGAGACAGATGGGGAAAGAAACAGACAGACATGCAGACAGGGACAGAGACAGGCAGGCAGGGAAGGAGGAGACAGCCAGAGAGACAGACAAAGATAGATGGGGAAAGACACAGACCTTGATAGAGACAGACGGGGAAAGAGACAGAGAAATAGAGGCAGACAAGGAAAGAGAGACAGAGACAGGCAGACAGGAGAAGAGACAGACAGGAAAAGACACAGACAAAGAGACGCGGAGACAGACGGGGAAAGAGACAGACCTGGGAAAGAGACAGACCTAGAAAGGGACAGAAACAGAGAGATAGAGACAGACAAAAAAAGAGAGACAGAGACAGGGGAAAGAGACAGACGGGGAAAGAGACAGACGGAGAAAAAGACAGACGAGGAAAGAGACAGACGGAGCACATTACTTGGCCAATTTAGTTAAATCTGTGTGGAATATCTGTGGTGTTGAAATATATGTTGTGAAATGCTTCTATTAGCTTAGTTTTTGCCTTTTAATATTTACATTTCTATTTGTTTTGTGTTTTTTGTGTGCAGAATACATTTTTGTTAATACATTCTATTTGGTTAACAACAGTTATTAACACGGGCGAAGCCGGGTAGTACAGCTAGTTAGTTATATCACTCCACTCCTTTTCTAATATTTCTAATTCCGATATCTATTCGTGGGAAGACATAGCACAACTGTATTCATGGTAAATTATTTCTATTCAACATTTTAAGTTATTAGTTCGCTTGCACTTTTGCAGAGAAAAAAAAATGTTCCCTCTCTTTTCTTTTTTTTTTTTTCTTATTCCTTTCTTTTCTTTCCTTCCCTCTTTTTAGTATAGGTACATCAGCTCAGTTTTGATGTTCATACCATCCGGAACTCTAGTACCTAGTTTCAGAATCCACCTCGCTTCCTTATTGTACAGCATCCGCATTCTATCTTCACCTCTCACTGGAGGTTACATTCACATTGTATGAAAAAAAAAGATTATATTCATTAAGATTTAATGTGCCCAAAAAAAATGTAGCCTTTGCCTTTACATGGAAAACAAAAATAAAATGTGTATATCATATACTAAAGGCAGTAAACACAATATTAAATCATTTTTGAATTGTAATACTGTAGTTCATTTTGCATTTTGTGCCATCCAATGTGCATCATGCAAGCAACAATATGTAGGTTGTACCAGCCGCACATTGAAAAAGCGCATAGCAGAACATATACTGTGTATGACATATCTAACATTAGTTCACGTAGTCCATCAGGAGCATCTTGTCACTTCATGAATCGGCATTCCGGAGACACCAGTACTTTAAGGGCTCATGCGCACGTAACTGCTGACTATTCTGCAGCGATTTGACAGCACATGTGCGCTTCAAAACGCTGCAAAAACACTGCATAATGGATGCAGTATATTTGTTAAAAAAAGCCTATTTCATGCGCTATGGCTGCTGCCCCCACCATAGACAGAGTGGGAGCTGCATCCATAGTGCACAAATTAATTGACATGCTCATTTTATGAACACACGGATCTGGGTCAAAATTTTAGCAGCCAAATCGCTGCATTCATAAAAGCATCGTGTGCACATGTCATGCACAATCTACATAGATTGTGCAGGGGACTCAGGGCACATGCATTTACGCTGCAGTGCAATATGCAGTGTAAATGCATGTGAGTACGCAACATGCGCATGAGCCCTAAAGGTGACTGCACTGGAACATATACCACCTCCAGTGAGAGGTGGAGATAGAATGCGGATGCTGTACAATAAGGAAGCGAGGTGGATTCTGAAACTAGATACTAGTGTTCCAGATGGTATGAACATCAAAACTGATCTGATGTACCTATACTAAAAAGAGGCAGGGAAGGAAGGAAGGAAAAAAAAAAAAAAGAAAAGAGGGAATTTTTTCTTTTTTTTTTCTTGGTGTTTTTTTTTCTCTGCAAAGTTGCAAGCTAACTAATAACTTAAAATGTTGAATAGCAATAAATTACCATGAAGTTGTGCTATGTCTTCCCACAAATAGATATTGGATTTAGAAATATTAGAAAAGCAGTGGAGTGATATAACTATTAGAGTAGTGCTATGCAATCACATGAGGGAAGGAGGAGTGTCCTTGAATGCTAATGGTCTTTGTTTGCTTGTGGTATAAAATCTGGTCACTGACAAATACTGTATGTATAGCCAAGTTTAAGAACTCCTATGTTCAAAACGCGTAGGGTGTCCATGTTTTTAACATGTATGTTTGTTTTTAATAATATTATGAATTAAACTTATAAGTTATAAGAAAATAATTTTTGGGACGAAGTTGCTGGAATTTTTTTTTCCTCTCATGGATTTCCACTTTTGAACGAGAAGTTTTGCTCTCCGTGCACCGCCCTGGAACAATGATCCATGTCAAGATTGAATAGGTGAGCTGATCTGATTCTTCTTACTGCGTGCCTTGCGAACGTATTCGGCTCCCTTGAATTTTTCAACCTTTTGCCACATTTCAGGCTTTAAACATAAAGATAAAAATTTTAATGCTATTGTGAAGAAGCAACAACAAGTGGGACACAATTGTGAAGTTGAACGAAATTTATTGTTATTATAACCCCTTCACCCCAGGCTACTAAAACACCCTAATGACCGGGCCATTTTTTGCAATTCTGACCAGTGTCACTTTGACAGGTTATAACTCTGGAATGCTTCAATGGATCCTGGCGATTCTGACATTGTTTTTTCGTGACATATTGTACTTCATGTCAGTGGTAAATTTAGGCCGATATTTTTTGCGTTCATTTGTGAAAATTTCGGAAATTTTGCGAAAATTTGGAAAATTTCGCAATTTTCAAACTTTGAAAATGTATGCTTACAAATCTGAGATATATCACACAAAATAGTTACTAAATAACATTTTCCACATGTCTACTTTACATCAGCGCAATTTTTGAAACAAATTTTTTTTTGTTAGGGTGTTATAAGGGGTCAAAGTTCATGAGCAATTTCTCATTTTTCCAACAAAATTTACAAAATAATTTTTTTTAGGGACCACATCACATTTGAAGTGACTTTGAGAGGCCGAAGTGACAGAAAATACCCAAAAGTGACCCCATTCTAAAAACTGCACCCCTCGCACTGCTCAAAATTACATCCAAGAAGTTTATTAACACTTTAGGTGCTTCACAGGAACCAAAGCAATGTGCAAGGAAAAAATGAAAATTTTACTTTTTAGCACAAACATGTTACTTTAGCCATAACATTTTCATTTTCACAAAGGAGAAAAAAGAAAATGCACCATACAGTTTATTGTGCATTTACTCCTGAGTACGCTGATACTGCATATGTGGTAAAAATCAATTGTTTGGGTGCACGGCAGAGCTCGGAAGGGAAGGAGCGCCATTTGAATTTTTGAACACAAAATTAGCGGACGCCATGTCGGGTTTGAAGACCCCCTGAGGTGCCTAAACAATGGAGCTCCCCCACAAGTGACCCCATTTTGGAAACTAGAGCCCTCAAATAATTTTTCTAGATGTTTGGTGAGCACTTTGAACCCATGAGGGCTTCACAGAAATTTATAACGTTGAGCTGTGAAAAGAAAAAAAAAAATGTTTACCACAAAACTGTTGCTTCAACTAGGTAGCTTTTTTTTCACAAGGGTATCAGGAAAAAATGCACCATAAAATTTATCGTGCATTTTTTCCTGAGTACGCAGATACCTCACATGTGGTGGAAACTAATTGTTTGGGTGCATGGCGGGGCTCAGAAGAGAAGGAGCGCCATTTGACAGCAAAATTGGTTGGAATCATTAGCTGACGTAATGTTGCATTAGGAGACCCCCTGAGGTGCCTAAACAATGGAACTCCTCCACAAGTGACCCCATTTTGGAAACTAGACCCCTCAAGGAATTTATCTAGATTTTTAGCGAGCCCCAAGGGGCTCCACAGAAGTTAATAATGTTGAGCCATGAATACAATTTATTTTTTTTTACCACAAAACTGTTATTGAACTAGGTAGCTTTTTTTTCACAAGGGTATCAGGAAAAACTGCACCATAAAACGTATTGTGCAATTTCTCCTGAGTACGCAGATACATCATATGTGGTGGAAAGTAATTGTTTGGGTGCATGGCGGGGCTCAGAAGAGAAGTAGCACCATTTGACAGCAAAATTGGTTGGAATCATTAGCGGACACCATGTCACGTTTGGAGACCCCCTATGGTACCTAAACAGTGGAGCTCCCCCACAAATGACCCCATTTTGGAACTAGACCCCTCAAGGAATTTATCTAGATGTTTGGCGAGCCCCTTGTACCCCTATGGGTGCCGCAGAAGTTAATAACGTTGAACCGTGAAAATGATTATTTTTTTTTTACCACAACATTTTTGCTTCAACCAGGTAGCTTTTTTTTTACAACGATATCAGGAAAAAATGCATCATAAAATGTATTGTGCAATTTCTCCTGAGTATGCAGATACCTCATATGTGGTAGAAAGTAATTGTTTGGGCGCACGGCAGGGCTCGGAAGAGAATGAACGCCATTTGACTTTTCAAACGCACAGACGTTTATGGCCAATATGGGTTTGGGAGAGACGAACTTTTTGTTAGAAGGTACTAAAATTGCAGCCACTGCTGGCAGCCAAGGACTATGTGGAGCATTTATCAAACTATACAACTGGCCATGCACCTGGGACTGCAACTATTCAAGATTTCAGTGCTTTTTAAACAGAATATTTGAGTCAGATTCACCACCTGATTGAAAAGCGTATGAATGGGATTCATACTGGCAAAAAAGTATAAGGTTAGTTGTAATTTAGCTGGCTTTCATCACTTCTCATGGCTAAACCATGAGGCAGAGTATTCAAGAATCTGGGGTCAAAAACTGAGAGCTTACATCAAAGGCAGAGAGATAAGACAAAACAGGTCACAGTCTATGGTCAGCCATCAAAACAGTGCAAATAGTGAAAAAAAGGCAAGGCAAGTGAGTAGTCAAAAGCAAGGTCCAAGAACAGTAAACAAAAGACACATACTGCACAGAGCAAAGCTATGACTAAAAATGGTGTGACCATTGCCGGCCAACTAAATGGCCAGGCAATCACTCTGAAAGATGACATTTGCAGAAAGTCCAGCTGGTCCAGCCTGTGACTGGGTGCTGGATGATCCTATAAACAATACTGATAGCCCACTACACACCTGCAATCTACTGCGCTGCTGAGCTGTCACTCACTGCTTCCCTAGGACACAGTGGGCAGTAGCTTCATGACTTTATGGAGAGCTAGAGTAAGATGACTCTTTGCTCTGCCACTGTGTTTAACAGTACCTGCATCTTAATTTACTGGATACTGTTAGAAGTAATGCTGACCAAATTGGCCCAGTTACAGATGGATTGTCCGGTTCTGGCCTTGACCATGTTTCGATTTGAATAAAGCAGAGCAGTAAAAATGGACCTCATTGAAAAGTTAAGAGGCAACAACTTCAAACAGCATATGACACACACAAGTAAAGACAGAAGTAAAGAAATACATGCATCCCAGGGTCAAGGGTCCCTGAGGAAGCCACACGAAACACGTGTTGGGACTTGTCCCCATGTGCATCCACATGCGATATTTATACTCAGTGCTATGGGCTGCTCTGACACCCCTTGTTTACTGGATGTTTAGCATCCAAGCTCCTGACTCTTTTCAGATTAACCGGTACTGGGGTGTCTTGCTGCTAATCTTTTTTCTTCCCCCCCTATTTATGGGATTATTATACAGCATATTGTTTGCCTGGGGGTTGTTTGTATTTTGCATGTGGCCCTACATGGGGAATTTTTCACCCTTGTTTGTCAATCTCCTGCCTTTAATGCTCTTATCTATTGTATCAATATCCTGTGCACTTTTTGTACAATAAATATTAATATTTCGATTTGGCAGCAGAATGGGGAAGAAAATAATCTGGGCACAGCTTCTCCCCAGTTCAGTTAGCCAGCAGGGATTTTAACAACTGGTTTGGGCAATCCCAATTTAGAGGTTGTAAGAAGAGTAATTTCTCCATTATAGCAGTAGTATCATGTGATCATAATCATAAACCTGAATATACTTGGATATGTAACTGCTTTCTGTGTGTACTGGAGAAGAGATACTTATTTGTAAGTGGTGATTACCCTTGAATAATGGAACTGCAATGCACTTTATGTGACATGTGTTAGTATAAAACTACAGGTACTACTATAGCTGGCAGACTGGTAGTAGTACACAATGGGATTAATCTGTTTTACTGTTTTGCAATTATTGCAATGTGATCTGATCATTTTATGTATTGTGTGATGTAATATTACCATAATCTCATAAATAGGTAATATCATGGTATTCTTAATGTTTTACACATCACTCAGTATGATAGTCTTTTTTATTTCACTCTCTACACACTGTAAATTATTCATTATGGATTATTGTCGATGTGATGACAAATAAAGAGGAAATGTATTTTATTATTTATGATGGCATTGCGGTTCTTTGTAGAGTTATTCATTTGTAAATATGTGAATTCTTGACATCATCTTTGTCTTATTATTATTATTAATAAAGTAGTTGACATCAAAGAGAATGTCTCAAGCCCTTCAGTCGCTTTCTATAGATTTAATCATCCATTCTAATATAAGTAAATAGTGCAGAGCAGCTTCTGCAACAACCACCCATTCCCATGGTGGTTATAGAAAAACAACTACATGGTTACTGTATCTTAGAGATGAAAGCAATTATTTGTTAATTTAAGCACACCTCCTGTCATGGAACAAGGGCCTGGCATAGACATTATGCAAGATGGCACAATCAATAAACATAATGAGATTACAAGCTACTTATCATTCTAAAGAAGAAATACAAGATATATGATTTGGAGCATGTTTTATTCCTGGCTAAAGTAAAATATATAATTGGTAGTTTGTAAAAAAAAAATGTAAAAAAAAAAGCAACCACCTGCTATGGTACCTCTAATGAATGCAACCTTTACATGCTACTTAATTACAGACAACTAAAAGCCATGATCTATACACTGTCTGAAAGATTTCATTGCATTGCCAGATAGGAGTTTATAGTTAAAGGGAACCTGTCACCAGATTTGGCTATTATAGGCTGCAGCCACCACCATTGACCTTTTATATACATCATTCCAGAATGCTGTACATAAGAGCCCAGGCAGCTGTGTAGAACGTAATAAACACCTATATAATATGGTCCATTGGGCGTCACTGCTCAATGGTCCGGCGCCTCGTCTCTCTAGTCTGGTGCCTCTTCTCATCATCCTCATTCTTCTGAGGCCCTTGTAAATGGCGCTTTGTACATCATGCACACTAGCTGACACTGAGGTCCTGGACAGGCGCAGTTTATTGTGCCCTGCTTTGGTTCTTAAACTTTCCTCGCGCCTGTGCATTACAGTCCTTTGATCTGCCCTCTGTAGGGCAGATCAAAGTGCACCTGCGCAGGACAGCAGTATCGGCCTGAGTGGATGACGTAGATGTGTCATCCACACTGGGCTGAGTAGAAGGAAGACAGAGATTGCAGCAGAGAGGAGGCACTGGACCAGAGAAAAGAGGTGCCGTAAAGGAGAGCAGCGATATCCATTGGACCGGACCGCCCCCTGGGTGAGTATTATATAAGTGTTTTTTTACAATATACACCGCAGCCTGGGCTCTTATATACAGTACTAGAAGGAGGCCCGATTCTACGCATCGGGTATTCTAGAATTTACGTATTGTGTAGTTCATGTATGATTTTTGTTATAGATATAGATATCTATATATATATATATATATACTAGAAGGTGGCCCGATTCTACGCATCGGGTATTCTAGAATTTACGTATTGTGTAGTTCATGTATGATTTTTGTTATAGATATAGATATCTATATATATATATATACTAGAAGGTGGCCCGATTCTACGCATCGGGTATTCTAGAATTTACGTATTGTGTAGTTCATGTATGATTTTTGTTATATATATATATATATATATATATATATATATAGATGTTGTTGTGTGTAGTTACCAAGTGTTTGTGTAGGCGCTGTACATGTTCTGGGTGTTGTCTGGGTGTGACAGGGGGTGAGAGCGGTGTTGTATGTGTGTTGCGTGTGTTGCGTTGTTTGTGGAGCGCTATGTGTCTGTAGCGTTGTGTGTGTGTTGCGCGGTTTGTGTGTGTGTGGTGTGTTTTGGGGGGAGGTATGTTTTGTGCAATGTGTGTGTTGTGCGGTATGTGCGTATATTTGTGTGTGCCGCGGTGTTTGTGTGTTGGGTGTTGTGTGTGTGCAGCGTTGTCTGTGTGTGTGGGTGTCTGTGTAGGGCAGTTGTTTGTGGTTCCCAGTGTGTGTGTGTGTGGTGTGTGGTGTGTTGTGCAGTGTGCGCGCGTGTGTGTGTGTGTGTGTGTGTGTGTGTGTGCATCAGCCTCTCTTCTCTCAGCCTACCTCTCCCAGCCTCCCTCCTCCCAGCCTCCCTCAGCATCAGCCTCCCTCTCCCAGCCTCCCCAAGCATCAGCCTCCACCAGCATCAGCCTCTCTCCTCCCAGCCTTCCCCAGCATCAGCCTCTCTCCTCCCAGCCTCCCCCAGCATCAGCCTCCCCCAGCATCAGCCTCTCTTCTTCCAGCCTCCCCCAGCATCAGCCTCTCTCCTTCCAGCCTCCCCCAGCATCAGCCTCCCTCTCCCAGCCTTCCCCAGGATCAGCTTCTCTCTTCCCAGCCTCCGTCCTCCCAGCCTTCCCCAGCATCAGCTTTCCCCTCCCAGCCTCCCTCAGCATCAGCCTTCCCCAGCATCAGCCTCTCTCCTCCCAGCCTCAGCCTCTCTCCTTCCAGCCTCCCCCAGCATCAGCCTCTCTCCTTCCAGCTTCCCTCAGCATCAGCCTCCCCTTCCCAGCCTTCCCCAGGATCAGCCTCTCTCCTCCCAGCCTCCTTCCTCCCAGCCTCCCCCTCCCAGCCTCCTTCAGCATCAGCCTTCCCCTCGCAGTCTCCCCCAGCATCAGCCTCCCTTTCCCAGCCTTCCCCATGATCAGCCTCTCTGCTCCCAGCCTCCTCCAGCACGCCGTGCTCCTCTGCCGACACTCACACACCCGATCGCATCCACTCACACACACCCGATCGCATCCACTCACACACAACCGATCGCATCCACTCACACACACCCGATCGCATCCACTCACACACACCTGATCGCATCCACTCACACACACCCGATCGCATCCACTCACACACACCCGATCTCATCCACTCACACACACCCGATCGCATACACTCACACACACAGACACTGACGATATCGCACATACACGCTCACACTCACAACATCCAGAGATACCACATGCCTCTGGCCATGTGATCCTCCGTCAGGTCCTGGAAGGTCACAACAGCACAGTATCGAGGCCGAGAAGCAAGCGATCGCCGGATGCTGTGAGTATGTGGATGCGATGTGAGGTGTGTGTGAGGTGTGTGTGAGGTGTGTGTGAGGTGTGTGTGAGAGTGAGTGTGATCTGATGTGTGTGTATGTTTTCTTCCGCCGCAGCAGGACCTTGATGCGCTTGTAACCATGCGAGCATGGTTACCAACGTATCCACACCACTTCCGTGCGAGCGGGGGCCGGGGGGGGGGGTGGGGGTGGGGGGTTTGTACAGTACTCACCTCCGTGACAGCCGTGTCAGTTCGGGGAATGCGCGGAGGGGGGGGAGGGGGGGGAGTACAGTACTCACCTCGGTGACAGCCGTGTCAGTTCGGGGAATGCGCGGGGGTAGGGAGGGGGCGGGGCCAGAGCTAGCGTGCATTGCGTGAGAGGGGCGGGGCGTGGCGTGGCCGAATTGCCAATGCCTGCAGGGTGCCGGGGCGAGAGGCCAATCTGTGGGGGGGGCGGAGCCTGGGCGAGCGGCTGGCCAATCCGTGTGGGGGCGCAGCCTGGGCGAGCGGCCAATCGGTGTGGGGGGGCGGGGCCATGGTGAGCCCAGCGGCCAATCAGCTTTGTGTCACCGTAAGGACACAATTTTGGAGCATGACAGACAGACAGATAGACAGACAGACAGACAGACAGACAGAATAAGGCAATTATATATATAGATATATAGATGTTGTTGTATATGTATATAGATGTTGTTGTATCTGTATATAGATGTTGTTGTGTGTAGTTACCAAGTGTTTGTGTAGGGCGCTGTACATGTTCTGGGTGTTGTCTGGGTGTGGCGGGGGGGTGAGAGCGGTGTTGTATGTGTGTTGCGTTGTTTGTGGAGCGCTGTGTGTCTGTCGCGTTGTGTGTGTGTGTTGCGCGGTTTGTGTGGGTGTGGTGTGTTTTGGGGGGAGGTATGTTTTGTGCAATGTGTGTGTTGTGCGGTATGTGCGTATATTTATGTATGCCGCGATGTTTGTGTGTTGGGTGTTGTGTGTGTGCAGCGTTGTGTGTGTGTAGGTGTCTGTGTATGGCGGTGTTTGTGGTTCCCTGTGTGTGTGTGTGTGTGTGTGTTGGGGGGAGGTGTGCACCTCCCATCGTGCTCCATCCCCCATGCTGCGCACCCCCCATCATGCCCCATTCCCCATGCTGCGCACCCCCCATCGTGCTCCATCCCCCATGCTGCGCACTCCCCATCGTGCTCCATCCTTCATGCTGCGCACTCCCCATCATGCTCCATCCCCCATGCTGCGCACCCCCCATCGTGCTACATCCCCCATGCTGCGCACCCCCCATCGTGCTACATCCCCCATGCTGCGCACTCCCCATCGTGCTACATCCCCCATGCTGCGCACTCCCCATCGTGCTACATCCCCCATGCTGCGCACCCCCCATCGTGCTACATCCCCCATCGTGCTACATCCCCCATCGTGCTCCATCCGCCATGCTGCGCACTCCCCATCGTGCTACATCCCCCATGCTGCGCACCCGCCATCGTGCTCCATCCGCCATGCTGCGCACTCCCCATCGTGCTACATCCGCCATGCTGCGCACTCCCCACCGTGCTACATCCCCCATGCTGCGCACTCCCCATCGTGCTACATCCCCCATGCTGCGCACTCCCCATCGTGCTACATCCCCCATGCTGCGCACCCCCCATCGTGCTACATCCCCCATCGTGCTACATCCCCCATGCTGCGCACTCCCCATCGTGCTACATCCCCCATGCTGCGCACCCGCCATCGTGCTCCATCCGCCATGCTGCGCACTCCCCATCGTGCTACATCCCCCATGCTGCGCACTCCCCATAGTGCTACATCCCCCATGCTGCGCACCTCCCCATCGTGCTACATCCCCCATGCTGCGCACTCCCCATCGTGCTACATCCCCCATGCTGCGCACTCCCCATCGTGCTACATCCCCCATGCTGCGCACTCCCCATCGTGCTACATCCCCCATGCTGCGCACTCCCCATCGTGCTACATCCCCCATGCTGCGCACCCCATCGTGCTACATCCCCCATGCTGCGCACCCCCCATCGTGCTACATCCCCCATGCTATAATAGTTCTCCTATTATACTCAGAGAGGAGTATAATAGGAGGACTGTAATAGGAGGAGTAGTCCTGGGGGGAGAGGAGTATAATGCCGGCTCCCTGCACATGTGTACCGGGAGCCGGTGTACACTGGTAACTATGATACACATCGGGTAACTAAGGGACCTTAGTTACCCGATGTGTATAATGGTTACCAGCGTTCACGGGCTCCGTCAAGATCCCAGCATCGCAAGGTTATGTCTGGCGCTGCTGGGATCGTGACGGAGCCGGTGTACACTGGTAACTATGATACACATCGGGTAACCAAGGGACCTTAGTTACCCGATGTGTATAATGGTTACCAGCGTTCACGGGCTCCGTCAAGATCCCAGCATCGCAAGGTTATGTCTGGCGCTGCTGGGATCGTGACGGAGCCGGTGTAGAAGCAAGCGATATCCCAGGATGTTGTGAGTGTGTGGATGTGATGTGTGAGGTGTGTGTGAGAGTGAGTGTGATCTGATGTGTGTGTGTGTACTCACCTGGGAGTCGGAGCTCCGTGTCAGTTGGGCCAGAGTGAGCGTGCATTGCGTGAGGGGGGTGGGGCCTGCAGAGAGCCGGGGCGAGAGGCCAATCCATGTGGGGGGGGCGGGGCCATGGCAAGCCCAGCGGCCAATCAGCTTTGTGTCACCGTAAGGACACAATTTTGGAGCATGACAGACAGACAGACAGACAGACAGAATAAGGCAATTATATATATAGATTCTAGAATGCTGTATAAGAACCCACTGGTGGTGGCTGCAGCTTATAGTCGCCAAATCTGGTGACAGGTTCCCTTTAATACTAGATTACTCTAGCAAAGATTCCGTGAAAAACAGACATATGTGAAAAGATTTGTGGAATTTAATATAAATGTATTCAAGGCATCATAATATTCTTTATTGTCAAGAACACATGATGAAATAAAATGACAACGTTTCGGCCAACAGTAGGTCTTACTCAAGCCAGTTACAAAATGACAAAAGGACATGCAGTAGACTATGTCTTGCAGCCCACCTCCAATAGGCGTATAAAGCCCAAAATGATGTACGACAAAGTAAACTGTGACTCTGTCTACCTCATTACAGTCAATGGCCCCATTAGTGCATACACCTGAATCCTGTTTTGTAGTAATGTCACCGAACATAACACAAAACGCTATGTGAACATAGTCTTACGATGATAGATGCACAAGATTCATTGAATGGTGCGCGCTTCTTAATGGATTTTGTGAATGTTATTTCAGGGTGCTAGACTGGTGAGAAAATCAGTTCCTGCATGAAGCCTACCATTGATAACAATATTCCTAATAATAATTGAAACAGTTACTTAACCCAAAATTGAGACTGTATATTTAGCTTTATGTGCAGTCGAACAGCATGAATTGTGATTCTAGCTGGAAGCAGTAATTCTTCATTAACCTATTTATCTACCTCAGATTGTTTTATAGAAAAATCTTCCAGTGACTGATCAACCGCCTGCACCAGGGAGACATTTCCTTCCAAGTGATTGCTCTTGTAATCATCTGCTTGAAGCTGTTATTACTTGTGCCTTGTAACAGCTTTGTTCAGTGTTTCTTCCCCTCATTGTTAGAGGCTTCTCTGATTCAATAACCATTTGTGCTGTAATCACATCAAGTGCTGCTGATGAACAACATGTCAGCTTTGTTAGACTACGTAGTGTATATTTATATGACCAGTTTGTCAAAGTTGGAATTTAATTTAATGCTGTAGAAGAAGAAAATACACTGAACAAAAATATATATGCAAGACCTTTGTTTTTGCTCCCATATTTCATGAGCTGAGCTCCAAGATCTAAGACATTTTCTATGTAAACAAAAGGTCTTTTTCTCTCATGTATAGTTCACAAATTTTCTAAATCTAAGGGTCCTGTCACACATAGCGACGCACCAACGATTCCACCAACAATCCGACCTGGCAGGGATCGCTGGTGCGTTGCTACATGGTCGCTGGTGAGCTGTCAATCAGGTAGATCACACCAGCGACCAGCGACTCGTGTAACGATGCTGCGCTTGGTAACCAGGGTAAATATCGGGTAACTAAGCAAAGCGCTTTGCTTGGTTACCCGATATTTACCCTGGTTACCAGCGTACACCGCTTACAGGCTGCCAGCGCTGGCTCCCTGTATACGTAGCTAGGGTACACATCGGGTAACTAAGCAAAGCGTTTTGCTTAGTAACCCAGTATTTACCCTGGTTACCAGCGTACGCTGCTTACACAGAGTTGGTGCTTGTTGGTCTCCCGCAGTCAAACACGCCGATGCGTGTTGCACAGCGGAAGACCAACGAGCAAAAAAAGGTCCTGATCATTTTGTAACGATCAGCGACCTCGCAGCAGGGGCCCACTCGCTGCTGCGTGTCACACACAGCGACATTGCTGGTGAGGTTGCTGATACGTCACAAAACCTGTGACGTCTCAGCGATCTCGCTAGCAATTTTGCTATGTGTGATGGGGGCAACACTTTTCCTTTGATGAGATAATCCATCTACCTCACAGGTGTAGCATATCAAGATGCTGATTATACAGTATAATTATTACACAGGTGCTCCTTAGGCTGGCCACAATAAAAGGCCACTGTAAAATGTGCAGTTTTAACTTACAGCACAATGCCAAAGATGTTGCAAGTTTTGAGGGAACGTGTAATTGACATGCTGATCGCAGGAATGTCCACCAAAGCTCTTACCTATGAATTGAATGTTCATTTCTCTACCATAAGCAGTCTCCAAAGGTGTGTCAGAGAATTTGACGGTACATCCACCAACCTCACAAACACAGACCACATGTAACCACACCAGCCCAGGACCTCAACATCCAGCATATTCACCTCCAAGATCGTCTGACACCAGCCACACAGACAGCTTCAACAATCAGTTTGCATACCCAAAGAATTTCTGCACAAACTGTCTGAAACCATCTCAGGGAAACTCATCTGCATGCTCATTGTTCTCATCAGGGTCTCCACCTAAATGCAGATCGTTATCGTAACCGACTTGATTGGGCAAATCTTCACATTCAATTGTATCTGGCACGTTGGAGATGTGTTCTTTTCACGGATGAATCCTGGTTTTCAATTGTACAGGGCAGATGACAGATTACTTGTATGGAATTGTGTGGGTGAGCGGTTTGCTGATGTCAATGTTGTGAATTGAGTGGTCCATGGTGGTGGTGGGGTTATAGTATGGGCAGGCATACGTTATAGACAATGAACATAGATACTAACACGTCAAGGACGAGAGAACCCTCAGTGAGCAACGCAACACAAAGGCAACAGCAGGTAACCAGATGATTTATTTTTTCCCTGAAGAAGGAGACGGTCCTTGTCTCTGAAATGCATTGGATTGCTGAAATAAAAAAAAGAGATTTTTATATCATCCTGACATCAGTGGTTTTTTAGCGCGGCAAAAATCAGTTTTTCCTATATGTTATATTACACAGATTCTTTGGTAGAGTAAAGGCCGCTTTACACGCAACGCCATCGCTAACGAGATGTCGTTGGGGTCACGGAATTCGTGACGCACATCCGGCCTCGTTAGCGACATCGTTGCATGTGACACGTACAAGCGACCGCCAACAATCAAAAATACTCACCTTATCGTTGATCGTTGATACGTCGTTGAAATCCCAAATATTGTTGCTGGTGCTGGACGCAGGTTGTTCGTCGTTCCTGAGGCAGCACACATCGCTACATGTGACACCCCGGGAACGACGAACAACAGCTTACCTGCGTCCTCCAGCAACGAGGTGGGCGTGACTTTTATGCGGCTGCTCTCCACCCCCCCGCTTCAATTAGACGCCTGCCGTGTGACGTCACTGTGACGCCGCACGAACCGCCCCCTTAGAAAAGAGGCAGTTTGCCGGCCACAGCGACGTCATTAGGCAGGTAAGTATGTGTGACGGGTACTAGCGATGTTGTGCGCCACAGGCAGAGATTTGCCCGTGACACACAATCGATGGGGTGGGTACTTTCACGAGCGACATCGCTAGCGATGTCGCTGCGTGTAAAGCAGCCTTAAGAGTGAGGACTTAGCTGTCAGTGAAAGAAATAAAGGAAAAGGAGAAATAAAGAGACTGGCATAACAGATGAAAGGGCAGTGTCCGTCCACTGCAGTGGCAATTAAAACTCCAGAGATGGATTGCTTTACAATTTGAAGAAGAAATTGTGAGAACTGTAGCACATTACCAGGCACTGATTGTTATGCCATGAGTGCACTGCAGTCAATGTCAAGCGAGCCCTGGGAGACCCAGTACTGATATCCCTAGAACTTTGCCAATGCAAGAGACATTTGTTATATTTGCTTAAGACTGGGTAACATAATATTTAAGAAGGGGTTGTCCAAGTAGTGAACTCCTTTAAAGGAGTTGTCCGACATAAACTCCAAAAAAAGTGTAAACTAATCTGTGCTGTATTATCATATAAATCACCCTTACATTACTTTTTCTTGTTTTCTAACTTTTGTTCCTCTTGAATTATCCCTTTATTCTCTGCAGCTCTTTGTTTACCTGTAGCTCAACCAAACATGACATTTTCCTGTATCGAACCTCACAATCAGAGCTGACACCGCCCGCCCCACTGTCCAACCCCACCCCCTGCACACTCATTGGCTGTCAGTCAGCACATTGGTAGTACAGAGCAGTGATCCTCACATCCGTCGCACATATAATAATGTGCCCATCCCTGTCCTCATACTATAGTATTATGCCCCATCCTTGTGCTCATCCCTGTCCCCATACTATAGTAATGTTCCCTTTCCTTGTGACTATCCTGTAGTATGTTCCCTTGGGGTCCTCTTCTTGTAGCAATGTTCTGTCCTGTAGAATTGCCCCCTAGTCTGCCAGTCTTTACTAGAGATGAGCGAACCGGCCGTGGTTCGGCTCGAGTTTGGTTCGCTGAACGGAGGTCTCGTTCGGTTCGGCAAACCGGTTCGGCGAACCACTCAAACTGCATAGGAAACAATGGGAGGCAGTCACAAACACATAAAAACACCTAGAAAACACCCTCAAAGATGTCCAAAAGGTGACAAACAACTCACAACACAACACAAACACATGGGAAAGTGACAAGAACAAATTCTCATGCGCAAACAAAACAGCGTTACGAGGAAAAAGAGGAGGAGACACAGATATATGAGTATATGCAAGGGAACATCGATGCCATTACTGTGCAACTTGAGCCTTGCTCATTTTAAGCTTCCAATCTGGATAAATTGCCTGAGCTCGCCATGTACGCCTTGGGGATCTTGTCGTGTCCTGCAGCCAGCGTTCTCTCGGAACCTGTCTTCAGTGCTGCTGGGGGTCTGCTGACAGATAAGCACACGCGTCTGTCCACTGACAATGTGGACATGGCTCTCAGAGGACTTTTCTTCCCCTGGGTCATCAAGGGGAGGCGAAAGGCACGCGTATTTTTGAGAGTGCTTCATGCAAAGCATCTTTTTCATTTTGAAAAGGGGGATCAACTGATGCCAGTCAAGTGGGGTGTGTGTGGCCCAATTAGTGGAAACGAGGGAGACTGTGGTTGGAGTCACCTCGCTGTGTTTCTAAAAGAACCAAGATGAACAAGTCATGGCTCTCAGAGGACTTTTCTTCCCCTGGGTCATCCAGGGGAGGTGAAAGGCAGGCGTATTTTTGAGAGTGCTTCATGCAAAGCATCTTTTTCATTTTCAAAAGGGGGGTCAACTGATGACAGTCAAGTGGGGTGTGTGTGGCCCAATTAGTGGCAATAAGGGAGACTGTGGTTGGAGTCCCCTCGCTGTGTTTCTCAAAGAACCAAGATGAACAAGTCATGGCTCTCAGAGGACTTTGTTTCCCCTGTGTCATCCAGGGGAGGAGAAAGGCAGGCGTATTTTTGAGAGTGCTTCATGCAAAGCATCTTTTTCATTTTTAAAAGGGGGGGTCAACTGATGACAGTCAAGTGGGGTGTGTGTGGCCCAATTAGTGGAAATGAGGGAGACTGTGGTTGGAGTCCCCTCGCTGTTTTTTACATGATTTTCAAAGTGCATGACATGCCTAAGAGGTTTAGTTTCAGCATCTCAAACTTTTTGGCTACAGAAAGGCTGCCTTTACACCCTTTTGTCACAGAGGATTTTTGAGACCTTATGCCCATTGCAGTGCCCCAAGAGCCGATGGCCAATTGCCACTCCTTCTTCTGCTTCCTTGAGAAACTCTGTGTGTGACAGGGTGCATTTCACCACAGATACTTGGAACAGTAAGCATGGACAGGGGCGTTACATGTCGCTGACTGGGCACTGGGTAACTATGGTGATAGATGGAGAAGTGTCTGCTGTACAAGTCTTTCCGTCCCCACGAGTTGTGTGTTTCAATCCTTCCTCTGTATGTACAAGTTCCTCCACTGCTTCTGCCTCATCAACCTCCTGTTGTTCCTGCACCTCAGCCCAAACCCCGTGTGGTCAGGCCACCCTTCCTTGTAACTGCGCCCAAGGAATCCCACACACCTCCTTACTATGCTGGCAGCAGAGCTCAAGGCCATCAGGCGGTCAAATGTTTACTTTAAAATGTGAGACACCGCTGAGGAGTTGTGGACGGTTAGCTCTGTAGAGTGAGACCGAGTTTCATCAATGGTTGTCTCCACTCAACCAGCAGCCAGGGAATGCCGGGTGTGACAATGATGCTAAACAGTCTGTGGCCCTTCTTCAGGGCAATGTGACACACGTGCCTTGTATGGCTCACGTGTTGAATGCAGGGTCTAAACATTAATTGAGGAAGATTTACAGAATAGGAGGGACAGGACTTAATCAGAAAACAAGCAGAGGTGAAATGCGAATCGACCAACGAGGTACCTAAACAGCAAGCAGGAAAAGTAGTCAGGTAACAAGCACACAAACTCATAAAACTAAACTGGGGGTAACAGTAACCAGAGGTTCATAGCTGTCTGGCAGTGGTCTTCAGACAGGAGGGGCCTAAAAAAGGGTGTTTTGTCTTCCCATTGGTTGTAGCTGAATGATGGTACTTAACCTGTGAGATACCCACTACCTGCATTCAGCCATTAGTTCTGCATATGTCAAGGTAACACAGCCGAGTGGGTGAGCATAACCTGCGTCCACCTGCGCCGCTGGCGTCGACTCCTCTCCCATCATCAGCGCTATGTACGAAAGGAACACGTTGTCACCTTGCGACAGGAGTACAAATTGACGTAGCGGACTACGGTGGTGACTTAACAGCCGTGTGCGGCAATGATGCAAACATGGCAGCGTGCCTTCGTCAGGCCAATTTGACACACGTGACTTGTATGGCTCACGTGTTTAATCTGATTCTCCAGCAATTTTTAAAACAACTTCCCGGCCTACATGGCCTTGTACAGCGGGCACGCTCGCTATGTGCTCACTTCCATCGTTCGCACCCAGTAGCTCAACAACTTTCATCGCTCCTGAAGTCTTAAGGTCTGGCGGTTAAACGTTTGAAATGCGATGTTCCGACACGCAGGAATTTGAATCTGCACATGTTGCAGCGTCTGTGGCAGCACCGCAGAGCCCAGCTGAAATACATTATGATGTATACCCTGGGCTAACTTGATCCAGAGGTGGTGCAGATCACGCTGCTGGAGTGGTGTCAGATCAAGGACATATGCACCGTTCTACACAGTTTACAAATATCGACTTAGATGTTTAACACTGGCGATGACATTCTCAGCGTGACAATTTTGGTCATCTACATGATGGAGCACACTGTAAGCATTATTCAGAGTCAGGTGTTGGTCCAAGAGGAAGGGAGGAAGTACTGGAGGAGTCATATGCGGAAGGGATAACAAGATCTACAACGTCCAGACGGTCAGCGGCACCTTGGCGGCAGTCATGGTACGGTGGGGGAGAGGGATTATCAAGGGCGCATAGTATGAGCAAAACAGTTAAGGAAGGTGCAGGAGCCCAGGAAGAAATGGAGGATGAACTGACGATGGGCATGGAAGGCTCAGCAGATGAGTGAGAGCTTGCTCACATTTCGGTTGTGCGAGGTTGTGGGGAGAGGGCAGAGGAAGGAGGCACGATTCTCACATCTCCGCCACCAACACACCAAGGACTTGGTCCTCCTGGATGCTCAAGACACATGAGCGCCTTCTTGCTGCACTACCTACAACATAACCCTCGGATTGTACGAATTACAAGTCATGCTGACTACTGGGTTGCCACACTGTTAGATCCCCGGTACAACACAAAATTTTGCGAAATAACTCCTGCCATAGAAAGGGACGCACGTATGCAGGAGTATCAGCAGAAGGTGTTACGCAATCTTACATCTGCTTTTCCACTAAACACCAGTGGTGCACAGAGTGAATCTCAACGCTTTTTCATCGATAGGAGGAAATGGTCTTACTTGTCCACATCTGAGGGACCGAGGGCTGGCTGCTGTGCTGACACGGCGTTGAGTACGGTGTCTCTGCAGAGTTGCATTTGGTCATATACAAACGGAGTTGAAAAAGGACAGATGCTGGTGGAAAGGGGAACAGGTGTGTTAGAAAGGGAAAAAAGTTTGTGTCCGTGGGTTTGGTGGTTAAGCAACATTAACATTTGCTGAAGAAACAACATCTGGTATGGTGGGACTGGCAGATTTGGATAAGGTGGTATATACTATGTTACCGCTATATAAAAAATATTAAGAAGAAAAGAAAGAGAAAGGTAGATATCCCAATCGCCATTCGGTGTCCACCGTGCTCACAGATGGAAAAGGAGAGGTTGGCAACTGGAAGGTTAGGTGGAGGATACAGAGCAGGTTGACTCTCAAACAAATAGTAGCCTGAACCGAGTTAGACGCCACTCGGATCTGGAGACTTGGAGCCCTGTTAGCGTGACAGGGTCCACACGACCACCCAGCCCCAGAACTCCCTGTTAACAACACAGGGGCCATTGGGTAAGCTGTCCGTGTGCGTAGGGGACACACCTGTGGACAGCAGGTGCATCAGCAGCAGCAGGCCTTTTTATGCCACTGGGCTGCACTAGCAGGACTGGTAGGACAGGAGCTGTTCTTAAACGTTCTGCGTTACCAACTGTGGTGGTGGCCTGCATCGATGACCTATCTCTGCCTACCTCTGGTCTAAAGCCACAATGGGTTCAACACATGGAGGTGTGCTCTTTCGGAGCATAATAGAAGACTGGGCACCTTCTTGTTGGCTCCAGCCCCTTTTAAAACCTGGGTCCTCCCCAAACCAGGGTGGACCACAATGCACCTCCTGGAGACAAAAGCAGAGTGACACGTCATGAGTGGCATAACTAGCGTCCTATTTTGAACCGCCACTTGAATGATGACCTCATGGCTGCCACAACCAAAACACCTCAACAGTCATCGTCTGACCAACAACAATGAGGTGACAAGTCATAGGGGCGGGCCTCTGCAAGCCTGTTGGGAGTGGCCTGGCCAAATTGTCAGGACACCTGATGCCCTGTGGTCTATATGGGCCCCCCACATCAGGGGCAGGGCCAAAGAGTTCATTACCGGACCTAGCCTCTGATGCAGTAAGTGCCTGAGCATGCTCAGTAGCATGAAATACAGTTTCTGAAAAAAAGACTATCCGCTTCAGCATGCTGTCTAGGCACAACACAGGACTTAGACCCGGCACAGAGTGCAAGTACCTGTGCAAAGAGGCTTTTCTCAGTCAGTGTGAAGCCCCACAGGTGTTGTGTTGGTGCATTACCTTCAGGGACTCCACGTGGAGGAAGAGTCTGGTCACACTTAGGTTGCTTCTTTATATGTATTTTCGTGACGCCACTCTCGGTATTGCGGTCAGTGGGGACCGCCACTGCAGTGTAAGGGGACACCTGGGGCTGATGTTGGGTGCAGTTAGTTTTAGTGGCCTCCCGAGAGTGAGTCAAGCACCAGGGCCCTGTGTAAGTGTGTTGAGCCGCAGGTCGCAGAATGACTCAGGCACAGTTCAAACGAGCATGCGCTGTAGCCCAAAATTAGATTTTGCCTCAGGAATGACACAGTCAGGCAGAGCATACTCAGTTGGCAAAACACTGGAGTTAGGCTGCGGCTGGGGTAAATCGGCACACAGGAAGGAGCAACTGCGGAAACACTTCGTTCAATTGTGAGGGGAGTCATTTTGGAGTTTGGTGAGGAGTACCGTAACGCCAGTGAGCAGCATCCTGTGCCAAAGACCAAAATTCTTCCGGTGCTGTCTATACTGTTAACCATGATAGGAGCGTAAAGTCTGTATTTATGGCAACTGGACATCACAGTACCTGGGTACGGTAGGCTGTGCCCAGATAGTAATGCGTGCACGCAACACTTTGTTTTATTATGAAAACACATATCTGTTCTGGGTAGGACGACTCTATAGACAATCACACTTGCTGCCTCTGCACTGTCAAATTGTCACGTACAGTTTAAATCATAGAGGGACAGCGACACATGTTTGCATTGAATGTTGCTTTTCAATATTTACATGACTGTGTTGCAGAGCTTTGTGGTTTGCATTCACACTGTTACCATCTGCCTTATCTGTGAGGCTTTAGCTAACAAGGGTATTCAGGGTGGGTGATGTGTTTTGTCTATGTGTAGGTAGATAACTGGAAAGCTCTTGTGATGCGCCACTAGTAAGTTGTCTTCGCACACACACACACAGACACACACACACACACACACACACACACACACACACACACACACACACACACACACACACACACACACACACACACAAACACATAATTACTGCTGCTACGCAGAGGGCTTAGCAAGCAGTAGGCAACTGAATAGATTGTTCTATTATTTCAATTTAATGCATGGTTCTTATTGTTTGTTTTGGGAAAGTGAAACAATCATTTATGAACCCAACTGCAAACAGTGCTTTTCATGTTTCGTGGTTTTGCTGCATACTGTGGATCCCACCAAATACAAGGCTTAAAATGAAGCATAAGTCGCAAAGGGAATTTCACTGTGCTACAATGTGGCCTAGCGGGGCTGTGCAACCACCGCCTGCCCCATCACGTGCATCTGCATGCTCTTCATCCTCTGTGACTGTGGGGACAGCAGTCACACATGCTTTTTCACACTGAACTTCCATCCCGTTACCCGTAAGCGGGAGTGTGATTGGCAGGTCGTCACTTGTTTTTTAAGTGCAAACAGATGGTATTGTTGAGCTGTCAGACATCGAGAGAACCAATATTGGATGCAGGCTACATTATATCCACACCTGCACCTTCGTGAAAGATTGGCTGGACTACCTGCAGTTAATTATTGCGTTCCAGAAATGGAAAGGAGTGGAGAATGCACAGGTGTTGTACCTTGCTTGGCAGCAAAGGAACACTAACTTAGTATTCCAGACAATTTTAGGCTATGTGTCCACGTTGCTTTTTACCTGCTTTTTACCTGCCTTTTTGCTGCTTTTTCAACTGCAGTGTTTAATGCCAAAATGGATGTGTTTTGCTTTTCAAGCTTAGTCTATGGGAATTTGGGTTTCTAAACCCCACTATGCAGTTCAAACTGCAGCCTTTTTGTGGCAGAAATTTGGGCAAAAACTCGGCTTTGCAGTGCAAAACCCAAATGGCAAAAACAACTGACATGTCAGTTGTTTTTGCCATTTGGGTTTTGCACTGCAAAGCCGAGTTTTTGCCCAAATTTCGGCCACAAAAAGGCTGCAGTTTGAACTGCATAGTGGGCACAAGAAACCCAAATTCCCATAGACTAAGCTTGAAAAGCAGAACACATCCATTTTGGCGTTAAACGCTGCAGTTTAAAAAGCAGCAAAAAAGCAGGTAAAAAGCAGGTAAAAAGCAACGTGGACACATAGCCTTAGGATGGCAGAAAAAGTGTCAGCTCTTTCGGCAAATTAAATAGCGTGGCAAAAGTGGGCAGGTGGGTACAGTGGCCATGTTCTGTGTGTACCAGGACAGTAAAGGAAGCCTCACTTTCTATCCCTCCTAATGATGAAATGCAGCAAGGAATTCCATGAGTTTGCTATAAAAATAGCGTTGCAAAATGTGCATGAGGGTGTAATGCAGAGGTGCTAGAAATAGCTTGGCACCAGTGGGGCACAAATGGAGTACAACAGCCACTTTTTGGATGCCACTAACTGGCAGCATATTTGCTATTATTATAGCTTATTAAAAACAGAGCAGGAGGGTGTCATGCAGAGGTGCTAGAAATAGCTTGGCACCAGTGGGGCAAAAATGGAGTACAACAGCCACTTTTTGGATACCACTAAGTTTACTCAGTGTTTGCTAGTATAATGGCTTAGTAAAAATGAGCTTAGTGTGCAATGCAGAGGTGCTGCAAATAGATTTGCACTAGTGGGACACTAATGGAAGTCCAACAGCCACTTTAAGGATGCCACTAAGTTTCCTTAGTGTTTGCTAGTATAATAGCTTAGTAAAAATGAGTTTGAGTATGCAATGCAGTGGTGCTGGAAATAGCTTGGCACCAGTGGAGCACAAATGGAGTACAACAGCCACTTTTAGGATGCCACTAAGTTTACTCAGTGTTTGCTAGTATAATGGCTTAGTAACAATGAGCTTGAGTGTGCAAAGGGCTGGAGGGTACAGTGGCAGGGTTGTGGGTCAGTGTAGAGGAAAGGAAGCCTCACTTTATATCCCTCCTAATGGTGAAATGCAGCGAGGAAGTCCCTAACCTTAGCTACACAGACGCTCTTATCTGTAGCTGTTAAAATCTCTTTCCACGGACCTGACTGTCACCTATGGCTCTGACCAAAAAACGGAATATAGATACCAAGGTAAAGTATGATCATCAAAAACCGAAAATTCCTATTACCTTAAAAACATAATCTTTATTTTTTATTGGACATATATGCCACAAACAGAGTACATACATACATAAAGTGATAAAAATGTATTAAACTGATTTTTGAAAAGAAAGGTGAGAAAAATAATTAATCCTTCTCTCACCCTTCCTTACATACGGGGGTCGGCATCCTAATTGACCATGACGCCCCCGTTCCTCGTCGACTGTCGTCCTAAACTGACCCTCCACTCACTCTGAAGAAGATATCCAGTGTGTCTAAATAACAGTGGGTAAGGTGCAACACCTTACAAACAGGCGTTTCGCCCCATTAGTTAGCAAATAGGGGCTCATCAGGGGTATAACAGCATGGATCCTTGAAACACACAGCTTCAAACCATAATAGAGTCGCACCAGGACCAATAGATAATATGGTACATCCTCCAAAAACACTAAAACTATAACACCACTTGATGCACCTGGTAGCTTGTTGCTGAACGTACAGTCTAAATCAGGTTCAGGCTAACTTGCCGCAATAGACAAATTCATGCATCCAAAAGATAGGTCATGTGGAGTATGCAACCCAGGCTTTCAAAGCATAATACAAGAAGAGTCCTTAGATACCGTTCAAGCCCTCTTAATAGCATCAAGGAGAAAATCCCCAGGTAACGGTATGTACTCCATCTGGGCGTTCATTAAATGAACGCCCAGATGGAGTACATACCGTTACCTGGGGCGAAACGCGTAGGGTGAATCCTGGACGTAAAACAGCTTAAGTCAATATTTGATAATCATTGTGTGTCGACTTGAGGACGTAGTCTGGCCTATCCCTACTAGTCTGCGACTGATGATTAGTGACGGACATAACTCCCTCCTTTGCACAATCTATGTGTGCATATAATCTTGTGGGCTTTATCTTTGGTGTTGCACCTTACCCACTGTTATTTAGACACACTGGATATCTTCTTCAGAGTGAGTGGAGGGTCAGTTTAGGACGACAGTCGACGAGGAACGGGGGCGTCATGGTCAATTAGGATGCCGCCCCCGTATGTAAGGAAGGGTGAGAGAAGGATTAATTATTTTTCTCACCTTTCTTTTCAAAAATCAGTTTAATACATTTTTATCACTTTATGTATGTATGTACTCTGTTTGTGGCATATATGTCCAATAAAAAATAAAGATTATGTTTTTAAGGTAATAGGAATTTTCGGTTTTTGACACCTATGGCTCTGAGCCTGCTGTTATTAGCCCTTACAAGGGCTAAAAGAAACTTCTATCCCTATTCTGTAAAGCGCTGTGTGTAGAGCGTACACAGCAGTATCGGAAACAGGAGCTACGCCAGCGGTGACTGACACCCAGACGCAGAAGGCAGATAATGGCGTCCGGACGGGCAGATACCCGTTTTTATAATGCAGGGACATGTGACATGGACATCCTATCACACATGTCGTTGCTTCTCTGGCTAAAAGTCCACTTAGCTGTGTGTGTGTCTGGGATTGGCTGATATACTGGCCCGCCCCACTACACGCGCGCGCGCGCTTAGGGAAGGAAGACAAGGAAAAAAAATGGCGATCGCCATTATCCCAGCAGCAGTGATCTGAATGCGCTGTTCCCGCACACTATACGCTGAAATTTCATAATAGTGTGAGTCACAGAGTGACTTACACTATTACAGCGGAAAGCCAGCTAGTAATTAGCTTGGCTTTTTGCTGCTAGAACCGTTCTCGAATGTAACTAGAACTATCGAGCTTTAGCAAAAAGCTCGAGTTCTAGTTTGATATAGAACAGCCCCCAAAATCACTCGAACCGCAAACTGGAGAACCACGAATCATGAACCGCGCTCAACTCTAGTCTTTACACACACAAAAAAAAACAAGCACAAATCCTCCTTAACCCTCCTCGTTCCCTCGTTCATGCCGCAGCCTCCTCCTTGCTGTTCGCTGCTGGTGCAGGGGCTGTGCAGTCAGCGCTTTATATCAGATGCAGATTCCCGGGTGCTCTGTAGAGCCGAACTCTATATAAGCTAATGCAATGATCCGCTGCTGGCCTCTGATTGGCCGGCGGCTGATCATAGCTTTATACATCGCTCCCATCTGCAGAGCGCCCGGGAATCAGTCATCTGATATACAGTGCTGACTGGCCCCAGCACAGGCAGCATTCAGCAAGGGGACCACTGCCTACGCGCCGCCAGAAGCATCAGGGGCTGAATGCAGCGTACAGGCTGCGAGACTCCTGCACTATGGGATGAGGGGAGGATGCAGGGAGGGGGGATGGGGACTCTGGCACCATGTACCTGCCAACCAGGGCAGCTACATGATGTCGGCTGGGATGCCCGTCGACAAGGCAGCATAAGCGCATGCCCAATCGTCGTTACATCACAGGAAGCTGCAAAATCACGGCAGGAGCGGTCACATGACCGCTCTCAGCCAGGGGAGAGGGGCTGACAGCAGGTCAGGTAGGTGGTCACTATCTACTTACCTGCCCCAATGTAGCCCAATAGTGTAATGACAAGAAAAAGGCAAAATAAGCTGTATAACTTTAAGTCTCAGGACTTTGTAGTTCCATAAAAAAAATGAGAAATCAATTTTTTAGGCCCATAACTGCAAGATCTGCAACATGAGTGCTTCATGTCTATTCTTAAGGTCCAGTCACACATAACGAGATCATTAACGAGATCGTTAGTGCGTCACAGTTTCCGGATCGTTGTTAAGTTGTTGGTGATATCGTTGGTGAGATGTCACACAGTCATTTTCCCAATGACTTTAGTAATGATGCAGCGACCTGTATAACGAGCTCGTTGGTCGTTGGGACCCTGTCACACAGCAGCTATGTAACGAATCCTACCTCGAATAGGGGCGTAGTGTTTGACGCTGTAAGCCACGTAGGAGTGCATATGCGTCGCCTTTTCCCCAACCCTCCGCTCCGATTGGTTGCCAATACTGCGTTCTGATTAGGCGGCCGGCCTAGAAGGCAACTTTGTATCGCTTCATCCTTTGTCCCTTTTTGAGCCTTGCTTTGAGGATAGAACCTGCGACTCCACCCTGTTTCATTCGTACTTTGTTCCCGGTTGCTTGCTTGCTTTTCGGATCGAAGCTGCATCTGCACCCGGATTCATCCCTCCTTCATTCCCGAGTGTTTGCTTACTGTTCTCAGCACCAACCAATCGGTGCAGAGGGGGCGTGGAAAAGGTGACGCAACTACACGCCTACATGTCACACTTTAAGTTCTCATCTAGGTCGTTAACGAGATCGTTGGTAGGTGTCAAACATACAGATCCATCCTGCCCAGCAGGACTCCAACGAGCCAAAAATGGCCCAGGATATTCAGCAACGACCAACAATCTCACAGCAGGGGGCGGATCGTCGGTACGTGTCAAACATAATGAGATTGCTGGTGAAGTCGTTGTTTCATCACAAAAATGTATTGTCTATGTACAGGAGCACCCATCAATCTGGGACACAAATAAAAACGAATGTCATGATCGGCGTCTATGGGATGCAGCCTTGGAATCGGTTGCACATGCCATATTTGGTGAAGAGTGGGAACAAGCTTCCTGGTCACGGAAGAAAAAACTTGGTAAGTACATATGTGAACTACCAGCCCCATAAAATAAGTGCACCCATGCCCCTTGCCATTTAGTATAGTGTATTTGAAAGCATAGCTTAGCATGTGTATTGTTTGACATGATTTGATTGAGTCAAGGGAGTATGTGCTAGAAGTCTAGTTTAAAAATATAGAAACCCCTGAAACAAGCACCCCCGGAACAGGCAGAGGCTGCTGCAGCTTTGGCTCCTGCGGCTGTAGCTGCTGCTGCGGTTGTGGCTCCTGCGGATGTGGCTCCCGCGGCTGCGCAGCGCATGCCTTCTGCTGCACGGAGGTAACGCTGCCGCACCCCTCATTTAGCGTCTGTTTTTGCGGCAACGCGAGCACTGATTGACAAACATGCTCATGTACCTCAGCAAACAGGACAATGCGGGGCCAGGAGAATATGTCGGACATTTTTTAATAAAATTTGTAATAAATTGGTTAATGAGAGCTGTAGTCGGGGCAGGGGGGGGGTGTTTGTCCAAATGAAAATTATTTTTCTTCATTTATCTACTTTATTAGTTTATGGGGAGGTATCTGCTAGACACAGGCCTGGATTTAGGGAGGGGCCCAAGGGGCCCGAAGCCTGGGCCACCCACCAAGCGGGGGCCTCCCACCAATATAGGGATAAATATCTCAAAACATGAAAAATACACATCTCTTTGCTGTGAACAATTTCTAATGATAAGGAACATTTAACAAAAGAGAAACTATTGAAAGTGTAGGGAACTGGCTACGGTCCTACATCTCAGTGGCTGGCGCAGAGTCATGGCACCTGCGTCAGCATCCACTGACCTGGCTAGCCAGACTTCCTTAGTACCTGTTCCTAATGCTTAGCTTATGGCATGCGGCAGCCTTCTCCGATCCCAACAGAAGCTTCTAGGCCAGTGATGGCGAACCTATGGCACACGTGCCAGACAGGGCACGCAGAGCCGTTTCTGTCGGCACGCATGCTGTTGCCTCATTCAGCCACTTTGAACTGCCGGTGTAATCGCGCCGGCAGTTCAAAGTTGTGTTGCAGCAGAGCCAGAGGAGACATTTCTCCTCGCTCTGACACTCCTCCTCTCCTAGGCCGCAGGCCTGTAGCCTAGGAGACGGCAGCAGTGTCAATAAGCGGCGCCGGTGTAATGATGACTGGTGGTATTGTGTGAACTGAGGACCCGACTCAGCGGCGCGCAGCAGTGGAGCTGGTGCTGGAAGGCGAGGGTTTTGGTTTTTTTTTTAAACTGTGTGCGGCAGCGGCTGTGTCAAGCTGGGGGGGAAACATGGCAGTTTTGGGAAAACATGGAAGGATAGGGAAAAACATGGCAGCATGGGGGAAAACATGAAAGGATGGGGAAACATGGAAGGATATGGAAACATGGAAAGACGGGGAAACATTAAAGGATGGAGAAAACATGCAAGGATGGGGGAAAACATGGCAGTATTGGGGCAACATGGCAGTATGGGGGAAAACATGCAAGGATGGATGGGAAAAACATAACAGGATGGGGGAAAACATGGCAGCATGGGGGAAACATGCAAGGATGGGGGAAACATGGCAGGATGGGGGAAACATGCCAGGATGAGGTAAACATGCCAGGATGCGGATAACATGCCAAGATGGGGGAAACATGCCAGGATGGGGGAAACATGCCAGGATGGGGGAAACATGCCAGGATGGGGGTAAATTTACCAGGATGGGGTAACATGCCAGGATGGGGTACATTTTCCAGGAAGGGGGACTTTTACCATGCCAGGATGGGGTACATTTACCAGGATGGAGGACATTTACCAGGAATGGGGTACATGCCGGGATGGGGGAACATTTACCAGGATGATGTACATTTACCAGGATGGGGCCATGATGGGAACAAATATACCAGAATGTAGGAAATATATATCAGGATGGGGGACATGTTTACCAGGAAGTGGCCCAGGAAGGGGGACATAACTATACAATAAAAGGGGAGGGTAGCAATTCGTACGTCTTTATGGGATTTCAAGATGTTCAGACTTTGAAATTTAGATGTGGATTGCAGGGTGAAAGGACATCCATGAAGCAGGAACGACTTGTAAATTTGGCTGTCGTGCGCATGGAGTAAATATATATTGCGTGAATTGGACTTTAGTGACATCATTAGTGATTTTGCAACACGAAAATCAAGGAAAGTGCCTGGATTGTAAACAATGAATGATTTTACCTGAATTACTCTCCGTAAATGATTTTTGTAAATAAACTTGCATTCGTTTCATTTTGTGTTACATATTGCAACACCTTGAAAATTGGGCCTCCCTCCAAAATGGGCCCTGGGCCACCCACCTCTTAAATCCGGCCCTGAATAGACGCCAACCCATGACTAATACCAGGGCTTCATGTCTGCTGGCTATTCACAGCTGACGTCAACCCCATTTATTACCCTGCATTTGTCACTGCACCAGGGCTGAGCAGGGTCCAGCGCCAGATTTGGCGCATCTAATGGATGTACCACGTCTGGGGCAGCTGTGGGCTGCTATTGTAAAGCGGGCTTTACATGCTGCGACATCGCTAGAAATTGCTAGCGATGTCGAGCGCGATAGCACCTGCCCCCATCGTACGGCCGATAAGTGATGATCGCTGCCGTAGCGAACATTACCGCTACGGCAGCATCACACGCACATACCTGGTCTGCGATGTCGCTGTGACCGGCAAACCGCCTCCTTTCTAAGGGGGCGGTTCATTCAGCGTCACAGCGATGTCACAGCAGCGTCACTGAACCGCCGCACAATAGAAAAGGAGGGGAGGAGATGAGTGGCCGGAACATGCCGCCCACCTCCTTCCTTCCTCCTTTTCCGGTGGACGGAGGTAAGGTGATGGTTGTCGCTCCTGCGGTGTCACACACAGCGATGTGTGCTGCCGCAGAAGTGACGAACCACATCGCTACTGAGCAGAAAACGATATTTTGTTTTAGGACGACCTCTCCATGACCACCGATTTTTCCCTCTTTTGCGATCATTTACGGTCGCTCAGAGGAGTCACACGCTGCGATCTCGCTAATGACGCCGGCCAGATGTGCGTCACAAGCACCGTGACCCCGACGATATCTCCTTAGCGATATCGCAGCGTGTAAAGCCCCCTTTAGGCTGGAATGGGACAAATAACTATGGTCCTTCACACCCAAATAATATCAGCCCCAAAGTTTAAAAAGCAATGAAAAAAAAAATGGAATAAATAAGCTTGGAATCCCCTCTATTTTTACTAACGAGCCAAGGTACAGCAGAGAGCTGAAGGTTGCAGCCCGCAGCTGCTACATGTTCCTGTGCTGTATTTGAAAATTAACCCTAACCCCATGTCATATTTAAAAAAAAAAAAAAAAGGCCAAGCTAGCTACCTCTCTATCTGTTAAGCTATTCTATCTGTTCTTTCTTTCTATGTTCATTTTATGTATTCTGTCTGTTTTTCTATCTATCTATCATTTATCTATCATTTATCTATCATCTGTCTATCCAGTGCTGGAAATGAGATATTAGACAGAATTTCCAAACAATTATAAATTTATTACAGTTCTCCTAATATTGCTCAACTGTGATAAATTTGTAACATACATTTGAGTTTGAAAATTCTTCAGCCTGCAAAACTACGTCAAGGGTCCTCATTCTCTTGAGAGTCCCTCCTCTATACTCCCTAAAAATTAACTGCTAACTAAACTATTATGTAAGTCCAGAGTCCACATCCTATTCCACATACTAAACAGACACGGCATCCAACTGCCACAGCACTCTTCCCTCTGGACTGATGAAGTAGTCCGCAAAGATATTTCGAATCGCCAGTCCTGCTGTTCCAGGTCTTCCATGTTTGATTTGGGCCGCACGAGTAGATTGTAACACTCGGTACTGGTCAGATTCAGGGTTCAATGAAGTATTGTGGATGCATGCAAAGTTGTGGAGAAGTACACATGCCTGAATCACCAAGGTGGCATTCTCTGTATCCAATGGCATTGAAGAAAGGAATACCATCCACTTATTGGAAAGTATTCCAAATGCGCATTCCACATACCAATCAGCTCTAGTCAAGCGGTAGTTGAATATTCACTTTCTGTCATCTAAAACGTGTCTGGGAAAGGGTCGCATAACGTGTGGTGTCAATGCAAACCCTTCATCATCAGCCACGATATCAAATGGCACCGGGGGTCCTTGGGATCCAGGCAGTGGTGTGGCTCTCAAAAGGCGAGCTGGTTGGCCTGAAGCCATTCACCCATTCTGGAAGCATGAAAGGTGTGAACATCTGGCGTACTCCCATGGGCTCCAATATCCACAATTACAAACTTGCAGTCACTATCAGCCAAGGCCAACAGCACCACCAAAAAATATTGCTTGTAATTGAAGTACCGGGAGCCTGAGTGAAGCGGCTTCTTCACACGAATGGGTTTGCCATCAAGTGGCCCGATGCAGTTTGCATACTGTGCTGAGTCTTGGAAGCCTTGGGTGATGTGCAGCGAATCTTCAGCCGTCGGCTCAGGCATCACTGATTGTCATAGATGCCCCCATATCAGTGCACATGTGCCTTTGACAATACCGGAGATTGTAGAGATCCCTAGCAGAAACTCTAAATGCAGGGAAGCAAAAGAGTTTCCAGTTGCCAGAAATCTGCAAAAAAAAAAGAGAGAGTTTGACATGTAAAATGTACTATTTAACAAAAAACAGTTACTGACTAAAAATATATTGTACATTCGTGCGTCCTCATTGGAATGTCGGATTGGTGAGGACCTACAGTAACTTACCTCAATGCAACGATGAGCCGTTCTTCAGGTTAAATACGGCACTTCATGTTGGTGTCTTGGAAGGTGAGTTCAGGACACAAAGTTGATAGTAGCAGATCAAAACTTTCCACCGACATCCGGGTAAACAGGTGGAACTTCTCTGGGTGCTGGCGCAGGTCCGAATACAGGGCATGGAAGTGTCCCTTACTGTGCCGCTGTGAGACAATAATATAAACCCAGTGCTTCCTACACCTCCTTGGTTCCTCAGATAACAATGTAGATTGCTGTCCGTAGTACCGAGAAAGAAGCCAATACAGCAGAACCTTATCAGTAGGTATTTTTGCCATGATAATGACAGGAAAAGACACTGATGGCGTACAAGGAAAGCTCTCTACACTGTGAAAAGCAGTAGAAAATGGCCCTGGAGTGAACATGTGACCACCCAGGGTCGGACTTGGGTGTCTGGGGCCCACCAAGGGAATTGACTCTAGGGGTCCACCCTACAACTATATGCAAGTACCCGTTAGCCATTATGTTCTTCAGGGTATGTGCCCATGAGCAGGACTCACTGCATCTCGGACGCAGTAAGTCCTGACCTGCAGGTCCACAAGTCTCCTCAGCAAGTGAACGAAGGAGACCGCAGCTGCTCATATAATCTTCCCTTATTGATAGAGAGAAAATGTGGCCATCATACACAACACAATCCGCGATACCAAAACCAATACCAGAATATACAAGTGAAAAATATTGCCACACGGTGACCAGACCACTTATTACCACCACATAGTGACAGAATACAACCTCATACAAGGGAGAAATACCACCACTCCATAACCAGACAACATATTTCCACCACATAGTGACCCAATACAAGAAATACCGCCACACTGTGACCAGACCACATAGTGACCAAATAATACCACCTTAGCGTGACCGGACCACATATTACCATCACATAGTGACTGAAAACAACCACATACAAGATACCAACACAAATACTAACAAATACCAACACCCCATGACCAGACCAAATAGTGACCGAATAATACTACAATAATTATCATGAATAAAAACCAAATTCGGAGACGTTGTCAGTATTTTCATAGGATAAAAGAACAATTTACATTTTACTCAAAAATATAAAGAGAAAAATCAGAAAAACTGAACATTTTGCAGTGGTCTCTTAATTTTTGCCAGAGCTTTATATATAGAGCACACCACTAATGAATGGCAATTAAAATTTTTTATTGAACACCACATGTGTTATAAGTATACAAATATAACTATTTAAAATCATGGGGTATGAAATCCCCCAATAAGACCATCAGTCACTAAGCCACAATATTAACAATGGTGTGCTCTATATATACATATGCAGGCGCTTTTTTCTTTCCCTCCACCCTTTTATTATGCTTTGGTATTTTCAGCTGTTAATCACGTTTTGTTTTTTTGTCATACAGCAACACAGAGCACAGTTAGGCCAACTCATAGACAAGCACAAATACCTAGACACAAAGACACATACATTTCATACATGCACACACACAGAGGACAGTCAGGCCCACTCATAGACAAGCACTAATACACAGACACATGGGCACATACATGTCATACATGCACACAGAGCACAGTCAGGCCACTCATAGACAAGCACTAATACACAGACACATACATGTCATACATGCACACAGAGCACAATCAGGCCACTCATAGACAAGCACTAATACACAGACACATGGGCACATTCATGTCATACATCCACACAGAGCACAGTCAGGCCACTCCTAGACAAGCACTTATACACAGACGGGCACATACATGCACACAAAGCAAAGTCAGGCCACTCATACACAGGCTCATACATATCATACATGCACACAGAGCACAGTCAGGCCAACTCATAGACAAGCAGTAATACACAGACACATGAGCACATACATGTCATACATGCACACAGAGCAGTCAGGCCACTCATAGACAAGCAGTAATACACAGACACATTAGCATATACATGTCATACATGCACACCCAGACATGCCAGTCCAACCCTGTACACAGACATACACAAATTAGAAGAGTTCTTACCGTCCCCCGGCTTGTCTCCCGTCCGTCACGCAGTCTCCATGGTAGAGTCAAAATTCCAGTGGGCTAAAGGATCTGTGCTGATGTTATTCCCATGTGATCAGAAGGGGCGGGACCAACATAGCTGATACCAGAAAGAAACTCACCCCTTGTACCATATAGTGGACGGGAGGAAACATGGCCACGCCCCCAACTAAGCCGATCAGGCCCACTAGGAAGGTCCTGCTAGCCACTGGTATCTAGCTACAACCCAGGCTCCATAACAGATCGCAGATCCTTGGTAAGCATCAGTGCTGTATGCAGAGTGCGCTGCGTGACTTCACAGTTACCAGACGTGGCCTCGAAGACTTGCTATTATTACCATCTTTTCAGTTAGCCATTAAAATGTATCAACCACTGAGGACTCTCAGTTCATGTAAACAATTTTTTTATCTCTACTGGCTAACACGGTACAAAGATATATTTTACCTGTACCCTAAAAGGCATTGAGCCAACATGGAAAGCCCAAATCACACTGCGCACCCTTCTTTGTTAAGTTTTATAATGGAGATTCAGCTCCTTTTTTTATTAATTTGTCTTCTCTGGCTGGAGAGATGAGAACAAAACTGAGAAAATCTACATGAAGTAAGAGCCCTGGAGCTGATGAGGCAACTTGATTTGTCTCAGAGACAGTAAACTTACAAGCAAAAGTATAATGTTCTGCTTTGTTTATAAATTAAATTACTAAGAGCCGGTTTTCAATTGCTCTTCAGAAAGTTGACTCTGAGTTACTTCTAGTTGAAACTTCAGGTTATATAGGCATATGAAAAAGTTTGGGCACCCCTATTAATGTTAACCTTTTTTCTTTATAACAATTTGGGTTTTTGCAACAGCTATTTCAGTTTCATATATCTAATAACTGATGGACTGAGTAATATTTCTGGATTGAAATGAGGTTTATTGTACTAACAGAAAATGTGCAATCCCCATTTAAACAAAATTTGACGGGTGCAAAAGTATGGGCACCTCAACATAAAAGTGACATTAATATTTTGTAGATCCTCCTTTTGCAGCCTCTAGTCACTTCCTGTAGCTTTTAATGAGTTCCTGGATCCTGGATGAAGGTATATTTGACCATTCCTGTTTACAAAACAATTCCAGTTCAGTTAAAATTTGCTGGTCGCCGAGCATGGACAGCACGCTTCAATCATCCCACAGATTTTCAATGATATTCAGGTCTGGGGACTGGAATGGCCATTCCAGAACATTGTAATTGTTCCTCTGCATGAATGCCTGAGTAGATTTGGAGCGGTGTTTTGGATCATTCTCTTGCTGAAATATCCATCCCCTGCGTAACTTCAACTTAATCATTGATTCATGCACATTATTGTCAAGAATCTGCTGATACTGAGTTGAATCCATGCGACCCTCAAGTTTAACAAGATTCCCGGTGCCGGCATTGGCCACACAGCCCCAAAGCATGATGGAACCTCCACCAAATTTTACTGTGGGTAGCAAGTGCTTTTCTTGGAATGCTGTGTTTTTTTGTCTCCATGCATAACGCTTTTTTGTATGACCAAACAACTCAATCTTTGTTTCATCAGTCCACAGGACCTTCTTCCAAAATGTAACTGGCTTGTCCAAATGTGCTTTTGCATACCTCAGGCGACTCTGTTTGTGGCGTGCTTGCAGAAACGGCTTCTTTTGCATCACTCTTCCATACAGCTTCTCCTTGTGCAAAATGCGCTGTATTGTTGACCGATGCACAGTGACACCATCTGCAAGATGAAGCTGCAGGTCTTTGGAGGTGGTCTGTGGATTGTCCTTGACTGTTCTCACCATTCTTCAACTCTGTTCTTCCATTTCTTTACTATGTTCATCATAGGGGAAACTGACAGTTTAAATCTCTGAGACAACTTTTTGTATCCTTCCCCTGAACAACTATGTTGAATAATCTTTGTTTTCAGATCATTTGAGAGTTGTTTTGAGGAGCCTATGATGCCACTCTTCATAGGAGATTCAAATAGGAGAACAACTTGCAAGTGGCCACCTTAAATACCTTTTCTCATGATTAGATACACCTGACTATGAAGTTCAGAGCTCAATGAGGTTAGAAAACCAATTTAGTGTTTTAGTAAGTCAGTGAAAAAGTAGTTAGGAGTGTTCAAATCAAGAAATTGATAAGGGTGCCCATACTTTTGCACCGGTCAAATTTTGTTTAAATGCGGATTGCACATTTTCTGTTAGTACAATAAACCTCATTTCAATCCAGAAATATTACTCAGTCCATCAGTTATTAGATATATGAAACTGAAATAGCTGTTGAAAAAACCCAAATCGTTATAAAGAAAAAAGGTTAACATTAATAGGGGTGCCCAAACTTTTTCATATGACTGTATTATATCTGCAATCTTTTTTACTGCAGTATTATTGCATAATTTACACTCATAATGTTATCAGGAATGTGTCATCATAAATTTAACTATTTCTTAAAGAGACCCTGTCGGCATGATTTTGTAATATACAGTAAAGGCATGGCTGTAATGGTGCTGTTAATCACCATTTGAAGTTTTGTGCTAATTAGATTTCAGTGCACAGGGTCGGACTGTATGCTGGGTCTTCTCCTCCATGTCTATGATTCCGCCTGCCTCCTGTCTGTGAATGACCTGCCTCCTCTGTTTGAAATCTGAGCAGTGACCTGTCATTCACAAAGTGAAGCCTGGAGGAGGGGCCATGGAATCACAGATAGGGAGTAGAAGACCCAGTGTATTGTCCAGCTGCTGTGTACCAAAATGTAACTGGCAAAAAATTCAAATGGCATCACCGCACCCACCTGGAAATCTCCCGCATGGGCGCAGCTTTGTTCACTCACATTAAGCATCTAAAGCCGTGCCCACACATGCTGGCTTCATAAAGGCGAACTCTGAATAATTGGAAGTGCAGAAACTGTTCTTCCGATCATGCTCAGTGCACCTCTCTGAGGCCATAAAGCATACACCCGGCTTCAGAGGCTTAATGTGAGTGACCAAAACCACGTGCATGTGCAAGATTTCCAAGAGCTGCCTTGTAGAAATCATGTTATCACTCCCACAGGGGTCGGATAACATGGGAAGAGGGTCAGCTAGTCTGTGGAAACTATTGCCCCATCGACTAGTCCCAGGCCTGATTAGCATAGATACAGTGCAGTTTATGAATTTTTTTTTTTAAACATAGATTTTAATAAATAGCACTGTACAGGGCTAGTTAGTCAGGGAATTTTGTCATACAAATAGGAATGCTGCTGGGATGGAGGGCATAGAGGACCTGACAGGTTCCATTTAATCAATATTACAGCACCATTACAGCCATATCTTTACTTTACATTACAAAATCATGCTGCCAGGTTCTCTTTAAATTAGGTTTTAGCGGTTTTTAAAACACTATTTAGCTATGTTTTTTTCCCTATAGCGATCTTTATTAAAAAGATTAGCAATTTACACACTGGCCACTTTTTTTTTTGTTTATTTTTTTGAGTCTCTCCTGTTTTTTTCTGAAATAGTTAATTGCATTGGTCCAAATTATCAAAGGCAGGATTACAATGATAGGTATCTTTACATTCATCAGATAACACAGGAGACACCATTCCCATTAGGTCAATGTCACAGCTAACCTTGTTTCCTGTCCCTTCATAATGACTACCGTACTTCAAATGCTTATTAGGTTACATTCACACGACCATTCCCTTTTTGCAGTCTGCAAAAAACGGTTGTGTTTTTTCACAGATGCATCCATGTGGCATCTGTGTGACAACTGCATCTGTCCCTTTCCGTATGCGTATACGGTCCGTGTATCATCCATGTGACTTCCGTTTTTTTTTGCGGACCGCAAAAAATGGAAGGAGAGTTATATACAGTCCAGGGTATCTGGCCAGATGGTGGTCCCTATATAAAGTCTGAGAATTGGAGAACAGAATCCGGTGCAAAGGGGTAGGAGCAAGCGCTACATACTCACTCATCAGGGCGGCTCACACTGCTCACGCGGCAACTCTTTGTTCTTCCTGAGCCAGCCGCTCATTAGGCTCATATATATTCACTGCTTCCCTATTCACCAATGTCTGTGATTGGTTACAGTCAGACGCGCCCCCACACGGAGTGACAGTTGTCTGACTGCAACCAATCACAGCCACCGGTGGGTGGGTCTATATCTACAGTACATATATGTCTCTATAGTACAATAAATAAATAATTAAAAAAAAATCCGACGTGCGGTCCCCCCGAATTTTGAAACCAGCCAAAATAAACCCTCACAGCTGCTGGCTGGTATTCTCAGGCTGGGGAGACACACGTTTTTGGGAGCCAACCCAGCCTAAAAATATCAGCCAGCAGTCAGCCGGAATTGCTGCATTAGATGCGACAGTCCCAGGACTTTACCCGGCTCATTCCAAATGCCCTGGTGCGGTGGCAAACGGGGTAATATATGGGGTCGATACCAGATGTGTAATATCACCTGGCATCAAGCCCTGGGGTTAGTCATGTCACGGCGTCTATCAGGTACCCAACATCACTAACCCAGTCAGTAATAAAAAAAATATACGACAAACAAATTTTATTTGAAAAAACACTCCCTAAAACATTCCATTTTTCACCAATTTATTGAAAAGAAAAAACAAATCCGTGCCCGGCGTAATCCCATAAGAGTGTCCCATGACGATCCATACTCATTGTCCCAGTCAATGAAGAACAGAATGTTCCCCATTGGCTGGGAGAGAGGTGTACTGACCTGAGCTGACATCATTAGGTCAAGCCAGGTCAATGCAGGGGATGACTAGCGCCGACGTCATGAGATTAGCTAGGTACATTACCAGTGGTGATAAAGTCTGTTGCATTCCTGACGTCAGCTCTCGTCATTGACTTCTATTGTCAGTCGCGTTCAAAAGCGAAATATCACGTGAGCCCATGACGTCACCACCAGCCACAGTCTCAGGCCACTCGCAGGACTTGATGTGACAACGCAGTGAGCATGGAAGTCAGTGACGAGCGCTGATGTCAGGAGTGCAGCGGACTTCATCACAACAGGAAATGAACTTTGTTAATGTCACGCTCACTGAAGGGCGGTGAGCGTCCGGGGTGGAATCACTGGACCGCGCATCGGACTCCCTTGAGGGAGTGACCAGGAGCGAACCCCTATACAGGGACTGTGCGGCGCTTCCAACAGGAGACCTAAATGCATGCATGGCAGTCAGGGACCAGAGGGGGCCATCTCTTACAGATGGATACAGTCACAATGTCCAGTACAGGAGTCCGGGATATAGCGGCACCAAGATGGAGGCAGAGACAAGACAGCACTGAAGAGTAGATCTGGACGAGACGGCACTGTGGTGAAGACTCAGGTGGGGTGACAGTCAGGAAAGAGCTCAGTTGGATGACACTGCAGTAGAGGCTATGACGTGACGGCACACAGAAAAGGGAGGTGAGCAGGCTCTAGGGCGAGACAGAGGTTAGTAACTAGAGACTGGAACAGGGACTAGACACAGTAAAAACGGGGACCTAAGAACTAGCAACACGCTCAGGCGTCTCCTCTCAGGGGAGGTGGACTAAAATACCCTTTAGGTAACAGGTGACCTCTGAGGCCACTTCCAGGTAATGGGATGCTACCACTTTAACAAAGGGGGCTTAGCCATGTGCGCACCTTATGAGCACTTACAGAAGTGGCCTGGAAGCAGGAAGAGGTTGCAGTAGACTCCGGGACAGAAGCAGAGCACATGGCCTGGGAGTGTGAAAAGACTGGGGAAGGACCTGGAGGAGGAGAGAAGGCTGCGTAGCTGCGGGACAGGAGAAAGGAAGGATGCCACTGCCGGAGACTGGGAGCGGGAGCACACGTGGGAGCCACGCTGGAACCAGGCAGGTGAGAGGAGGAGCGCCTCCCCGGGACCTGGTAGGGATGGGAACTACAGCTGATCTCCTAACGTCAGCGCTCGTCATCCCGCAGCTGCTGACACTGCTGTGCGGGCAGATGCTGACACACTGCAGTGCGAGCAGCTGCGAGACTGGCATGGGAGTGAGACACAGACTGCAGGAGCACCCAACGGAAGTCACACGGAAGTGCTTCTGAAGCGTCCACGGGGCCTTACGGTACTCATCTCTAGGCCAGTGGTTCCTTGGGTTAGCTGTGACTTTACTGACCTGGTTTTGTGACCCCGTCGGCTACATGTTAATTAAGAACAGCAAATGGACAAGTGTCCAATACAGATGGGGATGGAAGGAGGCTGACGGGCCCCTGGGAAGTGTGTCACTGGTTGCAGCGGTGACTAGGGTCTCGGCCTCCTCCGCCGCCGACCCTTCCTGCGACTAGTCCTCTCCCAGGGGCAGTACTAGATGGGGAAAGGGGATGCTTCGCAGCGCCACCCGCGGTATGCGTCCAGGAATTAGCCGCCGCTGCACAGTCTCTCTCCGGGGGCAGGTGTTATGTGCAGCCAGGATGGTATCGCTCCCCACGGGCGGAGCGGGGTACCCCGGGAGGTTGGTGAGAACGGGGGCGGCATTCCACGAGAGCGCCGGAGAGCAGGGCGGCGGCAATTACTCACAGAGTCACCGGGTGCGGGTTCCAGTCACTTTATTTACTGGATCAGGTGGTATCGCACCCCAGGTGCTGGTCTTCGCCATCAGAGACTCCGGTCGCTTCCCGGGCAGGTCAGAGACTGGATCCGGTTTGATAATCTGTGACTTCTCTCCTCCATGCACAACTCTGTACTCTCCCCCTGGTCCTGGCCCGAACGGCCGGCAGCCTGAGCCTCTCGTGGGTCGGACTCCTATCCCTTTCCCCAGGCTCCCTCTCTGCTGTCACGCCGCGGCCACCGTGACTAGGGCTCTGTACCTCTCTCTTGTGCTCAGTCCCATTCCCTGGCGACTACTCTCTTCTGGTCCACGATTACAGGTATCGGGTCCCGTCTCTATAGATGTTACTGGCCCCCAGCTTGGTGGTGCTGTCTGTTCGGTGTTACATCCAGACAGCTCTGCCTCCCTGAAGGCCTGATAGCTTCCCTTCAGGGAGCTGCACACGTCTGCTCTGTCTAGTGTCCAAGCTGTTCTGAGGTAAAGTGAAACTGTTTTATACTCCTAACTGCTCATGCCCCCACCACTTTCCCAAGTTTCTATGGCAACCTGGGCCGGCTGAAAGCTGACTGAGTCACGTCCTGTGTCTGTAGAAACATTATTAACCCTTTCCTAGTGACTGCTTCTCCGTGCTGTATGGTGGTGTGAAGTGTGTGTAGCACTTACTAGATTAACATCTTGCCTGCCAGGGAAGAATATAATGATATACCCTGTAGCGACTAGTCTCAGGGGCGCTACACTTCTGTGTGGCTTCCGGGGATTTTGCGGACCCATTGACTTGTATTGTGTCACGGTCCGCAATTATGGAACAGAATAGGACATGTTCCATAATATCGGAATGGATATACGGCATCCAATGTGTTTTTTTGTAGGAACTGATGCACACACAAGTGCTTCCGTGTGCCATCCAATCCTACACAAAAGACATTGAAAAGATGGTCCTGTCAGTAGGTCCGCAAAAAAACAGGAACTCAACAGGACAAACAGAACAGTCATCTGAATGAGCCCTTAAAACACACCAATCATCAGGATTTATCTATATAACTTAAAGCCAGTGCTATACTGGCACTATCAGGCTGATTCTATACATACCTTTTATTGTCAGTCAGGATGTTTAGGTTTTGAAACACAAGCAAGTAAAGTTTGTAAAATGAGCAACTTTTTAAATGACAGCAGCTGCTGATCAGCTGATAACTTGGGGTGAATATTCATGGTGATTCACGCCCCCCTCCCTATCTATCCTACCGCTGTTATTTATGTTTTAATATCATCATTTTATTATCGTTTTACTATCTGACTAGGAGGACCTGTGCTGATGCCATACCCATGTGATCAGGAGGAGTGGGGCCTCAGCCAACAGAAAATAATGTTGCTTCCTGGTATCAGCTATGTTGGCTGAGGCCCCACCCCTTCTGGTCATATGGATATGACATCAGCACAGGTCCTTCTAGTAAGTTAGTAAAACGATTCTATAATAGAATTAGCATAGATAACAGTGGGAGGATGGACAGGCAGGGGGGCTGGAATCACTTTGAATATCCACCCCAGCTATTAGCTGATCGGCAGCTGCTGTTATTCAAGAAGCTGCTCATTTTACAAAGTTTACTTGCTTGTGTTTCAAAACGAATACACCGTAGCTGACTACTAATGGTATGTATTGAATCAGCATGATAGTGCCAGGATAGCACTGGCTTTAGGTTATAAAGAAAAATCCTGGTGATTGGTGCACTTTAAATGCTTTAATATATAATGTACTGCCCCGCGCTCGGCTGCAGCCGAGCCGCTCGGGTCCGGGCTCGTTGGTGGGTGGCTCGAGCGCCTCCGAACCCGGGGTCACTTCGCTCTGAATGGGGATGCTGGCGCTTTTTGGTGGGGGTGTTAGGTAGGTGCACGGCCAGAGCTGCGCTTGAGTTCGTGACGCCACCCACGGGATGTGGTGAAGGTAGACACCACCGCTGCAGTTACGGGACACCCGGGGGAGATGGTTATTCAGCAAGATGTTAACCCCTACGTGGGCAGGGATAGTGGCCCCGGGACCCGTTGGGTGTTAGTAGCTGGGTGGTGCAGGGCGGTGCGCGGCCAGATGGCACTGTTGTACTCACTGTTATTGACACACACAAGTCTCTGGTAAACAAAGTTGATGGTGGTTGGTGCCCGCAGCTGGCTGCGTCTGGTCCCCCACCTGGTTCGGTTGTCTTGGCCTTTCTCCTGCACCGTGTAGTGTATTTGGGCTACCTGCGCTTCAGCGACGGGAGTCCGCTCCCCGGCTGTGTGTATGTCGGGAGAGCCCTTTTGCCCGCAGACGCTGGCCCGTGGGATCTCTCTGCCTGTGCGGTGGCTTTCTATCCCCCTCTATGGGCTGTTGTCTTCAGTCGGGACTTGGGTGCGAAAGGACCTATAGTCCAGACCGCAATCAGTCAATTAACTCAGTCCAGTGGATTCTGGACCTCGTTTCAGGGTCTGAGTACCCCCCTGTGTGCTCCGATTGGCTGGTGTTACCTTATTGGGGGACAGGTGTAATGCGGGGGTTTACCTGTGACTACCTGGCTAGTCCAGGTGCGTCACAATAACATAGGGTCTGGGTCTGTACAGGCACCCGATGCACCCTTGGTGGGGCCAAACATGTAGTGCACCTTCCTGCTTACTTGTTTTCTTAATATATATTCCCCCCTCTTCTTTGATTGATAACTCTCAATCTATATAGACAGATAAAGACAGAGATAGATGGAAAATAAATAGGTGGGAAGGTGCACTTAAATATCTGGCAACAGACAGGGGAGTACAGTATATAGTTAAACTCCTTAGTGTGGCCACGCATTAAAATACCACTTTCATAGCCCTCAAAGTATGATGCCTACAAAAATGACCCTCAAACATTGTTAAATACCCACACAGTTAATTCCTACACAGCACTCTCCAGACAGACAGTTTGATAATCCTACATTACCGCCACACCCCTCAAAGTATGATACCACCAGAATGGCCCCAACACAGAATGATGGTTTTGACACAGTTATCTATACAGTATTATGGCCCTTCACACAGTATAATGGACCTTGCATCGCTACACACAGTGTGATGGCCCCTATACAAGCCTATACACATTATGATGACCCCAGCGTAACCCTCCACATTGTATAATGGCCTGCACACAGTAAAATGGTCACCACAAAGCCCTCAACACAGTGTATTGGCATACACATAGCCTCCCAAATATTGTAATGCCACACACATAGCCACTCAAACAGTATAATGGCCCACAAATTGCCTCCAAATAGTTTAATGGAGCCCACAAAGCTCTCGAGACAGTATAATGGCCACCATATAACCCTTCAAACAGTATAATGGCCCCTACATAACCCTGGAAACAGTATGACCCTTACACAGCCCCCAAACAGTATAATGGCTTCTACATAGCCCCCCCAACAGTATAATGGCTCTACATAAGCCTCCAAATAGTTAAATAGTATGATGGCCTCCATGTAGTCCTCCAAACAGTATGGTTGCCCTCCACAGAGCCCTCCAATGGTCCCAACATAGCACTCCAAATTGTATAATGGCCCCCACCAGGGCCGCCATCAGGGCATTACTACTGTGCCTGGTGTAGGGGGTCCGGTGAAGAGAGGGGGCCCGGACAGGCCCGGGGTAATTACTTAGCTTTGTTAAGCCCCGGGCACGCCAGGCAGTCACAGTCACAGCAGAGAGGCCCGGCAGTGTCGTTTCAGCCACTGCACACAGACACACGGCTAAATTGCAGGTGATGCCCTTCTAGGGCATCGCAGGCAAATTAGCCATGTGGCCGGAAGCGAGGCGTGGAGCAGAGCAGGGAGGCGGTGCATCATCACACAGCACTGTGATGAGGTCATCACTCTGCGCCTCGTCACAGTGCTGCTGCGGGCAACGCAGAGGTGGCGAAGAAGCGGCATCCTGCGGGGAAAGGTAGGCGCTCGGCAAGATGAACATCACCGTGGGTGGTGGGGGGTGCTCCTGCCTTGCTTTAGCTCAGGGGTTGGAACTGTGGGCGTGTAATGAGGTTTTCTGCGGCTCCCGGGCAGATTCCCGAGGGCCGCAGTGCTCGGATGCTTACATTTTATAAATGTGGTCAGGACCTGCTGTATGCCTGGAATCCGCCCTCCGGTGTTGTTTGCCCGCTCCCCACTGCTGTGTAGTCCCCAACAGCTGTCTAGTCCCCCACAGTGCTGTGTGCAGCCCCCCCACAGTGCTGTGTGCAACCCCCCACAGTGCTGCGTGCAGCCCCTCCTACGGTACAGTGCTGTGTGCAGCCCCCCCTACAGTGCTGTGTGCAGCCCCCCTACAGTGCTGTGTGCAGCCCCCCCTACAGTGATGTGTGTATTCCCCCCCCCACAGTGCTGTGTGTAGCCCCCCCACAGTGCTGTGTGTAGCCCCCCCACAGTGACAGTGGTGTGTGCAGCCCCCTCAAGTGCTGTGTGCAGCCCCCTCCAGTGCTGTGTGCAACCCCCTCCAGTGCTGTGTGCAGCACCCTCCAGTGCTGTTAATCCCCCCCAGTGTTCCCTCTAATGCTGTGTACCACCTCCAGTGATGTTTTCCCCCCTAGTGATGTCTGTGCTCCGCAATTGCTGTACGTGCCACCCAGTGCTGTCCGTGCCTCCCTAGTGATGTCTGTGCACCCCCCCAGTGATGTCTGTGCGCCCTCCTAGTGATGTCTGTAATGTAATTTTCTGATGGAAATACTTCACCTGGAACAACTGCAAGGGTGCCTACAATTTTGGCATTGTGTTTATGTATATATATATATATGTATATATATATATATATATATATATATATATATATATTAGCTGTAGTACCCAGTGTTGCCTGGGTTAGTAACTGTCTCTATCTCTCCCACTGTCCCTCTCTCCCAGCCTCTGTCTGTCTCTTTCCCTGGCTATCTCTTCCCTGTGTGTCTGTCTCTTTCCCTGGCTATCTCTTCCCTGTGTGTCTGTCTCTTTCCCTGGCTATCTCTTCCCTGTGTGTCTGTCTCTTTCCCTGGCTATCTCTTCCCTGTGTGTCTGTCTCTTTCCCTGGCTATCTCTTCCCTGTGTGTCTGTCTCTTTCCCTGGCTATCTCTTCCCTGTGTGTCTGTCTCTTTCCCTGGCTATCTCTTCCCTGTGTGTCTGTCTCTTTCCCTGGCTATCTCTTCCCTGTGTGTCTGTCTCTTTCCCTGGCTATCTCTTCCCTGTGTGTCTGTCTGTCTCTGTGTGTGTGTGTCTGTCTCTGTGTGTCTGTCTCTGTGTGTCTGTCTCTGTGTGTCTGTCTCTGTGTGTCTGCCTCTTTCCCTGTCTGCCTCTTTCCCTGTCTGCCTCTTTCCCTGTCTGCCTCTTTCCCTGTCTGCCTCTTTCCCTGTCCGCCTCTTTCCCTGTCCGCCTCTGTTTGTCTCTGTTCCTGGCTGTCTCATTCTCTGTCTCTTTCCCTCTCTTTGTCTGTCTCTTTCTCTGTCTGTCTCTTTCTCTGTCTGTCTCTTTCTCTGTCTGTCTCTTTCTCTGTCTGTCTCTTTCTCTGTCTGTCTCTTTCTGTCTGTCTGTCTGTCTCTTTCCCTGTCCGCCTCTTTCCCTGTCCGCCTCTTTCCCTGTCCGCCTCTTTCCCTGTCCACCTCTGTTAGTCTCTGTTCCTGGCTGTCTCATTCTCTGTCTCTTTCCCTCTCTTTGTCTGTCTCTTTCTCTGTCTGTCTCTTTCTCTGTCTGTCTCTTTCTCTGTCTGTCTCTTTCTCTGTCTGTCTCTTTCTGTCTGTCTCTTTCTGTCTGTCTGTCTGTCTCTTTCCCTGTCCGCCTCTTTCCCTGTCCGCCTCTTTCCCTGTCCGCCTCTTTCCCTGTCCACCTCTGTTTGTCTCTGTTCCTGGCTGTCTCATTCTCTGTCTCTGTCTCTTTCCCTCTCTTTGTCTGTCTCTTTCCCTCTCTTTGTCTGTCTCTTTCTCTGTCTGCCTCTTTCTCTGTCTGTCTCTTTCTCTGTCTGTCTCTTTCCCTGTCCGCCTCTTTCCCTGTCCGCCTCTTTCCCTGTCCGCCTCTTTCCCTGTCCGCCTCTTTCCCTGTCCGCCTCTTTCTGTTTGTCTCTTTTCCTGGCTGTCTCATTCTCTGTCTCTGTCTCTTTCCCTCTCTTTGTCTGTCTCTTTCTCTGTCTGTCTCTTTCTGTCTGTCTGTCTCTTTCCCTCTCTGTCTCTCTTGATATCTGTCTCTTCACCGATATCATATTACCTCACACATAAGCTTATTATACTAAGAATATCCTTCATTGCCTATAGCAACCAATCACATCTCCTATTACTAACCTGTAGCTCCCAGCTCCATTGACTTTAATGGAGGCAGGTTTTTTGGCGAGTAACTGTAAACTGCAGGGTTAAATTTTCCACTCAAATAATAGTCTATGACATTCCCTGAGTCATATGAGCTGTCTTTGCAAAATTTCGTGATTGTAAATGTCCCTGACTGCCTCTTTCCCTGATTACCTCTTTCCCTGACTACCTCTTTCCCTGTCTGTCTCTTTTCCCGTCTGTCTGGCTGTCTGTCTCTGTCTCTCTCCCTGTCTGTCTCTGTCTCTTTTCCTGTCTTTCTCTGTCTCTCTTTCGCTATCTCTCTTTCCCTGTTTGTCTCTCTCGGTCTGTCTCTCTCTCTGTCTCTTTCTGTCTCTCTCTGTCTCTCCACCGACATCATATTACCTCACACATAAGCTTCTTATACTAAGAATATCCTTCAATGCCTATAACAACCAATCACAGCTCCTATTAATAACCTGTAGCTTCCAGCTCCATTGACTTTAATGGAAGCAGGTTTTTTGGAGAGTAACTGTAAAGCGCGAGGTTACATTTTCTTGTCAAAACAAAAGTCTATGACATTACCTGACTCACATGAGGCATCTGTGCAAAATGTTGTGATTGTAAATGTGACGGTGCGGATTCCATTAGCGGACATACACACACACATACATACATACTGTACATACATACACTCAGCTTTATATCTATATATATAATTGCCTTATTCTGTCTGTCTGTCTGTCTTGCTCCAAAATTGTGTCCTTACGGTGACACAAAGCTGATTGGCCGCTGGGCTCGCCATGGCCCCCCCCCCCCCCGCACGGATTGGCCGCTCGCCCAGGCTCCGCCCCCCACACGGAATGGCTTCTCGCCCCGAGGTGAGCGCATCAAGGTCCTGCAGTGGCGGAACACACACACACGCACACACATAAGAACAGACACACAGACTCACACACTTTCACTCACACTCAGACTCACACATTTTCACTCACACTCAGACTCACACATTTTCACTCACACTCAGACTCACACACTTTCACTCACACTCAGACTCACACACTTTCACACACACTCAGACTCACACACTTTCACACACACTTACTCACACACTTTCACACACACTTACTCACACACTTACTCACACACTTACTCACACACTCAGACTCACACGCATACTCACACTCACACGCACACTCACACGCACACTCACACGCAGACTCACACGCACACTCACACGCACACGCACACTCACACGCACACTCACACTCACACGCACACTCACACTTTCACACTCACATCAGATCGCATCCACGTCCTGCAGCGGCGGAACACACACACCTCACACACACACATCAGATCGCATCCACGTCCTGCAGCGGCGGAACACACACACCTCACACACACATCAGATCGCATCCACGTCCTGCAGCGGCGGAACACACACACCTCACACACACATAAGAACAGACACACACACACACATCAGATCACACTCACTCTCACACACACATCAGATCGCATCCACATACTCACAACATCCCATGATATCGCTTGCTTCTCGGCGGCGATACTGTGCAGTGATCTTCCAGGACCTGCCGGAGGATCACATGGCCGGAAGCATGTGGTATCTCTGGATGTTGTGAGTGTGTCAGCGCGTATGTGCGATATCGTCAGTGTGTGTGTGTATGCGATCGGATGTGTGTGAGTGTGTGTGTGAGTGTATGTGATTGGATGTGTGTGAGTGTGTGTGAGTGTATGCGATCGGATGTGTGTGAGTGTGTGTGTGTGTGAGTGTATGCGATCGGATCTGTGAGTGTCGGCAGAGGAGCACGGCGTGCAGCACAGCTGCTGGGACCGCCCACCGGTGGGCACAGGGAGAAGTGGGGTGTGTGTGTGAGTATGCGATCAGATGTGTGCGTGTTTACTGTCTGATGTGTGACTGTGGAGCACGATGGGGGGTGCACAGCATGGGGGATGAAGCACGATGGGGGGTGCACAGCATGGGGGATGGAGCACGATGGGGAGTGCGCAGCATGGGGGATGGAGCACGATGGGGAGTGTGCAGCATGGGGGATGGAGCACGATGGGGGGGTGCGCAGCATGGGGGATGGAGCACGATGGGGGGTGCGCAGCATGGGGGATGGAGCACGATGGGGAGTGCGCAGCATGGGTGATGCAGCACGTTTGAGAGTGCGCAGCATGGGGGATGGAGCACGATGGGGAGTGCGCAGCATGGGGGATGGAGCACGATGGGGAGTGCGCAGCATGGGGGATGGAGCACGATGGGGGGTGCGCAGCATGGAGGATGGAGCACGATGGGGAGTGCGCAGCATGGGGGATGGAGCACGATGGGAAGTGCGCAGCATGGGGGATGGAGCACGTTTGGGAGTGCGCAGCATGGGGGATGGAGCACGATGGGGAATGCGCAGCATGGGGGATGGAGCACGATGGGGAATGCGCAGCATGGAGGATGGAGCACAATGGGGAATGGGGATGGAGCACGATGGGGGGTGCGCAGCATGGGGGATGGAGCACGATGGGGGGTGCGCAGCATGGGGGATGGAGCACGATGGGGGGTGGACCACAATGGGGGGTGCACACCTCCCCCCAAAACACACACATACACTGCCACACACGCACTGCACAACACACCACACACACACTGGGAACCACAAACACCGCCCTACACAGACACCCACACACACAGACACACAACACCCAACACACAAACACCGCGGCACACACAAATATACGCACATACCGCACAACACACATTGCATAAAACATACCTCCCCCAAAACACACACACACCCACACAAACCGCGCAACACACATACACAATGATACAGACACACAGCGCTCCACAAATAACGACACACAACGCAACACACAAACAACACCGCTCTCACCCCCCGCTACACCCAGACAACACCCGGAACATGTACAGCGCCCTACACAAACACTTGGTAACTACACACAACAACATCTATATATATATATATATTATATATATATATATATATATATATATATATATATATATATATATATATTTTTTAACAAAAATCATACATTAACTACACAATACGTAAATTCTAGAATACCCGATGCGTAGAATCGGGCCACCTTCTAGTGATATATATATATATATATATATACTGTGTATATATATATATATATATATATATATATATATACACTGTGTATGTATATATATATATATATATATATATATATATATATATATATATATGTATATATGTGTATATATATATATATATATATATTTATATATATTACACGTTTTTCCAAGCATGGCGTTAAGAGTGTGGAAGGTTTGAGAGGTGGAGTCTCAAGGGGGCCCGAAAGTTTTGCCAGTATGGGGCCCTGAAATTCCTAGTGGCAGCCCTGGCCCCCACATATTCGTTCAAATTCTATAATGGACCTCACACAGTCCTACAAACTGTGTAATAGCCCAATATAGCCTTGCAAACTGTTTTGGGGTCCCCCACAAAGCCCTGCAAATAAAAGCCATGCAAACTGTTTATGGGCCCCCATATAGCACTGCAAACTGTTTTAGGGCCCCCGCACAGCACATCATAATGGACTGTCATTGATAAAAAAAAATACTCACCTCTCCCCGTTCCCCCACTGCATGTGGTCTGTACTACTCGGCACGGTGGTTGAGATGTAATGATGTCATTGTGCCCACTGCGCTGAGATGTAAGATAGGCAGAGAGAATGATGGAGGAGGGAGCATCAGCTGACTGCTCCATTCTGCCTTCATTGCTTTCAATAATGTGTATGTTAGGTGGGGGTGCAAGTGCTGACATTGGGTCCCCCGACTCACAAGCAGAGTTGCAGCTGCATGGGCTGCCGCTGTTTGCGGTACAACACTAGCCACGGCAAGGGTCCACCGAGCACCGAATTTGAAAAGTAATTCTGTGCTGACAGATTCACTTTAAGAGGTTATTATTATCACTGAATGTGATATAGAAAGGTAGATACAGTAGGAGTAATTATGATAAAAAGAATAATATTTCTATAAGTTGTATCTTTCATGCAAAATTAGCAGTAAATTTATGGGCTACTTTAACCACAACCTCAAAAAATGATATAAAAGGGGCTCACTATGAACAATGTTGATACCAAACCAGGGGCGGACATATCATTGCTGCAACCTATGAAGCTGCACAGGGGCCCAAGAGGCCAAGGGTCCATTTCTACCTCCAAAACAGGTGCAATTGTGCATTTTGATGAGTTATTTGACTGAAAAGAGCCCATATACTGTTCTTGCACAGGGGCGCTTTTCTGTCTGTTTCCAACAGTATACCAAACTGCACATATTGTTACCAACAGTGCGGCTGCTACTACAAGTGCTTTACCCTAAAGGCCGCTTTACATGCAGCGATATCGCTAAAGCGATGCCGTTGGGGTCACGGAATTCGTGACGCACATCCGGCCGCGTTAGCGATGTCGTTGCATGTGACACCAACGTGCGATCGAAAATGGTCGCAAAATCGTGCAAAATCGTTAATCGTTGACATGCTCCCCTGTTCCCAAAAATCACTGCTGCTGCAGGTACTATGTTGTTCGTCGTTCCTGCGGTAGCACACATCGCTATGTGTGACACCGCAGGAACGAGGAACATCTCCTTACCTGAGGCCGCCGGCAATGAGGAAGGAAGGAGGTGGGCGGGATGTTCGTCCCGCTCATCTCCGCCCCTCCGCTTCGATTGGGTGGCCACTTAGTGACGTCGCTGTGACGCCGAACGAACCGCCCCCTTAGAAAGGAGGCGGTTCGCCGGTCACAGCGACGTTGCTAGGCAGGTAAGTAGTGTGACGGGTCCGAGCGATTTTGTGCGCCACGAGCAGTGATTTGCCCGTGATGCACAAACGATGGGGGCGGGTACGCATGCTAGTGATCTCGCTAGCGAGATCGCAGCGTGTAAAGCGGCCTTAAGGCTATGTGCGCACCTTGTGTTGAGTTTCTTGCAGTTCTAGACGCATCCTCTGGCAGAAATTGTCTTTGTCAAATTTGGTCTTGACCACAAAAACGCTATAAATAAGCTTGCATTTTTACCGCGATTTAGCTGCGTTTTTACCGCGATTTACACTGTTTTTCATTGCTTAAAGTCAGATGCGTTTTGAATACAAATACACTACTAAATAAAGTTTAAACATTCAAAAACTATGAAAAAAATGGGAAAAAAATGATAACAAATACAGTGGTACCTCGCTTAACGAGTAACCCACTTAATGAGAATTTCGCTTAACAAGCAAAGCTTTCTGTAAATTTGTAAACCGCTTTATGAGAAAGCTTTGCTGTACGAGCGAAATCCTCACCTCAGACACTTCCGGTTTCGTCCATCCACCGTGCACTGACCCGCACTTGCAGTCTGCACAAACACACATACCGTGTTTCCCCGAAAGTAAGACAGTGTCTTACTTTCTTTTTACCCCCAAAAGTGCCACTATGTCTTACTTTCGGGGTATGTCTTATATTGGAAAAAATCCCACAGCAATCACAGCAAGTCTCCATGCAATGTACCGTATGGGGACTTGCCGCGATTGCGTCCTAAGTGTATCGCAAGTTAAGGAAACTTAACCACCAGCGGCTGCACATGAGGGCACTGAGGCTGTGTGATTTTGTATGTTGTCCATGGTCCTGATGGACCACGGACAACATAACTGCAACATTTCAACATTTCTCGGTAGCCGAGCGCTCAGCTGAGCGCCCGACCGCCGGCATGTGTCAGCTCTTAGCTGAGCGCTAAGCCGCCGGCATGTCAGGGCGTTCAGCTGAGCGCCAGACCGCCGGCATGTGTCAGCTGAGCGCTTTGCCGGCAGCATGTCAGGGCTCTCAGCTGAGAGCTGTCACATGCCGGCGGCATGTCAGGGCGTTCAGCTGAGCGCTCGGCCGCCGGCATGTTAGGGTGCTCAGCTGAGCGCTCGGCCGCTGTAACTGTAGCTGTTAGGGCGCTCAGCTGAGCGCTTTGCCGCCGGCATGTCAGGGCTCTCAGCTGAGAGCTGTCACATGCCGGCGGCATGTCAGGGTGCTCAGCTGAGCGCTTTGCCGGCGGCATGTCAGGGCGCTCAGCTGAGCGCTTTGCCGCCGGCATGTCAGGGCTCTCAGCTGAGAGCTGTCACATGCCGGCGGCATGTCAGGGTGCTCAGCTGAGCGCTCGGCCGCCGGCATGTTAGGGCGCTCAGCTGAGCGCTTTGCCGGCGGCATGTCAGGGCGCTCAGCTGAGCGCTTTGCCGCCGGCATGTCAGGGCTCTCAGCTGAGAGCTGTCACATGCCGGCGGCATGTCAGGGTGCTCAGCTGAGCGCTCGGCCGCCGGCATGTTAGGGCGCTCAGCTGAGCGCTTTGCCGGCGGCATGTCAGGGCGCTCAGCTGAGCGCTTTGCCGCCGGCATGTCAGGGCTCTCAGGTGAGAGCTGTCACATGCCGGCGGCATGTCAGGGTGCTCAGCTGAGCGCTCGGCCGCCTGCATGTTAGGGCGCTCAGCTGAGCGCTCGGCCGCTGTAACTGTACTGTAAAGAGGAAAATAAATAAATAAATAAATTTTTACTACGTCTTACTTTCGGGGTACGTCTTACATTAGCCGACCCCCCAAAACCCCCACTACGTCTTACTATCGGGGGTGTCTTACTATCGGGGAAACACGGTATGTACTCACAAACACACACAAACACACACAAACACTCACACACATACAGTATTATGCTCACCTTACCTTCCGTTCCACCGCCGGGCTCATGGTTCTTGTAGTTCCCGGGTACATCGCGGCGAACTACAAGTACCATGAGGCCGGCGGTGGAACGGAAGGTAAGGTGAGCATATAATATCTGTACCTTCCATTTCATCGCTGGCCTCCTGGGTCCTGTAGTGCGCCGCGCCGCTCCGCTCCGCTCCAGGCATCCATAGCAACGAAGCAGGAACTTCCTGGTTCTTGTCACCGCTTGTGAAAGGCAGCGCGCTGGCCAATCAGAGGCAAGCGGCTCTGCCTTTGATGTCAGCGCTCTGGCAGGAAGTTCCGCCCTCGTCGTTATGGTTACCTGATACACGGCCCGCACCGCAGAACAGCAAGTCCCAGGAGACCGGCGATGGAACGGAAGGTAAGGTGAGCATATAATATGTGTGTGCATGTGTGCTTGTGTGTTTGTGTGTGTTTGTGTGTGTTTGTGCATGTGTGGAATGATAGAATAGGGGACCAGGATGGGACATTTAACACATTGTGGAACGAATTGTCAGCATTGCAATGATTTCCTATGGGAAATCTTGCTCTGCTGAACGAGTAACTTGATTAACAAGCACACTCCCAGAACGGATTGTTCTCGTTAAGCAAGGTACCACTGTATCATGATTAAAATCATGCACAAAATAGCTAATTTTATTAAAATTATAACTGTGTTATAATATTTTTGAATAAAATAACATTAAATTATGGATTTTCATTAATTTAATTGTCGGACTATGTGTGTGTGTAAAGGGACATATCATGCCCTTATTATAAAAGCAAAAACGCATGCGTTTATTTTGTCAAAACATGTTTTCTGCATCAAAAAAGCATGTTAAACGCTGGGATTTTGATTTAGGATGCGTTTTGAAAGTTCTCATTGACTCATTGCCAAAATGGCAAAAACAATTGACATGTTGCTTCTTTAAACGCTGAGTTTTTGCCAAATTTTCTGCAACTGAAACGCTGCGTTTTTAACAGCATTGTGCACACACAAAAAAAAATCCTAATTTCCCATAGACTTTGCTTGAAAATCAAAACGCATGCATTTTGGCATTAAAACGCTGCAGTTCAAAACGCTGCAGAAACGCATGAAAAAATGCAACGTGCGCACATAGCCTAAAACATACCCCACATGTAGTCAAAAGATTCTGTTTGGACAAATGAGAGGGCTCAGAAAGGAATGAGCAATATTTGAATTTTGGAGCACAAATTTGGTTGAAATAGCATGTAACATTTGCAGGGCCCCTAAAGTACCTATACAGCAGAAATTCCCCACAATTGACCCGATTTTAGAAACTACACCCTTCAAGGAATTTATCTAGGGGTATAGTGAGCATTTTAAACCCACAGGTACTTTCCAGAATTTGATAACATTAGGTCATCATATTCAAAATTTTCATTTTTTTCACAAAAATATTGCTTTAGCCCCAAATTTCTCATTTTTGCCAAATATAGCCCAAACATTTGACTGCCATGCTTGATACCCACCTTCTTATGAGCGCGGTGATACCCCACATGTAGTAAAAAAGTTCTGTTTGGACAAACGGGAGAGCTCTGAACAGAAGAAGCAATATTTGAATTTTGGAACACAAATTTGGCTTTATTTTGAATGGACTTTCATATTTGCACAACCTGTGTGGTTCAAGAACAACAGAAGAAAAACATTTTTTTTTCTTTATTATACTCTAATGTATTTAGGGAAGTACTGAGTAGTTTGATAGCACTATTTTTAAGCAGTCGATGCAAACACAAGTTTGTAAAACTACAATTTGCATTTTTTTCCGCTCACTTTTATGAATCTTTTATGTACATCCTGAGGAACATGGTTCAAATGTTATTGCACTAGTTTTTCAGTGTTTAGAAATGCATGCAATATGGCACCAATGTGAGTACTGGACACACGCTGCACCATTTGGTCTTCAGGGTAAAATTGATGGAACTCCAGGACCCATTCAAAGCTTTCAGAGATATTGATCTACCAAACAAGGATTAATATTCACAAAGGGAGGCATGCTCATAAAAACAGATTTGCTAATAATAAATCTTAGTCTTGCTAACAAAACAGTTGTGCCACAATTGCGTATATTGTGATCTCACTGATGTAAAGGGATCCGCAATCCTAGGCTCTCTCTTTGCCAGATGGCTTCGGTTGTCTCTGGGAGGTGGATGAATTTTTGAGGCCCTGGGTCTCATCTATGATGATCCTGACTGAGTCTCCATGGTAGGGACATCAGTCAGCGGAGACATATTGTTCGGAATTTTGTAGATGGGAACTAAATGGAATGACCTGGCTTTCAGAAGCAAATTCTGTCAAGGCCTTTCAGAGAAATTGAAAGATGCCTTAATGATTTACGAAACTCTTGAGTCCTTGGAGGCTTGGTAGGTTGAGAGTGGCTGTCTCATCGGTATTCTGCACCTGTGTTAGCTTTATCATGGGGGGCTGGCTGCATCCTGCGAGTGCATTTGCCATTTTTTACCTCAATTGGCTTGTGGCTTGTTTCTGGTGAGTTTTTTTTATTTTTTTCTTTGAATTTATGTCCTTTTCGGTGAATTATTTTGAATATAGTGTAGGGACTTGTAAGCGTGGGGACCCTTGATGTTTGGGTTAGGAGTGTATGTATTTTGTCCAAAATATGGACCAATACCTCACATTTATTATCATTTTACTGTATATCATTTTTATTGCACAATTTTTTCCAGGATCCAGCTGGGCCCTTTGGGGTGTCTGTCCTGTATGTTAGTGCACTTATATAGTTCTGGGTAGCCCGCCTGCTCTAATAGAATGGTGTCATCAATAGACTGTGAGCCGGACACTGTGTATTGCATGTACCTGTGTGACTGGTGCCCTATATAAAATCTCATTCATTAGTGTGCATGTTTAATACCAGCAACTGCCCACTCCATGAGTTGGTAGGTTGAGAGTGGCTGTCTCATCGGTATTCTGCACCTATGTTACCCACACCTTTATCATGGGGGGCCAGCTGCATCCTGCAAGTACATTTGCCATTTTGTCCTGAGTTGGCTGGTGGCTTTTTTTCTGGTGAGTTTTTTATTTTTTTCCTGCTAACAAAACAGTTGTACCACGATTGCATATATTGTGATCTCACTGTTGCAAAGGGATCCGCAATCCTGGCCTCTCTCTTTGCCACATGGCTCCGGTTGTCTCCGGGTGGAGGATGAATTTTTTGAGGCCCTGGGTCTTATCTATGATGATCCCAACTGAGTCTCTTTGGCTGAGTCCAGGCTGTGTCGCCTCCAGGAGGCCGATCAGTCAGCGGAGACATTTTGTTACGAATTTCGTAGATGGGCACTAAATGGAATGACCGGGCTCTCAGAAGCCAATTCTATCACGGCCTTTCAGAGAAATTCAAAGATGCCTTAATGATTTACAAAACTCCTGAGTCCTTGGAAGCTGCCATGTCCTTGGCTATTTGTGTGGACAGACACCTCCAAGATAGACTAGTTGTACCATTCTCCCTGGAGACCCTCTCTGAGCGGTACCCCATTGCCAGGAGGGGGGGAAATCTGGGGGTGAACGATCACTCATGGGTTTGGAGGAACCATGCAGCTGGAGGAGCCACTACTTCACATCTTTCTAATAAAATCCACAAACAGAAGGTGGGGTTGTTTTTTGTGGTAAAGAGAATCATTTTTATTAGAGTCTGCCCCTCATTTCCTAAACAAAATGGAGCATCTGAAACTCAGTTTACCCTTGGTAGTGTGGGGATGGACAATCAGGGTGTGTGTTTGTCTTCCATATGTAATTCTCACTTTGTCTTGACAGCAGAGGTGGTGCTAGAGAGCAGAACTGAGAAGATTGCGGTGTTTGTGGACAGTGGAGCAGGAGTCAGCATGATGGTTGCTCTGTAAAAATTCATGAACTTACCTGCAGTCTGTTAACTAACCCCATCTCTATCTATGCCATCGACTCAGCACCACATGCTCAGAGATGCCTGATGCAGATGGTACATGGTATACAACTGAGGGTAGGACCCCTGCATTATGAAGTCATTTCTTGCTATGTCCTTGAAGGCATTCCCACTCCCATTGTACTGGGTCTACCCTGGTTGGTGAAACATAATCCTATAGTGGAGGGGCAATTCAGGGAAATTGTGGAGTGGGAAAACTACTGTACTGATAATTGTTTGAACACTTCTCTCTCTATGGCCTCTATGGAGTCCTTCCTTGCATTTTTGTCTGGGTTTGAGGATGTATTTTTGGAGAGGGGGTGTCAGGATTTACCTCCCCATCATGTATATGACTGTCCCATTAATCTGCTTTCTGGAGCAAAACTTCCCAAGTCCAGGCTAAATAATCTTTCTGGCCCAGAGAGACAGGCCATGGAAGATTACATTGCTGAGAGTCTGCTGAAGGGACATAGCACACACTTCTCTTTGCCCGTGGTGGCAGGGTTCTTCATTAAGAAGAAAGATGGGGGTCTCCGCCCTTGATTGGATTTTCGGGAATTGAATCAGATAATCGTTCAAAACCCTTATCCTCTCCCTCTGATTCCGTATTTTTTCAGCCAGGTTGTGGGAGCAAAGTGGTTCTCCAAGTTGGCCATAGGGGGGGGGCTACAATCTGGTTAGAATCAGAGAAGGGGATGAATGGAAAATGGCTTTCAATACACCTGAGGGACATTTTGAAAGTCTCACTAATTCCCCTGCCATTTTCCAACATTTTTTTAATTATATTTTTCGCCATTTGGTGGCCAGGTTTGTGGTGGTTTATTTGAACGATATATTGATCTACTCACCAGATATGGAGACATCTCAGATATATGTAAAACAGGAATGTGGTAGAAAAAATAAATGGCCGCACATACAAAATGCGCCACGTCACAGCGAACCTCTGAGTGGGTTCCTCTCTCTGACGACTTAATGGTGCAGAACCGTGTGCCAACCATCGCCACAGTGACAATGCACCAGCAGGGCAGGTGACCTGGTGCCTCACAGCACCCATGTTGCGAGTCCCCATGACTCCAGGTCACACCAGCCCACAGACACAAAATCACTTCAACAATAGCCGCCACACAGTACAAACACCCTGTGAAGGTAGCAGATTAACTCACCTTGAGACCCACTCAGAGGTTCGCCGTGACAGTGGACTTCATACAGTCTGATCAGAATGTTAAACCAAGAACCTCATGGTCAGGTATTTAATTTTTTGCATAGCGGCATTAGATCAACTTATGAATTTCGGATGTGCAGCCATTTCTTTTCTCTACCACATTGTTGATATGTAAAACAGGTATTACAGATTTTAAGAGACAAACTGTATACCAAACTGGAGAAGTGTGTTTTCGCTGTCCAAGCAGTACCATTTTTTTTTGGGACCTATTGTCCAAGCAGTACCTTTTTTATGGGACCTATTGTCGTCTTCAGGTTTTCGGATGTATCCTGAGAAGGTCTGTGCTATACTTGACTGGGATCGTCCGTGAAACCTGAAAGTGTTAGGCTATGTTCACACACTGCGTTTTTTACCTGCGTTTTGGGTCCGTTTTGGGTCCGTTTTTGCTGCAGAAATTTCTTGAGAAATTCTTGTAACCTTTCTGCAGACATTCCCCAGCAAAACCTATGGCAAAAAAAATTAGCTGTGCACACACTGCGTTTTTTTCTTAAGAAAATTCTTTCAGTAGATTTTCTTAAGAAAAAGAATGAGCATGTCACTTCTTTTCTGCAGCTAACTGCGTTTTTTGCCATAGATAATTGGCACAATAACGCAGGGAGCAACCAGCGGTAAAAACGGACCTAAAACGGACCTAAAACGGACCTAAAACGGACCTAAAACGGACCTAAAACGGACCTAAAACGGACCTAAAACGCAGGTGCGTTTTTGGTGCGTTTTTTAACACAGGTGCACTCTTAAGAAATTTCTTAAGAAATTTCTTAAGAAAAATCATTTTTCTAGTGTGAACATAGCCTTACAGCGCTTTCTAGGATTTACCAACTTTTATTGGAAATTTATTCAGAACTATTCAGTAATTGTAAAACCTCTCATTGACATGCCAAAAAAAGTACAGATTTCTCTAAATGGTCAGACTCTGCCCAGCAGGCTTTCTCCTCTTTGAAAATATGTTTTTCTACAGCACCTATACTCACTCAGCCTGATGTTTTGCAGCCTCTTATCATGGAGGTTGATGCATCTGAGGGGGGGGGGGGTTGGTGCTGTGTTGTCACAAGGTTTGTCCCCTGGTAAATGGTGTCCTTATGCTGTGTTTTCCAAGAAATTGTTCTCAGCTGAGAGAAACTATGATGTTGGTAACAGAGAGCTCTTGGCAATTAAGTTAGCTTTTGAGGAATGGCGCCATTGGCTGGAGGGGGAAGTTCATCCCATTACATTAATCACAGACCATAAAAAACTCATATCTCGAGTCTGCCAAACATCTCAATCCCAGGCAGGCTAGATGGTCTTTGTTGTTTACCAGGTTTAATGTTACTGTCACTTAGGGGTACTTCTCACATAGCGAGATCGCTGCTGAGTCACGTTTTTTGTGACGCACCAGTGACCTCATTAGCAATCTCGCTGTGTGTGACACTGAGCAGCGATCTGGCCCCTGCTGTGAAATCGCTGCTCGTTACACACAGTGCTGGTTCATTTTTTGGACGTTGCTCTTCCGCTGTGAAGCACACATCGCTGTGTTTGACAGCGAGAGAGCAACGATCTGAATGTGCAGGGAGCAGGGAGCCGGCGTCTGGTAGCCTGCGGTAAGCTGTAACCAAGGTAAATATCGGGTAACCAAGCAAAGCCCTTTGCTTGGTTACCCGATATTTACCTTGGTTACTAGCGTACGCCGCTGTCAGTGCTGGCTCCCTGCTTCCTGCACACGTAGCCGGAGTACACATCGGGTAAGTAAGCAAAGCGGTTTGCTTATTAACCCGATGTGTACTCTGGCTAGGAGTGCAGGGAGCCAGCGCTAAGTACTCATTTTGCAGAAGGGTGTGGTTGCCTCTGCCTTTCGCCTAGACCTGAAGGAGGAGGTGTTTGCATGCCTGCTTTGCAGCTATACAGCTTGGCTACCAATTAATCCTGGTTTCCAGGAATTACCTTTTTATCTAGGATTAGCATTTTTCCTTTATTAAGGATTTGACCATTTCTTGATCCCACATATAATAGCAGGGATTAGTGACCTTTTCCTGATCCCGCACGTAATGTCGGGCATGGTGTGACTCATTTTTACTCATTAAAATTACTCCATATTTCATTATATACACAAGCGAGTGTTTTTTCGCGTGTTTCTACTTTGGAGTGAATCACACAACAAATAATACTTTTGTGCCTATCTTACCCTTTCTTCAGTATTTTCATATATAAACAGTGCTTCTGATCTCCATATTAGTGTCACTCTCTATTCAACCAATCTTTGTCTATTACAGATATACACGATTTTTTCCATTGATCCTGTGATATTATTCTATATTACTCCGTACAGATAGTACATCTGATGAAGGTCAGCCTGATGACTGAAACGTTGAATTAAACTGAACTATCAACTGAATTATCTTCTGTGAACATGTGAACATTAAAAACTCTTTCTTTGATTTGAAACTGGAGTGCCTGGTGTAAATTATTTTTTATCTGTAGGTAAGTAGCTCATGCATTTTCCCACTGTGTTGTCCTTGTGTTGTCTATAGTGTTTAGTGGGGTTGACAAAGAGCTCATCCTATCCGTTCCCTATTTAGGGCCCATCACTAAGGATATTTAGGGTCAGGTATCTGGCTCGGCACATAGGTGCGGAACCTACTGTATCTAGGGTGGTGAAGGACCCCAAGGACCAGCAGTAGGTTTGGTCAGGGGTCACCATCTTCCCTTTCCCTAGATACAGGGTTTACCTTACCTTCCCTTTCGCTGTTCACTTGGTACTTTCCCATACTTAGCATGTCAGGTTAAGGGCAAAATGTTCAAAATGGGGAAGAAAATGCAGTCAACTATGTGGCAAACCTGAGTTTGTTCCAAAGGTGAAAAAACAGCACCAAGGCTAGAAGGATAGGTTTATTTTCCATAGAGAGTGGTTCGTACAATGTCTATTTAGTTTAATCAATCTCTATATAGGGGACGAATATGTCAATTAACGTGGTACATCATAACAGGCTCCTGCCCACCAAGGTAGGAACCGCTATGTGTACAGAACAACCTATCCTCTACAGAATTCTAAAAGTATTGTCCAGTACAGGAGTGTGAGGCAAATCCCGGGATATGAAGATGAATTATGACTTCCAGTCATAATCGCTCATCACTCCCTGGCAGTGCCCCCCTCCCTTCTTGTCCTCAATGTCCAGCATCTGTGAAGGTGTCACATCCCATGGCCATCTCCTATGATATGGAAATTAGGTGATGTGGGAACAATGGACACAGGATGACTCCCTGCCGTGACCCTGTGGTAGGAGCTGCTATCTAATTAGCAAGCTTGGAAGTATCCAGACAGAACGACTCCAGTAAAAAATGGTTCATATCTCGCAAGCCATATTTCCGATAAATATGGCAACCATAAAAATGGTGTCTCCGCATGCGGACGATGCTGGCACACCCTTTTTATGGGAGCGGGAGCTTGGGAAATACCCCAGGCGTGATATCAGCCAATGGGGAACTAGTAGACAAGTCATGAAACCTCTCGTTCTGTAGCTAAATTCATAGCTGTCACGATGAGAGCATTGGCGTCCGCCTACGACGCTCCCAGGCCAAGTTATGGCCATATTCCATGTTGTGGATTTTGTCCATAACTCCAGCCAGGGGTGGAGCAGTGCTCCCTCTGAGGTCACTAAGGTAGGAGGGGACCTGGATTTGCCCAGGTTGATAACCCTACTTCGGCCATTTTCCAGTGTTCTTTCGCTGGGGGTCACGTGCAGGAAACATCTGTGGGAGTTCCTAGAAACCTGGTCTACAGCGCCCCCCTGTGGCCAGACGCACAAGGTAACTGATTGAATTGCATACCTGTTTGTAAACCATGCTTTATCTGTAACTGTACTCTGACATATGTATATTCTGTAGATTCCCTATTGTATATATTGTAGTTTCTAGTGTGCTTTAGGCTGATTAAATTATATAATTAATCTTGGGCTGTTCTGTTATCTCGATCTTGAATCCCACGTCTGTGTGTTCGGCTAATAGTTACCGTAAATCGGTTGGTGGCAGCGAGTTTGTGCCAAGGATTATTGTGGGGAGGCCAGTGAGATTCGGGGAGGTTTTATATATTCCGCCCGCGGAGGTCGGGGGAATATATACCCTACTCTCACCGGGGACCCTTCAATAATCGGCATAAGTAGTATAGCGGCCTCCTTGCTTATTGTCGGGCAATTCCATAATTGGCCTGACTATAAGAGGGGCGCTAGAGAGCGCGTCACGTGCTCTGTCTGTCGGTCGGGAGGTATAAAGGAGGGGTGACCCCACTTGTTACCCCCCGATTGTGACGTACTGGTAGCCAGCGCGGGGGATTTCTGAGTGACCCCCCCGGTGGTTTGTGACATATTGGTGGCATAGCGGTGGGATCGAGATAATAGTGTGTGTGAGTGTGAGACCCATACTCCCAGACACTAAAGACTGCCTGCAGCAGCTGTGGCTGCTGGGGTCTTCAGACTAGCTCAACACTAGAGTGTCAGAGTGCAGATACTGTAAGGTGTGTGGAGGCATCAGGTGTCAGTTCTGTGTCAGTGACCAAAAGTCTGCAAGAATGGCTGATGGCACCAGGAGCAGAGCTATGCAACTGGCCAATGCTAAAGCAGGAGCCGAAGAGAGGGAGGACGGTGCTGTGGACAGTAATGAGGAGGTTGCCCACGAGTCCTCCAGGAGCTCGACGCCAGAAAACAGCTCTGCAGAGGACATTGCACAACCTGGCACTGCTGGACAAGATGAGGAGCAGCTCACCCAAGGGTCCTCAACGAGCCAGATGCCAGCCCTCCGCTCTGCAATGGACAGTGAATCACCAGGCTCCGCAGCGGGCCGCAGATCACCACGTGCCATTCCACCGAGCCTGGGAGGCTCGGATAGCCTTCTTCAAATGGCTATGGCCCTTCTCCAGGCTGGAGACCGGGAGGGCTACAGGGAACTCATGGCAGAGCGCAGGGCAGCGTGTGAGGCTGCGGAGCGGCAGGCAGAGCGGCAGGCAGCGCGTGAAGAGCGCCAGGCAGAGCGTGAGGCTGCGGAGCGACGGCAACAGGCAGACCGGGACCACCAGCTGCAGCTAGCTCAGCTCCGGCCCTCATCAGCCACACGTGACCTTCAAGACACCAAACTTCCAAAGGTCCGTGTTGAGGACTTCCCAGTGCTGGAGAAGGATGGAGACTTGGACTCTTTCTTGACTGCTTTTGAACGGACTTGCTTGCAGCACCATCTGGACAAGGACCAGTGGGCCAAATACCTGACCCCCCGTTTAAGGGGTAAGGCCCTGGAAATCCTTGGGGACTTGCCTGCTGAGGCAGATCAGGGCTACGACACCATCAAGCGGGCCCTGATCCAACAGTACAACCTCACTCCAGAGTCCTACCGCAAGAAGTTCCGGAGCCTACAGAAGGGACCAAAGGACTCCTGGGCTGACCACAGGCGGGCACTTGCCCGAGCTGCCGACCACTGGACCCAAGGCCTGCAGCTTTCCACCGGACCGGAGATCCTGGACTTGTTCATCACGGAGCAACTCTTGTGGAACTGCCCTGAGGATCTCCGCCAGTTCATCCGAGACCAGAAGCCAAAGGGGTCCACGGCTACAGCTGCCCTGGCCGATGACTACACCAACAATCGGGCTCCTGAGGCCAGGAGAGCAGCCACCAGCAGCACCTGGAGAGGGGGTAAGATGAATTCTGCGACTGCCCCACCTGCCCCTAGACTGCAGGGGGTGTCCCCCTCAACTCCCCTCTCCAGGCCCGTGGCAGAGCCAAGACGGTGCCACCAGTGCAACCTACCTGGACACTTCAAGGCCATGTGCCCTCAGCGTCCCAAGGCCCCGGCTCCGTCCCCGTCCCAAGGGCCGCCCAAGGTGTATTGTGTGGGTGGGGGTGGTGGTAGGTCCCTGGACAGCTTCCAACCTGTCACCGTCGGCCGGTCTGTGACCATAGGACTGCGAGACAGCGCCTCGGAGGTGACTCTGGTGCGGCCTGAGATGGTGTCCCCCCAAGACTTGATCCCGGGAAAAACCCTCGCTGTCTCCGGGATTGGAGGCATTGACCCGGCGCTGCCTGTTGCTGACATTTATGTGGACTGGGGTGCAGGGCGAGGGGTGAGGGAGGTGGGGGTAACTGATCGGATCCCTGCAAACGTGCTACTTGGGACAGATTTGGGGCAGATAACCTCCCAGTTTGGGCCCCCACCAAGGGCTGAACCTTCAGCCAGTACGGACATGACTCCTGACAATGTTAATGTGTTATCTATGAATGATGTGAGAGAGGGGGGAGTGAACTCTGATATTTCTGCTTGCACAGACACCATAGACACACACTCAGCTGCAGCTGTGACAGGGGAGGGGGTCAGAGAAAGGTGTGACAATGCCTCTACAAGTAATCAGCCTGTGAGCTGGGATCTGCTGCCCTCTGCAGGGATAAGCAGAGAGCAGGGTGCTGCAGGGGGAGGACCAGTGTGTGGGGTGGGGGCTACCACAGCAAATGTGGGGTCCCCAGAGATTTCACAGCGGGGTTCTGTTGCTGCAGGAGGGGAACAGGCAGGTGAGATTGGGGCCGGTCCAGGAGCGGAAGTGCTCCCAGGTAAGATCTCGGTGCATGGTTCCCCCACAACCGGGGTGTCAGGAAGCCAGGTCGGTCTGCCTGAACCGGCGACTTGGTCAGGAACGGAGGAGGAGCAGGCACGACCCACGGTCGCAGCGGCTGTGGCCGCTGTCACCCGCAGTGGGAGTGCTGGATGCCAAGGGGCCTCCCGGAGGTCCGATAGCTCTTCCCCTTCTGACCAAGTGGCAGCCGAGTCAGGTGGAGGCCAGGACACAGGTCCCGGGGTACTGACCGAAGATGTGACAGTCTCGTCGATTCTGGCCACATCTAGTCAGGGGTTTCAGGCAGCGTTAGAAGCTGACGACAGCCTGAAAGCTCTTAAGGAGCAGGCGGCACAGCCTCCCTCGGACTCGGACCCGGAGCGAGTGGTCTGGGACCAAGGACGGCTGTACCGGGCCACGGTCCAGCAGGGTTCACCGGAGGCGTGGCCCAGGGACCGACAGTTGGTGGTACCCTATCCGTTCCGGACGGAGTTGTTGCGGATCGCACATGAGATTCCGATGGCCGGACACCTAGGGATCGCTAAGACCAAGGCCAGGTTAAACCAGCATTTCTACTGGCCAAAAATGGGGGCCGATGTGGCTGCCTACTGCCGTTCGTGTGAAACCTGTCAGAGAGTGGGGAAGGCGGGGCCACGCCCCAAAGCCCCACTGGTATCTCTGCCCATCATCGATGAGCCTTTCAGGAGGGTGGCTGTGGATCTGGTCGGCCCGCTGGCCATCCCCAGCAGCTCCGGGAAACGCTTCATACTGACGGTAGTGGACTATGCCACCCGGTACCCAGAAGCAGTGGCCTTGTCGTCCATTCGGGCTGACAAGGTGGCCACCGCATTGCTGGAGATTTTCTCCCGAGTGGGTTTTCCCCAGGAAATGCTCACTGACCGGGGGACCCAATTCATGTCCCAGCTGATGGAGGCCCTCTGTAAGCAAGTCCAGGTGCGACATCTGGTGGCCAGCCCGTACCATCCACAGACTAATGGCCTGTGCGAGCGGTTCAATGGCACCTTAAAGCAGATGCTTAAGATGTTGGTCGACTCCCATGGGCGTGACTGGGAGCGGTATCTCCCACACCTGTTATTTGCTTACCGGGAGGTTCCACAGGCCTCAACAGGATTCTCACCGTTTGAGCTCCTGTACGGGCGACGTGTGCGGGGCCCCCTGGCTCTGGTGAAAGAGGCTTGGGAAGGGGATTTGGCCACCCCTGGAGTGTCGGTTATCGAGTATGTCATGCGCTTCCGGGACAAAATGCAGGCCTTGACGCAACTGGTACACGACAATATGGCTCAAGCCCAGGCCGATCAGAAGCGTTGGTACGACCAGAACGCTTGTGAGAGGACCTACCAAGTGGGTCAAAAGGTGTGGGTACTGGTCCCCGTACCACAGGACAAGCTTCAGGCAGCCTGGGAAGGCCCATACCTCGTGTACCAGCAGCTCAACCCTGTGACGTACCTGGTCACCCTGGACCCTGCCCGTGGAAGGCGGAAGCCCTTCCATGTGAACATGATGAAGGCACATCATGAGCGGGAGGCATGTGCGCTCCCCGTGTGCAACCTGCCCGAGGAGGGAGAAGCGGAAACCCTCTTGGATATGCTAGCCCAGGTTAGGGCAGGCGGATCCATGGAGGATGTGGAGGTTGGCCACCAGCTCTTGGAGGACCAACGGTCCCAGCTGTGGGCCACCCTCCTCCCCTTCCGGGGGTTGTTTACCAACCAGCCCGGAAGGACTGACTTGGCTGTCCATCACGTGGACACTGGGGATCATCCCCCGATCCGGCGTTCAGCATATCAGGTCTCCCTGGAGGTGCAGCAACACATGCGCCAGGAGATTGACGAGATGCTGAAGCTGGGGGTGATCCAGGCATCCAACAGCGCTTGGGCCTCGCCTGTAGTCCTCGTCCCTAAGAAGGACCGAACCACTCGGTTCTGCGTGGACTACAGGGGGCTCAATGCTGTCACGGTCGCCGATGCGTACCCAATGCCACGCATCGATGACCTGCTCGATCAGTTGGCCGGGGCTCAGTACCTGACCATCATGGACCTGAGACGGGGATATTGGCAGATCCCCCTGACTCGCAAGGCCAGGGAACGCTCTGCCTTTATTACCCCATTTGGACTATACGAGTCCACGGTGATGCCATTCGGGATGAGGAATGCCCCTGCCACTTTCCAGCGGATGGTCAACACCCTGCTCAAGGGACTTGAAGGGTACGCGGCCGCGTACCTGGATGACATTGCCGTCTTCAGTCCCACCTGGGAGGACCACCTAGAGCATCTAGCACAGGTGCTCAGGCGGATCCACCGGGCAGGTTTGACCATCAAGCCGGGAAAGTGTCAGCTGGCCATGAGCGAGGTCCAGTACCTCGGTCACCGGGTAGGCGGGAGAACACTGAAGCCCGAGCCTGAGAAAGTGGAGGCCATCGCATCCTGGCCCACCCCCAGGACCAAGAAGCAGGTGATGTCCTTCTTAGGGACCGCCGGGTACTATAGGAGGTTTGTTCCACGCTATAGTAGCCTGGCAAAGCCCTTGACGGACCTCACCAAGAAGAAGCTGCCCTCTGCAGTCGATTGGACAATGGACTGCGAGACAGCCTTCCAGGCCCTAAAGGACGCCCTGTCCAGCCCGCCCGTGCTACAGGCAGCCGACTTCACGCGGCCGTTTGTAGTACAGACCGACGCCAGTGACTTCGGCCTCGGTGCGGTGCTCAGCCAGGTGGACTCTGCGAGCCAAGAGCACCCAGTCTTGTACCTGAGCAGGAAGCTGTTACCAAGGGAAGTGGCCTATTCCACGATGGAGAAGGAGTGCCTGGCCATAGTGTGGGCCCTGCAGCGTCTGCAACCCTATCTATACGGGCGCCACTTCATCGTGGAGACGGACCACAATCCCCTCAGCTGGTTGCACACCGTCTCTGGGACGAATGGGCGATTGTTGCGATGGAGCCTTGCGCTCCAGCAATACAACTTCACCATTCGCCACAAAAGGGGCCGTGACCACGGTAACGCAGACGGGCTGTCCCGACAAGGAGAGGTCGCGGACGGGCGCACGGGGGAACACCGGAGTGTGCTGCCCCCTAGCGCCCTCAAAAGGGGGGAGGTGTGAGGCAAATCCCGGGATATGAAGATGAATTATGACTTCCAGTCATAATCGCTCATCACTCCCTGGCAGTGCCCCCCTCCCTTCTTGTCCTCAATGTCCAGCATCTGTGAAGGTGTCACATCCCATGGCCATCTCCTATGATATGGAAATTAGGTGATGTGGGAACAATGGACACAGGATGACTCCCTGCCGTGACCCTGTGGTAGGAGCTGCTATCTAATTAGCAAGCTTGGAAGTATCCAGACAGAACGACTCCAGTAAAAAATGGTTCATATCTCGCAAGCCATATTTCCGATAAATATGGCAACCATAAAAATGGTGTCTCCGCATGCGGACGATGCTGGCACACCCTTTTTATGGGAGCGGGAGCTTGGGAAATACCCCAGGCGTGATATCAGCCAATGGGGAACTAGTAGACAAGTCATGAAACCTCTCGTTCTGTAGCTAAATTCATAGCTGTCACGATGAGAGCATTGGCGTCCGCCTACGACGCTCCCAGGCCAAGTTATGGCCATATTCCATGTTGTGGATTTTGTCCATAACTCCAGCCAGGGGTGGAGCAGTGCTCCCTCTGAGGTCACTAAGGTAGGAGGGGACCTGGATTTGCCCAGGTTGATAACCCTACTTCGGCCATTTTCCAGTGTTCTTTCGCTGGGGGTCACGTGCAGGAAACATCTGTGGGAGTTCCTAGAAACCTGGTCCACGGCGCCCCCCTGTGGCCAGACGCACAAGGTAACTGATTGAATTGCATACCTGTTTGTAAACCATGCTTTATCTGTAACTGTACTCTGACATATGTATATTCTGTAGATTCCCTATTGTATATATTGTAGTTTCTAGTGTGCTTTAGGCTGATTAAATTATATAATTAATCTTGGGCTGTTCTGTTATCTTGATCTTGAATCCCACGTCTGTGTGTTCGGCTAATAGTTACCGTAAATCGGTTGGTGGCAGCGAGTTTGTGCCAAGGATTATTGTGGGGAGGCCAGTGAGATTCGGGGAGGTTTTATATATTCCGCCCGCGGAGGTCGGGGGAATATATACCCTACTCTCACCGGGGACCCTTCAATAATCGGCATAAGTAGTATAGCGGCCTCCTTGCTTATTGTCGGGCAATTCCATAATTGGCCTGACTATAAGAGGGGCGCTAGAGAGCGCGTCACGTGCTCTGTCTGTCGGTCGGGAGGTATAAAGGAGGGGTGACCCCACTTGTTACCCCCCGATTGTGACGTACTGGTAGCCAGCGCGGGGGATTTCTGAGTGACCCCCCCGGTGGTTTGTGACATAACAGGCTCCTGCCCACCAAGGTAGGAACCGCTATGTGTACAGAACAACCTATCCTCTACAGAATTCTAAAAGTATTGTCCAGTACAGGAGGTTCTGCAAAGGCCTTAGTGTATCTATATGGAACAGCCTCATTGTTAGAGATCTTCCAATAAAATAATCATGTCCGTTTTACTAATATAAACAATTTATAAGTATTATAATTGAAAACAAAAGTTTTTGTGTACCAAGACACAGTCATAATATCAGCCAAACTAAGATAAATGATCAATAATGTTTGTTAGTGATCAAGTTCTGGAATTGTCAACTTAAAGAATAATTGTCAGATGACCTGACTTTTCAAGAACATTTGTGGGGTCCACATTTTGAAGTATATAAACGTTGACAAGTTGAAGACGATTTGTCAGAATAATAGTTCAGTATGTGGCCTGGAATTAATTGTGAAATGGGGTAGAATGCGTTTTACTGATGAAAATAGTACATTTTATGGGACAAGTAATAAATAGAATCTCTACTGGGGCCCACTAAACAAAAAAAAAAAGAAGAAGCTACAACACAATTTGAAGTCATAGATGACAATTTAATAAAGGGAAATTGTGTAGTATTTCTCAAAGCATGGGGGTGACACAAAGGCCTGGCTTATATGGGCACATGGGGCAATAATACCGGGAATTACTCCTTTTGCCATGCTTGCTACAAATCTGTCATCTTTTTGGGGGTTGGTTTTGCGTGGTAGTGGCAGGGACGAGGTGAATGAAATGTTGCTCTGATAGTTTACTGATATCCTCTGACTCAAAGACTGCCTCTTGTACCATTGAGTCAAATAGGAGTCACTCAACAATTTGCTCTTGGTACTTGAGAAATTTTAGTGCTCCTTGTAACTTTTTATAGAGAACAAAGTTGCAATAGGTAGCAATCTGCATGAGGTAGAGTGCTACCTTTTTGTATTAGGCCCTAGTCTAATACACCATATTTGGTGCACTTAAAGGGGATAAATTGGCGGAATGACAGATGGCTCTTGAAACTCATCAAGGACTCATCAATGGAAATAGTTTGTTCAGGATAGAAATTTGAAAAATAAATGCTTTAGCAAGGAAATTAGGGATCTCAATTTATTTAGCCAATCATAGTTTAAGTCACTTCTTGGAAAGGCTTGGGAACGGTCACTGAAATAAATGGAGGAATCTCATTAGGGTTTCATATCAGGTTGGTTAGATAACGACTACAAATACAGGGGTACTGTAGACAGATTTAGTTGCCCAGGAGGAACAGAGAGGTTTTTTTTTACTATACCCATGTTCAGGGTAATGTTCCCCCCCCAATTTTTATTTCCGGTACAGTTGTGGGGATCCATGAATGGGAATAGAAGGATATGGGATTAAGGGAAATAAATTGATGTGCATATAAATTTGTTTGGTGGTCAATTAGTGCTAAGAATTTTTGGCTTACAAAAATTTTGTAAAAGATCCAAGGCTGCAAAATTAGTGACATCTACTTTGATGCCAGGGGTTGCTATAAGAGGGAAATTTGCTGGGAAAAGGACCTGTTGGGATACTACAGTGGAAGGATGACTGCGGAACTTGGCCCTGCCTCTGATGTTTAAGCAGTAGCGACTGACTCCACTACCATCAGGCTGTGGGATCATGTGGAGGAATCCAAGTCATTCTTACTGAAAACAGTCTGAAAACTGTCTGAAAACTGTTCTGCTTCAGACGCTGTATCTGTTCCAGAACTGCTGGATCAAAGCAGTTTTGCAGTAAACATTCTGAGAGCCATTTTATTTTATATCCCCGCTTAACTTAAAAAACTAAACCTAATCTAACACTAATATTATTTTTGTTTACATTCTTTAACCCTAACCCTAGTTTGTAACCCTAACCCTAATCTGGAACCATAAGGCCTAAGCCACACGGCGAGAAAATCGGTGCGAGTGGAGTGCGATAAAACATCGCATTCCCCTCGGACCAATTCTAGCCTGTGTGACAGCACACATGAGCGATTATTTTCTCAGCCCTAATCAGACCGAGAAAACAATCGCAGCAAGTGAATGGGGCGAGAGAAAAATCGCACTGCACTCGCGGTACTCCGGTGTACCGCGCGTGCAGAGCGAAAATCACAATAGCCGGCTACGGAGGAGAGAGGGAGAGAAATCCCTCCCTCCCCTCCTCCGTGCCGGCCCGCCCCTCTGCAGTGCTGGTTCACCCCTCCGCATCGCCTGCCCGCCCCCCGCAGCTGAGGTCCACTCGCAGGGTCAGACCTCAGACGCAGGCACACTCGCATGACACTCGGCTCCTGCTGTGCTGTCAGCGCGAGCCAAGTCTCATGCGAGCATCGCAGTAGTGCCCCGTGTGGCCCCAACCTTACTCTAGCTAACAAAGAAAAAATTATAAAATAAAAAAAAATTTAATCTGATTAGGTGGATGATGGGGGGGCAATGATTAGAATGTGTGGAGATGATCTCGGGTGATTAGGAAATTGGGGAAGAGTTTACTGAAATTTATATAGATAATTGATTAATTTTTCTTCACTGACAACACTTGTAGTGTTTCTCTTTTCTCTCCCAGAACTACTAGAGGAGAAGAGAGAGGCACAGCCCAAGTGCTGCCAAATTTTCTAAATATTAGGTATTTCATCACTGTGATAAGGCCCCCAGCACTTGAAGAACAGATAATCAAAAGCAAATGACACATTCTTTGCAAGAGACTTAGGGTACCGTCACACTTTAGTGACGCAGCAGCGATCCCACCAGCGATCTGACCTGGTCAGGATCGCTGCTGCATCGCTACATGGTCGCTGGTGAGCTGTCAAACAGGCAGATCTCACCAGCGACCAGTGACCAGGCCCCAGCCAGCAGCAACGTGCAAGCGATGCTGCGCTTGCACGGAGCCAGCGTCTGGAAGCTGCGGACACTGATAACTAAGGTAAACATCGGGTATGGTTACCCGGTGTTTACCTTAGTTACCAGCGCACACCGCTTAGCTTAGCGTGTGCAGGGAGCAGGAGCCGGCACTAGCAGCGTGAGAGCTGCGGAGGCTGGTAACGAAGGTAAATATCGGGTAACCACCTTGGTTACCCGATGTTTACCTTGGTTACAGCTTACCGCAGGCTGTCAGACGCCGGCTCCTGCTCCCTGCACATTCAGGATTGTTGCGCTCTCGCTGTCACACACAGCGATGTGTGCTTATCAGCGGGAGAGCAACAATAAAAAAACGAACCAGGGCTGTGTGTAACGAGCAGCGATCTCACAGCAGGGGCCAGATCGCTGCTCAGTGTCACACACACAGCGAGATCGCTAATGAGGTCACTGCTGCGTCACAAAACGTGACTCAGCAGCGATCTCAGTAGCGATCTCGCTGTGTGTGAAGTACCCCTTAGTCAGAAATGGATTTCAGGTTCTAGGTGGAGTGAACAATGCTCGATGGTAGACTGATCAAGGTGAGCCCAGAATGTGGATTCTGGACGATAAAAAAGGTTTAAGAAGTAGGAATGTGTTTTGGTTTCATAATATAATGAAAATATGGCAGGCTATCCCCACCATTTTTAGGTCGGTTAATATCCTCTCTAGAGATGGGCGAAGACACAGATGTTTGGGTTTGACGGATCCAGCCGAACTTTAAAAAAAAGTCTGGTTTGGGAACAGACTTGAACATCTGCCCGGACGCTAAACCCCATATAAGTCTAATAAAAGGGACCTGAACATTGTGCTGTAAAATGGTGGTAGAAAGGACTAGGAGGTCTGAAAAGCAGGAGAAATACTTACCGAGTCTCCCGCATGACTGTAACACTGCTTCCAGGTCAGCTCATTAATTCTCATACACATTCACTGCTTCCCTTTGTCAACCATCAGTCCCGGCGTCTGTGATTGGTTGTAGTCAGACCGTGCCCCCACACTGTGTGACAGTGTCTCTGATTGGTTGGAATCACACATGCTGCCTGCATCCCTATATTGGTGTAAAAACAAATACATAAATAAAAAAATGGCATACATCCCCATATATTGTGATACCCGGCGCAGAGAAAGCATATGGCTACAGACTGCAGCCCCCAGCCGTGTGCTTATCTTGGCTGTGTATCAAAATAGGAGGGACCCTGTTTTGGCGGCCATGTCAGTTGTTCGTTCGGCCAGATAGGAGCCTTACAAACTTACAGAATCCCCAACACCTCTTCCAATGTGTAGACCCAAGGTGAGGTTATCAGTGCAGCTTGAAGCATTAATAAAAGTGAACAATGCCTGCTTATTAGAAGAGGTGTTGAGGATGCTGGCAGGTAAGAGGCATTTCAAAGGGCTCTTCTCTGGTGGCCATGATCTATTGACAAATCTGATGGATAATGGTCCTGCAAAAACCACTTCCCCACTTGGCTAGGGTAAATCAACTTTGAAAGACACGAAATCAGTTTATTGGCCAGAAGTTAAGAGTAGATTTTGAGGTCCACATTCACAAATTATGGTCTCTTGAGTATGCTTGGGGGTTCAGAAAGGATAGTGACCTAGGATGATGTAAGGGCAGCAAATTGTTGACAGATATTGAGTAAATAAGGAGCCAATATATCAGCATAAGTTTGAAGAACTTTGTAGTGTAAGGGTACCTTCACACTTTAGCGATGCAGCAGCGATCCGACCAGCGATCTGACCTGGTCAGGATCGCTGCTGCATCGCTACATGGTCTCTGGTGAGCTGTCAAACAGGCAGATCTCACCAGCGACCAGTGACCAGCCCCCAGCCAGCAGCGACGTGCAAGCGACGCTGCGCTTGCACGGAGCCGGCGTCTGGAAGCTGCGGACACTGGTAACTAAGGTAAACATCGGGTATGGTTACCCGATGTTTACATTAGTTACCAGCGCACACCGCTTAGCTTTGCTCTCCTAGCTACAGTACACATCGGGTTAATTAACCCGATGTGTAATGCAGCTACATGTGCAGAGAGCCGGAGCCGGCAGCACAGGCAGCGTGAGAGCTGCGGAGGCTGGTAACTAAGGTAAATATCGGGTAACCACCTTGGTTACCCGATGTTTATCTTAGTTACAGCTTACCGCAGCTGCCAGATGCCGGCTCCTGCTCTCTGCTCGCTTCATTTGTCGCTCTCTCGCTGTCACACACAGTGATCTGTGTGTCACAGTGGGAGAGCGCCTTTGAAGAAAACGAACCAGGGCTGTGTGTAACGAGCAGCGATCTCGCAGCAGGGGCCAGATCGCTGCTCAGTGTCACACTCAGCGAGATTGCTAATGAGGTCACTGCTGCGTCACAAAAAACGTGACTCAGCAGCGATCTCGGCAGCGAGCTCGCTGTGTGTGAAGCACCCCTAAACATCATCTGCAGTCTCTTTCCCCTGAGGAAAATCTGTGATCATAGCTAGAAGTTCAGGAAAAGAGAAGGGATCTTCTTAGAAGTGTAAAGAAGAGAGATCTGGATTACAGATGGTAAATAGATTTTGCACTGACAACAAAGCAGCAAATATTTCTTCCAATGAAAACGTTCACATTTCAAGGTTGGTCTGACCTGTTCACCAGGTTCAATAAACAATGAGTAGTGCTTCCATTTAAAGGTCTGGGTAAATCCCCAGATAAGAAGCCTTATCCCCTCCAAGTGGTACAAAGTGTATTAAAACAGCCACATAAGTAGCACATACAAAGAAATACTGACCACAATAAAAGCATATGAGAGAATGCATACTGAAGATGAAAATACAAATGCTCCATAGAGAACTACAGTATTATGCAATATAAAAACATTGCAATAAACTCATCTAGCTGTGAAGTATAAAACAGTGTCATGTAAATGCTTCCCCTGATAAGCGAGTTCACATATCAATATACATAAAACTGATGTATGGTCTGAAATAACCCTAACAATATTACTTGTGGACAAAATTAGCCACTATAGACCATTATAATGGTCAAGCTGTAGCATGTGGAGTGCTCACCTGACACGTTTGTTTGCAGTATATGCTAAACTAGACATAACTGGAGAATAATTCATCTTCGAGGCCAGATTGAGATTAAAGGGAACCTATCAGGTGCAATATGCACCCAGAATTACGAGCAGTTCTGGGTGCATATTGCTAATCCCTGCCTAACCGTCAATGTATAAACTAGCATAGACAAAGAGATCTTTAGAAAAAATATTTCTAAAGATCCTTTATGATATACTAATGAGACCAGTGACTAGTCGCAAAGGCATTACTTTCCTTGGTTAGCCGGCCCCCTTAGCATGTAAGCACGCCCATGTTGGCGTGCTAACATGCTAATGAATGCGTGGTGTCAGTGGCATGGTCGATGTCACCGCTCTCTGCTGCCACCTCGCTCGATGCCGAATTTTGGCTCAGTGCGGATGATCAGGAGTCCCGGACTTCCAGTCATGTGTCCTATTGTGACGCCCTGGGCAAGCCAGGGGTCACAGGTCATCACACCACCACACCCTACACCCCAGTTAGGAACATCAAGGCTACCAAAATCCTTGTTGCCTTCCTCCAGGGGCTGATGTTCACACCAGGGGGTGGGCCAGGCGGTTGGCTCCGCCCACCGAGGAGTTCACAGCCCTGGAGGCGGGAGGAACCAGGCAGATGAGCTCAGGGAGAGCTTGAGTGAGGAGCTAAGTGAAGGAGTAAACAGTAGAGATGAGTGTAGGAAGTGAAAGGAGAAGGAAGTGAAGTGGTAGAGGAGCAAAGGAGAAAACTGGAGAAAAGGAGTAAAAGTGACAGTAAGAAAGCCTGAAGCTGGTCTGGGTGTGTGCCCCGGACTGAGACAGCAAGGTCAGCAGACGGCGGTGACTGTCTGGAGGGGTGATTGCTCGGAGGTTCCTGGAAGGACCGCGGACGGGTGGTGACCCGGCAAAGAACAGTCAGCACCAGGGCAGGGGCCTCTCGGACCCCGGCAAGGCTAGGAGTCGCCATAATTTGCCAAATCCATCAGTGAAGGGGACGGCTGTCTCCCAACAACCAAGTCCCGATTGAAGGCAACAGCCCAACCATTAAAGCAGAGACACCGCCACCGCCAGGGCACCAGTTTCTGAGGGCCAGCGCCTGCGGGCAAAGAGTAGAGCTCCTCCGGTCCAGCTTGAAGCCGGGGAGCGGGTTACCGGTGGGAACCCATCGCAACCACCAACAACATAGGTGCAGGACAGAGGGACATCACCGTCACCTACTGGGGAAAGCAAGTGCAGCCGTCCGTGGGAACCGTCTTTCCAGCCGTGTGTTTTACCGAGAACTGTGTCATCATCTCAGGCTGAGTGAGTACCACAGTGCCGCAAGGCACAGCGCTGCCCCCGCGTCCCTGCGCCCACCAAGCCCTGCATCTCCCACCTCATCACTGGGCCCCGGGATCACCAACCCCTACCCACGGAGGGGCAACACAACAACTTGCTGCTTCACACCATCACTCCCGGGATCCCCACACCGAGCAGCGGTGGTGCTAACAAATCACCACAACCGTGGGTGGCGTCACGGACAATAGACTATATCCCAAAACCCAATCCCCTTTCACTCACGGGCGAGGAGCGCCGCTCGAGACCCCCGGGATCCGGCCCACCGCTCGAGCCACCACTGAGCAGCAGCAGCCGGACCCGAGCAGAGGGGTGAGCGCAGTGCTGACACCCTCCTCCCCACTCGCGACAACTTGGCGTCACGAACAGGATCTTACCGCTCTGCCGTTAGGTAGAGGTGCGCCTTGTGACCGCCGGAGGTATCCGGCTGAAAAATTTCGGAAGTCGCCATCTTTGGCGCGTAAAGTTCCCGCTCGAGCGTCTTCTCGAGTAGCAGAGGCGCGAAGGCCAAAACTCCGCCCCAAGAGAGGAGGGGCTGGAAAGAGCTAAGGGGGACGCGATGGCGGCTGGCTGCATGTGAGAGCAGCTATAAAAGCAGGGACTCCAGGACTCTGCAGGCACCCTGTTCCTGGAAGAAGTCATCATGTGGATGCCGTCCCGCGACACCGTAGCCCCCGCGCCTGGAACCGCGGCGTGGGTGGAGATCCGGACCGCGCAGCTCTACCAACGGCTGCAGGTCAAGATGCAGCTCCTCATGGAGGAGTGGGAGGCCGACATGGCGGACGTTATAGCAGCCGTGCGGAGACGCGAGGAGGAAGCGGAGGAAGGGAGGGTGAGTGACCCACGCCCCGATGCCCTGGAAGGGCCGGTCATCGCGGCTGTGGGACCCAGTCCAAGCCCTCTCCCCCCGCCGCCTCCCTCGCCACCCGTCTCGGAGGCCGTGACCCCGCCACTAGGCCTGCTACCACCGCAACCGGTAGCAATACCCAGCGTCCCCGCCCAGGCGGGCCGACCTGTATCCGGAGCCCGTAGTCGACCGGAGGTGTTGCCATGGAAGGCCCCAAAGACTGAACCGGAGGCATCCCCTGAAAAGTCCCCCGAGCCGGAGCTGATGAACCGCTCCGAGCCGAAGGCCCAGCAGCGGAAAGCCCCTGTGCCCATCCCCCACACCTCGGCTGAGGTAGCGCCGGGTTGTAGCTGTAAGGCAGCGCCCAAGGCCAAGACACCGCGGGACCCGCCGCCCAGATTCCTGACAGTGGGCAGCGTCCAGAATGTCCCGCGGGGCCCGACCCGTGCGCCGGAGCTCGCAGCAGCGCCGTATTGGGATAGGGAGCCGGTACCGCTGGGCCTGGAGATCGGTGAACGGGAGAGGAAGAAGGCCGAGCTGGTGGCCTGAGCGATAAGGGAGAAGGAAAATCTCCGCCAGGCCACGTTCCATGTCCGGGGTCCGCTGTACGAGGGGCAGGCGAGGCGGTTTGATGTCCGCCGGGGCTATGGGTTTTTTTATGAACCGGGCCTGGAGGCCAAAGTGTTTGTAGCCCGGCGGGATGTAAATGCCCACCTGCCTGAAGAGCATTCCGGCCGCAACCTAATGCCGGGCGACATTGTGCAGTACACCCGGCACTGTGGAGAGAGGGGGTGGTTTGCCCTAGACACAAAACTAAGGGGCAGCCAGGAGAGCCGAGTGGGTGCTGCACCCCCTCCCTCGGATGACGCTGAAAGTCCGGAGTAGGGCAGCGGATGCCCGCTGCAGCAGTCCCCGTTGGGACCACCACTGAGTTGTGTTTGTTTGAAAGTTTTGAAAAAAAAAAAAATGATGGAAGCAATGATAACCGGAGAAGTAACCTGATTGACCGTGATTTGGAAAACCGGCCGTTGCCGGCACCGTTGTCCCCATGGGGGCCGTTTAAAAAGTTTGCATGAGGAACTGCTCATGGACAAGCCCGTGAACTTGCAGGGCAACCACAAACGTTAGTGGCTTGTAAATAATTTGTTTACCGTTACCGTTTCCGCATTGCCGCCTCCGGAGAGGCAGGTTGGAGGGAGGGCCCTCAGCAGAGCAGGCTGGGGCCCAGCCACCAAAGGAACCGGTGGCTACCCTCTGGAGGGGAAGGACAGATCCCGCTCGGGTAACGTGTGCTGGACTTGGGGACAAGGGGTGCTGCCTGGGTTTTAGGGGCAGCATCAGGGCCAGGTTGCTTGGGTGGGAGAGAGCGGAAACTGTAACCGTGAACCGTTTTGCAACGTTTAAGTAAAGTGCCTCCCGTTATGGGAAGAAGTAATAAAAATGTATATATGTTACCGTTCTACTTTTATATATTACAGAAAATAAAACCGGTGTTGGACGGGCAGCCCACGGACGGTCTGCATTTTGCTAAGGGGGAATGTGACGCCCTGGGCAAGCCAGGGGTCACAGGTCATCACACCACCACACCCTACACCCCAGTTAGGAACATCAATGCTACCAAAATCCTTGTTGCCTTCCTCCAGGGGCTGATGTTCACACCAGGGGGTGGGCCAGGCGGTTGGCTCCGCCCACCGAGGAGTTCACAGCCCTGGAGGCGGGAGGAACTAGGCAGATGAGCTCAGGGAGAGCTTGAGTGAGGAGCTAAGTGAAGGAGTAAACAGTAGAGATAAGTGTAGGAAGTGAAAGGAGAAGGAAGTGAAGTGGTAGAGGAGCAAAGGAGAAAACTGGAGAAAAGGAGTAAAAGTGACAGTAAGAAAGCCTGAAGCTGGTCCGGGTGTGTGCCCCGGACTGAGACAGCAAGGTCAGCAGACGGCGGTGACTGTCTGGAGGGGTGATTGCTCGGAGGTTCCTGGAAGGACCGCGGACGGGTGATGACCCGGTGGTCTGGAGCAGTGTACAAAGAACAGTCAGCACCAGGGCAGGGGCCTCTCGCACCCCGGCAAGGCTAGGAGTCACCATAATTTGCCAAATCCGTCAGTGAAGGGGACGGCTGTCTCCCAACAACCAAGTCCCGATTGAAGGCAACAGCCCAACCATTAAAGCAGAGACACCGCCACCGCCAGGGCACCAGTTTCTGAGGGCCAGCGCCTGCGGGCAAAGAGTAGAGCTCCTCCGGTCCAGCTTGAAGCCGGGGAGCGGGTTACCGGTGGGAACCCATCGCAACCACCAACAACATAGGTGCAGGACAGAGGGACATCACCGTCACCTACTGGGGAAAGCAAGTGCAGCCGTCCGTGGGAACCGTCTTTCCAGCCGTGTATTTTACCGAGAACTGTGTCATCGTCTTAGGCTGAGTGAGTACCACAGTGCCGCAAGGCACAGCGCTGCCCCCGCATCCCTGCGCCCACCAAGCCCTGCATCTCCCACCTCATCACTGGGCCCCGGGATCACCAACCCCTACCCACGGAGGGGCAACACAACAACTTGCTGCTTCACACCATCACTCCCGGGATCCCCACACCGAGCAGCGGTGGTGCTAACAAATCACCACAACCGTGGGTGGCGTCACGGACAATAGACTATATCCCAAAACCCAATCCCCTTTCACTCATGGGCGAGGAGCGCCGCTCAAGACCCCCGGGATCCGGCCCACCGCTCGAGCCACCACTGAGCAGCAGCAGCCGGACCCGAGGAGAGGGGTGAGCGCAGTGCTGACACCCTCCTCCCCGCCCGCGACACTATGAAGCCAGGTTACGTGTCCCAGCTTCAAACTGGTGTAGTGCGCATGACCGGAAGTCTGGGGACGTTCTGATCATGCACACTGAGCTGAAAACCAGCGGTGGCTGCAGAGGTAAGAGTGACCATGCCTCTGACGCTGTGGGTTTATTACCATGTTAGTGTAGAAGGGGGGCGATTAGTGCCTTAAAAAAACGTAAGAAGACGTAAGAAGTAGTAGTATATTGTGAACCTAATGTATATAAGTAGGATGTTTATATATGTACACTAATGCAGAATGTAGCAGAACTGGTGCAGTGCAGCGCTCTGTGCACCTAGTAGCGATTGTAGATGTTTGCTTGCTATTATAAACTGTAAATGTCGCGGACGGAGGAGGGGACGCTGCACTCTCCCACTGCTCGGGTCCGGCCGCAGGCTGCCGCTGCTGCTCGGTGGTGGCTTGAGCGGTGGGCCGGATCCCGGGGACTCGAGCGGCGCTCCTCGCCCGTGAGTGAAAAGGGGATTTTTGATTGTGGGGGTTTTGATTATTGTCGCCACCCACGGTTGTGGTGATATTGGTGACACCACCGCTGCTCTAGACGGGGATCCCGGGAGCGGTGACAGGGAGCAGCATTGTTGTTAGTTCTCCCCTCCGTGGGTAGGGGGTTGGTTGTCCCGGGGCCCGGTGATGGGGTAGGGATGGATTGCATGCGGGTTACAGGGCCTGGTGAAGTGCCTTGCAAGGGTCCGTAAGCCCCTGCCAGATGGTGCTGGCTTCTCCTTGCGTACCGGTCCGGTACCGCCGGGCCACCGCTCGTCCACGGTCCTTACGGTAGACTCCAATCAGCCACTCCTGCAGACGGTCACCACCGTCTGCCAACCTTGCTGTACCGCCCGGGCCACACACCCGGACGCTGTCAGTTAGTTGCTCCACTACCACTTTCCTTCCTCTCACTTTCACCTCCAAAACTAATCTGTTTGTTTTCCCGCCTCCAGGACTGTGAACTCCTCGGTGGGCAGGGCCAACCGCCTGGCCCACCCCCTGGTGTGAACATCAGCTCCTGCAGGAAGGCAACAAGGGTTTTGTGTCTGACTTCGGTGTGCCTGCTGGGAGTGTGGGGTGTGTGGGTGTTGTGCTCTGTGTCCCCTGGCTTGTCCAGGGCGCCACATAAACAATGTGTAATGTGTAATGTAGAGTACTGGCCCATGTATCTGCTGTGTCAGGTAGTGTCACGTCCCCATCGGAGTCCGCTCCTGCGACTTCTGCTCCGATCGCCAGAGAACGCCATGTTCCCACCATGGATAGTGCTGGTGATGGGAGAGGAGTCGGTGCTCGTGGTTCTGCGGAGCACAGTGTCACGTCCCCACCGGAGTCCGCTCCTGTGACTTCTGCTCTGATCGCCAGACGACGCCATGTTCCCACCATGGATAGTGCTGGTGATGGGAGAGGAGTCGGTGCCCGTGGCTCTGTGGAGCACAGGCTCCGCTCATCCACTAGGCTGGGTTTCCCTGGAACCTGCAGTACCACTGGCTGACTGTAGGTGGCGTGTGTCTCCCGGCTGAAGTGACCAACATTCACCTGCAACCTATGGGAAGACACCACACCCTTCTTATTCCCTCTCCTGCCACATGATCACTGCCAGTGATAGTTCTGTTCTCCTGACTCATGTGCTGTTTGTATTGTGATTCCTGTGCGCTGACCTGGCTTGTGTTTGACTACCCTCCTGTCTGTTGTTTTTGTACCTTGCTGCCAGTTACGGATTTGACCCCTGCTTTGTCTCCTTACTACGCCCTTGCCTGCCGATTCTGTTCCTATTTTCCATCTCCTGGATTTTGACCCTGCCTGACGACCACGGACTACAGTCTACCACAGGTAGCGATCTCTGAGGCTCTGTGTAATTCCAATCCCTGTACAGGGGTTAAAGGGTTGCAGAGTTCTTGGGGTCCTGCTTTGTGAGCGGCTTTTCACTAGATTCCCCTTACAGCCAGTCTGAGTCTGTGGCTCCTATCAGGCATTACAGGTAGGAGAGGTAGTGTGAGGTAATAGGAGCACTGTAGGTAAAGGGTTAAGGATAGATGTAGTATTAATAATAAGATAGGACATTTAAGTATTTTATATAGATAGGGAATTGTAGTCTGAACTAGGGAAACAAACAGAGCAGGAGGTGGATTTGTAGGAGTAGTTAGCTCATAAGGTTCAGCAGGAACACAGGAAGTGTAGCAAGTTGGTTACCTGGGGAATGGAGACAGTAGGGAGGAGAGAATGCAGGGGGTTTTAGAATGTAAATAGGAAAGAAGTTAGTTACGGCAGGAGCTGAAGCTTACAGGCAGGTTGCAGAGCTAGGGTGTCATGATCCAGGCTGGCTTATCCCTGCTGTGGTTACACCCAGCTCTGGCCTGGTCATATCAGGGGTTAACTTCCCTTGCCTTGTTCTGGATCCCAGGATGCTATATCTTGCTTCTCTACCTATAGTTCAGTGCCAGTGATATTTCTGCCTTGCAGCGTGTATACTGACTCTGGTAAGTGTTCCCGATCTGTCCTGCCTCCCTGCTACTGTGTCCTGACTTGTACCCTCCCTTGTTCGTCTGCCTGTCCCTGTCCCTGACTTCCCACTCCTGTCTGTTTGTGTTTCCCTCTGCATACCTGATCTCCCGGCTTCCAACTTGGTTCTGTTTTCTGACTTGATTTTGATCTTCCCTTTGCAGTGACGTGACTTTTCTGGCTGATCCTGACCGTTTGACTACTCTATTGCCCACTGGTTGTTCGCCTGTTAACTGCCTGCTGAAGTTACTCTGCTGTACTTCAGTTGCCTTTCTGTTATAGTGTCACTTTGTCTCTCCTTCACTACTCTGCTTCCACCTAGTGGTGAATACGCTGTACTACGTCTTACTAGCCCTTTGTACAGCGTGACATATTCGTGGATTCCTCCTCACGTGAACCGAGATCTCACCCAGAGGATGGACAGTGAGGTGTCCTGAGGCCGGTGAGACGTCGGGGTACAGAGACCGCCGGCGGGACCTTGCACTGGTCGGGAGCAACCATGCGTCCAGGGGACCAAGTGAGTTATGGCAGCTGCCAGGAATGGTTACCGGGGGGAGCAAGGTCATATAGAACTCAGGTGCTGGAGGACAGTGTTCAGGGAGAAAGCCAGGAACAGAGAGTTTTCCCCCGAGGTAGAACAGACACAGCACGGGTGGTCCTAACGGCCTGAAGCGTGAGGAGAAGAGTGATCTGCAATAAAGAAGTTCCTGTTTTGTTTATCGGAGACTGCATGTGCTTTATGTCGCTATCACTATCTATGGCAAGAACCCAGCAAATACAGATAAAGGTAATAGAGACTGTGACGACTAATGACTCAGGCCCCAATGGGAGCCCAGCACGGACATTGACATTATATGAAGCTAGGTGAGATATGTGGATGCTCTCCTGGTAGGGAAAGAGAAAATAAAGACATAGATTTCTTGTTGTATAAGAGTTGCTGGTGTTACATTGTTTGTTTCAGCAAACAGGAATATGGTTCTGCACTACCTTGCTGAGCTCTTTACGGTGCCAGGGAGGAGTAAGCTTATCGGTTCCTTCCGTTGCGTGGGTCTCGGGTGCAAGTAGAAAGTCCACGGCACATCCAGCGAGTTTCCCAAAAGTACTTTTATTTTAATTCCATAAGTGCATTATAAAAGCGGGCGGAGAATAGGGTGCAGGACTCTAAGGGACGACGGCCGTTTCGTAACTCTTTGTACTTCGACGGGTCCTTGGTTCTTTGACGTTCTACTTCTATGGATGTTTTATATTTATTATTTAGTCCATTTACTGTTAGACTTAACGATAATTTACTTTTTTCCTCCCCATAAAATACAGGCGACTTTGTCTTAATAAATCTTATTATTGTACCACCGGCTTGGAGGCTCGCCTTTCCTGTCAGTGGTATTGAAACGGATCTGGACCACGGCAGTTACTGGGGACCTTTACACAGGGACGGTTAGGCAGGGATATGCATTACGCAATATGCAAAAACTGCTCGTGGTTCCGGGTGCATATTGCACCCGACAGGTTCACTTTAAAGTTTCCCTATAGTACCTCAATTCCCCCACAGTGCTACATCATGGGAAGCGCTACATCAATAAGTTTGAAGTGAAAAGCTACTTGGGCATGGTTCTGTGATTAAGCTTTCATTAGGATAACAAAATGTCCATTGAAGGAAAGCAAAATAACTTTAGAATTGTGCAGTATGGTGGGTGAGCGATTTTTTTTTTTTTTTAATGTCCACCGCTTTATCAAATTGTCTGGAATAGGGGATGTGCTTTTGTTTGATCAGAGGGACACATCCTGCATTGGAGTGGTTTCTTTGAAAGAAAAGTTTGTGTACTTCACATAAATCCATTGTTTCACAGAAAATTCTAAAAACGTGCTTCCTTTGTTATAATTTATAAGATAAAATCCATCAGGTATTGAAAAGATAAACACAAGTCGCTTACAAGTTGTAAGGATTTCACATGCTCTTAGTTGTAGCATTTGATTCAAGACAGGAAGTGAGCTAAAATACATGTGCAAATTAGTATTTCAATCTCAAATATACAAAACTACTGAGAACAATAAAATCAGTCTCTTTGGATCTGTCCGCATGTATCTTGCTTCTGGTCTCGAGTATACAATTTGGCCCAAACTATCTTCTACACTTCCCTTACGAGGGACCTGTGAGAAGCTTTATTATATCACACGTCTTCATCACTCACTTGGTCTTAGTAAAGACTTTACTTTTCTCATTTCAGTGGCAAAGCAAACCATAGTTCATGTAAAATAACCACAAATCCCATCCCATTCTTGGTAATTTAGCGAATGTAGTTAATTTCATAAGTATCTTACAAATGTCTTGAACAACACTGAGGTTAAATTCTTCGAAATCTGAGACTCGTGTGTAGGTTCATACACCTTTGTCAAGTGCTAGTCTGTCCTTCGGTTAATTATGTCCGGTTCTTTTCTTCTAATTTATTATGTTCCTCACCTTCCCTTCTCAGTTTTTTTGGGTTGTCCCCTTTTTCAAATTACTGTATCACTGTTATATAAATGAATTGTAAAACACTGCCCTAGGCTATAAGATGATTGCAGACACCCTGAAACTGAGCTGCAACATTGTGGCCAAAACCATACAAGACAGGTTCCACCCAGAACAGCCCTCACTCTGGTTGACCAAAGAAGTTGAGTGCACCTGCTCGGTATCATATCCAGAGGTTGTATGTTCAAAATAGATATGAGTGCTGCTAGCATTAAAACAAAGGTTAAAGGGATGGGGGGGTCAGTCTTTTAGCTCTCAGACCATACACCACACACTACATAAAACTGGTCTGCAGTGCTGTAGTCCCAGAAGTAAGTCTGTTCTGAAGATGATGCACAAGAAAGCCCACAAATAGTTCACTGAAGACAAGCAGACTAAGGACACAGATTACTGGAACCATGTCCTGTGGTCTGATGAGACCAAGATAAACTTATTTGGTTCAAATGGTGGCAAGTGTGTGTGGCAGAAACAAGTTGAGGAACATCAGGAGAAGTGTGTCTTTCCTACAGTCAATCTTGGTGGTGGGAGTGTCTTGGTTTGGGGCTGCATGAGGGCTGCCAGCTGTGGGGAGCTAAAGTTCATTGAGGGAACCATGACTGAACACATGTACTGTCACATACTGAAACAAAGCATGATCCTCTCCCTTCACAAAATGGTCCTCAGGGCAGTATTCCATCATAATAACAACCCAAACACACCTTTAAGTTGACCACAGCTTTATCAAAAGAAAGGGGGGTAAAGGAACTAGACCTAAACCCTTTAATGACTGTCTGTTGAGTTATTTAGATGGCACACCAAATTTACAGTGTTATAAAAGTTCTACACTGACTACTTTATGTGACGCCCTGGCAAAAGCAGGTAGTCACAGATAGGCCCCTGCATAACACCTTCCCTCACGAGGAAACACACAGCCAACCTAAAACCCTAGTCACCTCCCCTTAGGGAAAGATGGCCACACCCACCAGTGGGTCAGGACCAGGCGGTTGGACACGCCAACCCAGGGGTCTAGACAGCCCGGGGCGGGAAAACAGTAGTCAGTTCAGTGAGTTCTGTGTAGAGTTCAGTTTGGAGAGGAGTGTGGGCTGGAGCTAAGTGTAGCTCCAGCAGGAAAGTTCAAGTGGAACGGTACCAGGGTAGGAACCCTGCTGCCTCTGGCTAGGAGGCAGACGGTGGTCTCCATCAGCAGGAGATGGGAAGACAGCTTGGCAGAACCGAGGTGAACCGGGACAGGGTTGTAGCCCGCTGGTACCGACACGGGGAACTGACCCGGAAATCGTAGCACAAAGGGGGGTACTCGGACCCTGAAGCCAAAACCGGAAACAAGCGGACTGGTTAATTCACCGATTGAGGCCAGGACTGGAGGTCCTGTCCCATCCAAAGTCCCTCATAGAAGACAACAGCCCACCGATAGGGATAGGAGGTCACCGCCAGGGCCTATAGATCCCACGGGCCAGCGTCTGCGGGCACGGCTCTTTAGGCCACATCCAGCTGGGAGCGGACTCCAGAACTTTGTGCTAGGAAGTCCACCTTACACAAAACAGTGCAGAGGAAAAGGATAGAGACCACCAGCCTGGGTGTGAGACCCGAATGCAACCGGCCGCGGCACCGGCCACCAGCACCTTGGTTTACCAGAGACTTGTGTGGTTTATTAACTGTGAATAAACAAACACTCCCTGCGGTCGCTATACCCTGCACAGAGACACCAGGCCCCGGGGCAACCATCCCTACCCACGGAGGGGTTAACAACTAGCTGCAACAACATCTCCCCCGGGTGCCCCACAACAGCAGCGGTGGTGTCCCACCTCACTACACACCGTGGGTGGCGTCACAAACTTACTACAGCCTATCCTGTAAATCTATGTCCCCCTTTTTATTCGGCGGGTCCGCGAGACCCCCGGGTCCGGAGACCCTCGAGCCACCACCCCTGAAGGCCTGGATCCGAGCAGCGCCGGCTGCTGGCACGGGGGCCGCATATTTACATTGTATCAAAGTGTCATATATATATATATATGTCCCGACGCGTTTCGTCCACAATGACTCCTCAGGGGACATACCAACATCCTGTATAAAAGACCCCATTTTTTATGGGCCAGTTTCCTTTGACATTATAGGCATGTGAGGGCTGGCAACCAGGACCTAATATATATGTAGCACTATGTCCCCTGAGGAGTCATTGTGGACGAAACGCGTCGGGACGCCTATAGGGTCAGCTTAGGGGGTCCAGCTTTGCACTATTAGATGTGGTCCGTCCTTGTTAGGACGGAAGTTTGGGGCAGCAGGCAAATTTGTTATTTTGTCTCCAGGTTGGACAGGGAGAGTGAATGCTGAATGGCATGCTAAACCCGGGATCCGGATGGAGAGACTGCTTGCCCTCTTGTGAAAGGATGTGGTGAGACCATTCCTTTTTTATATATGCCTTAACATATGTTGATTCATCTTGGTGTCTGACCACTGTCAGCATTTATTGTGGAATTGTGACATATTTAGTTAGGTATATTATTTTTTTCTGCTAAGTTTATTATCAAATTGGACCACTGTCCTTGATCTTGGCAATAATACTTCATTTATGTTTGTTGTGTTTTTCCTGTTGTGTTTTTTTGATCTAGTGGCCACCACTGTGTATAATCTAACATACATGGTCCGATGACCCGCAGATTGGGTATTCAGAATCAAATTATACATGGTGACGGCTTGTTGAGTTGATGATTTGTGGTTTAGAGGAACTCGGGTTCTTCTTTTTAAATCATTATTAATAAAGGATTGAATTTGATTGCTATTATATACAATTGTTATTGGGATTGCTGCACATTAGCTTTAAATAGTATAACAAATATAAAAAAATACAAATGCAAATAAATATATTAATTCATCTGAAAATTTTGTACACTCATTTAATATCGCATTGTGCAAAAAGAGGGACCTATAACCCTATGCAAACTAGAGGCGTGATGGATTACAAATTTATATACTGTAAATAGGGCAATGAAATCAAGTTGTATAATATCATGAGCCGAAAAAGTAACCCCCTAAAACCTCCCCAGAACACAATCATAAATTGAGTGTAAATATAATATAGTGTTGGAAACAATAAATAAATAAATATAAATGTGTGTATATATATATATATATATATATATATATATATATATATATATATAACTGTATATTTATATCAATTTTTATAAATGTGAAAAGATTTTGTGTTCCAGGAATTTCAAAGGTGGCACCAACCAGTATCCGTGAATACAAACTATTAGTTCATCCCACTCCTTAGATAGCTAACAAACCACCATACATGTCCATATTCAAGCAAAATGAGTCTCAGAGACAGGGAACAGGGTGGAACACAGCATGAATAATTAGTATGCAGAGATTAAGGGTAATCCTATTATAATATACCGTATTTTTCGGATTATAAGACACACTTTTCCTCCCAAAAATTTGTGAGGAAAATGAGGGGTGCGTCTTACAATCCGAATATAGCTTTACTTGGGGGTCCTATCTGTGCGGCGATCGGGCGGCCGGCTGCCTGTGGCTGAATGCGGGTGGCAGCCGGGTGCCTGTGGCTGCGTGCAAGCGGCCGGGTACCTGTGCTTGCGTGCGGGCGGCAGTCGGGTGCCTGTGCCTGAGTGCGGGCGGCAGCCGGGTGCCTGTGTGCAGGAGGCAGCCGGCACCGACAGGCACCCGGCTGCCGCACGCAGCCACAGGTACCTGGCTGCCGCCCGCACGCGGGCACAGGCACCCAACCGCTTGCACGCAGGGTGTGCGGGCCGCCTGCTGGCTGCCACTGTGCGTGTGGCGGGCGGCTGTGCAGCAGGTTACCCAGTTTGTCCGCGGTCCCAGTTTCAAATGATGGCGCCGGGAGCGGGCACATGTGCAGATGGAGCTCTTGGATGAGAGCTCCATCTGTGCAAGCACCGCTCCGGGAGTCAGCGCGCGCACAGATGGAGCCCTTGGATGAGAGCTCCATCTGCGCATGCGCTGCTCCAGGCGCCATCATTTGACTCGGAACCGCAGACACTGGGACACTCACTGCACCGGCCTGCCTCACGACTCACCTACAACCACTGCTGCTGCCACCACGGACGCCACTGCTGCCTCCACCACGGACGCCCCTGCTGCCGCCACCACGGACGACCCTGTGGCTCCTGCCACCACGGACCCCACAGCTCCTGCCACCACGGACCACACGGCTCCTGCCACCACGGACCTCACTGCCACTGATCCGCCGCGCCTGCCAGCACAACCTCTGCCTCTTGTGACCCCGTTTCACCACCACTGCTGCCCCCCTCCGGTAAGAGAACACTGGAGTATAAGACGGACCCCATTTTTATTTTTTTACCTTTTTTATGTCTAAATTTGGGGTGCGTCTTATAATCCGGTGCGTCTTATAATGCGAAAAATACGGTAATTGCTGTATTCCACCCCAGCATGTCCAAGAGCACTCCAAGTAAAAATCTCAAATCCAATCATAAAGGCACCAATACATTACCGCTGTATATCCCTGCCACAGGTGACCCCCTAACGTCCGTTTCGTATTACCACTTCTTCAGAGGGGTTATAGCTGAATGGAACACAGGTTATTTAAGGGTGAGTCCTCCAATGAACGAACTCACCACTGATTGTGGCAGCTGTGCAGCGCTTCGGACGGAATGCACCTGAGTTCAGAAGCTACCGTCTCGGTGTCCCACAGATACAGGGCACGCCTCCCAGTGATTAGTCATCACAGGAGGCATTTTCCCGAACCAGCGTGTGGACGCGTCGCCCGGGAGATCCGGATTCATGGCAGCCGAACCAAGCGCATGTCCATGGAATCAACATGAAAGCATTAATGTGAAAATTGTGCTCATGAAATAGTAAATCTAAAAATATCTAAAAATATCACTGTGTATGCAATAACAAAAAGCAGACCAAACAAAAGTGAGTATAAATATTGCAAAGATATCTGTGAACAATAAAAAAATATCTGTGAACAATTTATTCATAAAAATATTAATGTGAAAAATAATTATTAGTGATAAAAAAAATCTATAAAAAAAAAGGGTGAAAAAGTGGTAAAAAACAAACAAACATATTTATATATACTCACCTATATATTTTATACGGTACTTCTCCTATATTGCTATAAATAGATATATACATATACACCAACCAAAACATAGAAAATAAAAAATTAACAAAAAACATAGCATACAAAATAGCAGTCTTGGAGACCAACCCAACCAATCCATATACAATTTTTTGAAAAAAACTTTTTTATTTTGACGGAATAAATCCCCAGATCAACCCAACTAATATATGTATAACAATCCATTTTTTGGAAACATTCTTTATTTTGATTGAAAAAAATCCCCGGACCGAGAAATCAGAGGACCATTCTTCCAAACGCAGAGTTCCTACAGTAAAAATTACCAACATAAAAAAAAAGTAATTAAAATAAAAATATTAAAAAATAAACTCCACGAAAAAGACAACCTCAAATACAGTTTAAAAGAAAGTAAAAGCTATATATTAAAAATGGAACAAGACAAAGAACTCACAAATAGGACCACTAAAGAAATAGTGCAAAACTTAAAACCTCATTAAGCCCTTTCGGACGTACCGTGCCAACCTTCCAGATCCAAAACGCCTCACGTTGAGCTAAAATTCTTTTGAGATTCCCTTCTCTCTCATTGAACACAATACGATCAGTGCCAATTACTCTAAGGAGCTTCGCATTACATTGATGGTTTTTTTCCAAAAATGACGCGGTATCGGTTTTAATTCTGTCTCCTCAGTCACTTTCGACGCATTGATTATGTTCAAGACGTGTTCTCTGATACGAATTCTAAGCTTTCGCGACGCAAGTCCAATACAAATTAGAACACATGGATACGTTGCGTAATATACAATGCCCTTGGTGTTACACGTTATATGAGGTGTGATACGAAACTCTCTATTCTGATCACTTGAATGAAAAGTTGAGGCCCGTTACATATTCGGACAGGCTAAGCATTGTCCACAGGGGTAAAACCCCCATTTTGGTCCACTTGTACAAAAGAAATTCTTTTGGGTATCATTACCTGCATCATAACTATGGACCAAATGATCCTTTAGATTCTTGGCTCGTCGATATTTTTTCTGGAATACATTTTTTCAATACCATGTCTTGACTCAAAAGAGGCTCCAAAATTTCCTTCATAAAATTTTTTGTATTGTTGTTTGTTGTACATATATTAGTTGGGTTGGTCTGGGGATTTATTCCATCAAAATAAAAAAAGTTTTTTTCAAAAATTTGTTGTATATGGATTGGTTGGGTTGGTCTCCATAACTGCTATTTTTTATGCTATGGTTTTTGTTTGCTATTTTTTATTTTCTATGTTTTGGTTGGTGTATATGTATATCTATTTATCGGAATATAGGGGAAGTATATAATATATGGGTGTGCTGACAAATCCCTGGGAGACATGCCCTGGATCTGCGGGACGCCGAGACGGTAGCTTCTGAACTCAGGTGAATTCCGTCCGAAGCGCTGCACAGCTGCCACAATCAGTGGTCAGTTTGTTCATTAGACGATTCACCCTTAAATAACCTGTGTTCCATTCAGCCATTACCCATCTGAAGAAGTGGTAATACGAAACAGACGTTAGGGGGTCACCTGTGGCAGGGATATACAGCGGTAATGTATTGGTGCCTTTATGATTGGCCATGAGGTTTTTACTTGGAGTGCTCTTGGACATGGTGGGGTGGAATACAGCAATTATATTATAATAGGATTACCCTTAATCTCTGCATACTAATTATTCATGCTGTATTCCATCCTGTTCCCTGTCTCTGAGACTCATTTTGCTTACATATGGACATATGGTGGTTTGTTAACTAAGGAGTGGGATAAACTAATAGTTTGTATTCACGGATACTGGTTAGTGCCACCTTTGAAATTCCTGGAAGACAAAATCTTTTCACATTTATGAAAATTGATATAAATATTTATTTATGTATATTTATTTTGTGCTCAGTAATATATATACATTTATATATATTTATTTATTGTTTCCAGCACTATATTATATTTGCACTCAATTTATGATTGTGCTCTGGGGTGGTTTTAGGGGGTTACTTTTTCAGCTCATGATATTATACAACTAGATTTCATTGCCCTATTTATATAAATTTGTAATCCATCACTCCTCTAGTCTGCATTGGGTTTTAGGTCCCTCCTTTTGTACAATGCAATATTAAATGTGTGTACCAAACATTCATATGAATTAATATTTTTATTTGCATTTGTATTTTTTATATTTATATTATACTATTTAAAGCAGATTTATATTGATTTTTTGATGAAGTGTATTCTCTATGAATTAATATATATATATTTGTATATGCATTTTTTAATTGTATTTTGAATAATTGAATAACAGGAGACCAACGCAACTAACATTCTTGTGGTGTCATTGTACAATTGAGAGATCAAATAATTTATTAACTACCAAGCATATTTCTGTAATCTTATCAGCCTGTGATTTTTTACATTTACTGCCGTGGTGTGTGTGTTTTTTGTGTCAATATTCAAATCCCCTATTGTTTTCAATGTTATTTATGAGTGTTGTTAAATAAAAATAATTATTTAATTATATATGGGAGTCTCTGTTTTTAGATTTGCCCTGTTAGGAAGGGTCAGGGGCCCAGCTTGCAGTACGTCTAGTAGGTTAGTGTCTAGTATTGGGGCCATTTGTCCGTTTCTAGTCCCTAGCTCTCTTGTCTGAAGTTCCAAACATTAGGATGTCTTCTCTCTACCTCATAGTCGTTCTGCCACTTCAGGGTAAACGAGATCACCCACTAACTGCAGCCGTTTTAGGTATAACTCGACCTGCACATATGAAGTCAACAAGATCTAAGATGGAGTCAGTCGTGGCCCATGCAACTGGTTTCTCCTGCTGTGGGCTGCTCTCACAACCTAAATCTTACTTCCTTGCCCTGTAGTCACCTAGCTAGCAGAGCAAATCAAGCAACATCCTATTATTTAAACATGCATTTCTACACAACAGACCTACTCTCTACATTCTTATCACTCTACGCAATCTAATATATAAAGCTCAGTGTATGTATATGTGTATGCATGTATGTATGTATGTCCGCTAAAGGAATTCGCACCATCGCATTTACAATCACGAAATTTTGCACAGACGCCTCATGTGACTCAGGGAACGTCATAGACTATGTTATGACGGGAAAATTTAACGCTGCGCTTTATAGTTACTCTCCAAAATCCTGCCTCCATTAATCTGAATGGAGGTGGGAGCTACAGGCTATGAATAGCAACTGTCAGTGGTTGCTATAGGAACAAAATAAACTGTTAGTATTAGAAGCTTATGTATCAGGTAATATGATGTCGGTGGTCAGACATATAAAGAGAGGCATAAAGAGACAGAGAGACAGACGTGGAAAGAGACAGCCCTGGAAAAGAGACAGACGGGCAAAGAGACAGACGGGCAAAGAGAGACAGACGGGCAAAGAGAGACAGACAGGCAAAGAGAGACAGACGGGCAAAGAGAGACAGACAGGCAAAGAGAGACAGACAGGCAAAGAGAGACAGACGGGCAAAGAGTGACAGCCGGGCAAAGAGACAGCCCTGGAAAAGAGACAGCCGGGCAAAGAGACAGCCGGGCAAAGAGACAGCCGGGGAAAGAGACAGCCGGGGAAAGAGACAGCCGGGGAAAGAGACAGCCGGGGAAAGAGACAGCCGGGGAAAGAGACAGCCGGGGAAAGAGACAGCCGGGGAAAGAGAGAGACAGACAGACACACACATAGAGAGAGACAGACAGACACAGAGACGGAGACAGATAGACTGATACAAACACAGACAGAGAGATAGAAACAGACAGACAGATACATAGACAAAGACAGACAAGGAAAGTGACGGACAGAGAGACAGACAGACAGCGACACACAAACAGAGATTGGGAGAGAGACAGAGAGACAGTATATAAGCATATACATACATTAATATGCTTATGTCTTCAGAACTTTTTCTTTTTTTTTTTTTTTTTTTTTTTTTTTACTGCACTATTCTAAGTCCTGTTGTGTATAAATACGTGACTCTTCAGATTTTGTGTTATACCATGCCTGATGAAGAGACCTGAGTAGTCTCGAAAGCTTGCAATTATTACCATCTTTTCAGTTAGCCATTAAAAGGTATCAACCACTGAGGACTCTCTGTTCTTTTAAACAATTTTTTTATGTCTTCAGAGGCAGGAATCCAGCCCCCTTCTTATAACACTGCAAACACGACAGTGCCCACAATCTATTTCAGACATATTTGTGTTCCAAAATTTCAAATAGTGCGCCTTACCTTTGGAGCCCTGAGGCTTGTCCAAACAGAGGTTTTTGGCCATATGTGGGATATCAGCGCTCTCAGAAGGAACTGGATAACAAATTTTGGGGTCCATTTTGTTGTGCTATCTTTTGAGAAACTCAATAAATTGGGGCTGAAACAACATTTTTAGGTAAAAATGTACATTTTTTTTAATTCCACTTTGCATTAATTCATGTGGTTTTGAGAACTTTGAGGTGTACAGTTTTTAGAATAATGTGACTTTTTATGTAAAATAGGCTTCTAAAAGTCACTGAGTGGTCCCTACTAAAAAAAAAGTTTGTCATTTATGTTGGAAAAATGAGAAATTACTGTTAAACTTTTAACCCTTCTAACTAGCTAACAAAACAAAATATGTTTCAAAAAATGGTGCTGATGTAAACTAGACATGCAAGTGTGATTTATTAACCATTTTGTGTGACTTCCTTGGTTTAAGGGCATAGAAAGTTTGAAAATTTCTAAATTTTACATTTTTTTTCGCCAAATTTCCGTATTTTTCACAAATAAACACAAAACTATCACCCTAAATTTACCACTAACATAAAGTACAGTATGCCATGAAAAAATCTCAGAATCACGGGGACCCGTTGAAGCCTTTCAGAGTTATTACCTTATAGAATGACACTAACCAGAATTCTAAAATTTGGCCTGGCGATTATGGTCAAAATTGGATTCCTCGCTAAGGGGTTAAGGGACTGGGTGTGCTGCAATACCAAGGTAGGTTATTGAACTTCGGGTTATTCAATTGGAGAAACTAAGCCTTAGGGGTGTTCTTATTTCAATGTACAACTACAGTGCCTTGCGAAAGTATTCCCCCCTTGGCTTTTTACCTATTTATTTTTACATAAAACCTGTGTTTAAACATTTTTGTAATCCGATTTGTGTGTGATGCATGAGCACTAAATAGTCTAAGTTGGGAATGTGAAGTGAGAAAAATATAGTAAAAAATAAAATGTGTGGGATAAAATAAATAAAAATTGCCATGCGCATATGTATTCACCCCTTTTGCTATGAAGCCCCTAAATATTTCTGTTTCAAGCAATTACCTTCATAAGTCACATTATTAGAGAAAGGAAGTCCACCTATGTGCAATCTAAGTATCACACGGTCTGTCACTGGAGATAAAAATTAGAAAACACACAATTTCCTAAATGTTAAGGTCATTGTGTAGTCCTATGTGATTATATCTTAACATGAGTAACCTAGCAGTATTTTAAGCTTATATCATAAATTGAATTTATTGTAAAGCATATACTTAAAATGTAAATGAAACAAATGAGAAAGAACATTGATCAAAATTAGAGGACACTTTCAGATACCTGCAAGTTATTGTTGTTAATCTGGCACCTGGTGCTAAGTTTGAGAGAGAATTAATGTTCTGCGAAATAGTGAAAAGGATATATATGAATTGACTTAGATTAGGGAGGGTGATAGGCCACCCTAAAAAGATGTTTTTTAAAGAAGCATCTGAAGCTGTGCAAGTTGTGGATCATCCTAGTTTCTTGGGGTAGAGCATTCCAGAGGTTTGGTACAGCTCGGGAGAAGTCTTGGAGCCGAAAGTGGGAGGTTCGGATTAGTGTGGATGTTAGTCGAAAATCATTTGTGGAGCATAGAGAATGGGTAGGGTGATGATAGACAGAGATGAGGATGGAGAGGTAGGGGGTGCCATGTTGAGAAGAGCCTTGTGGGTGAAAACAGACAATTTAAATTGGATCCTATAATGTATGGACAGCCAAGTGCAATGACTGGCACAGATCGGAAGCATCCGAATAACGATTAGCCAGATAGGTGACTCTGGCTGCAGCATTAAGGATGGATTGGAGAGGGGAAAGTCTAGTAACTTGGAGGCCAATTAATAGAGATTTACAGCAATCAAGGTGGGAATGGATCAGGGCAACAGTGAGGGTTTTTGTTGTTTCCATGGTTAGAAAGGGGTGGATTCTAGAAATGTTCTTTGGGTGCAGAGGACAAGAGCAGGCAAAAAATTGTATGTAGGAGGTGAAGGAAAAATTGGTGTCAAGCATAACACCCAGACAGCAAACCTCCAGCCTACAGAGATGTCAGGTTTAGGGAGGTTAGTAGACGGAGGGAGTAAAAGAAGTTCAGTTTTGGAAAGGTTGAGTTTCAGATAGAAAGTAGACATGATGTTTGAAACTGTGGACAGACAGTCACTGGTGTTCTGTAGTACAGCGGAGGTGAGGTCAGAGGATGAAATGTATAGTTGTGAGTTATAATCATAAAGATGGTACTGGCAGCCAAATTTGCTGATGGTTTGTCCAATTGGGGCAGTGTAGAGAGAGAAGAGAAGAGGGCCAAGGACTGAACCTTGAGGAACCCTAACGGTGAAAGGAAGAGAAGAAGATGTGGAGCCAGCAAATGATACACTGAAAGAGCAGTCAGAAAGATAGGAAAAGAACCAGGAGAGAGCAATGTCCTTTAGGCCGATTGAATGGAGCATAGCGAGAAGAAGATGGTGGTCAACAGTGTCGAAAGCTTCAGAGAGGTAAAGAAGAATAAGCAGAGAGTAGTTGTAATACTTATATATGTTCTGAGGATTTCGATAGCGTAGGGCAATGACAATCAGAGACGAGTTCTTGGTACAAGATATTTTATAATATATAACCACGGTAGATACACAACGGAAAACACAGCGGTACAAATACACACAATACCTTCCCGAAACGGAGCGAAGGGAATTCCCGGGGCCACGCACCGGACTCCCCCAGGGAGACCACCAGAGCGAACCCCTATACAGGGACTGTCCGGCAATCACCCCGGAAGGCCTAAATGCGCAGCAGCCGGGACACAAGGGGCAAGCGGTAAAAGTCCAGGAGTGTCCGTACGGGATGAATGTCCAGAGTGGTTACGAACCAGAGAGAACCGGGCAGAGTGCTGACCGAAGATGGCAGACGGAATCCGGGCACAGCTTGAGAAACCGGGTAAAGTCCAGTGTCGGTCGGTCGGTAGTCTTTAGGAGGATCCAAAGGCAAACAGGATTAGCAGCAGCAAAGCAGGAGCACACAGCAAGCAGTATACTCAGGCACTGGACTAGGCTTAGAGGCGGCCTTTTAAGCAGCTGGACAGGAAGTAGGGCAACAGAACAGTAAACTCCATGTTAACCGAGGGCAAGCTCATTCAAAAGAGAACTGGAAAACCTGGAAACCTGACATTACTCCCCCCCCCCAGAGACGGCCTCAGGACGGATCAGGGCCTGGCTTGTCCGGGAAACGTCGATGAAACTGAGCAATCTTCCGGGGTGCCCGAATGTTACCCACCGGTTCCCAGGAATCGTCCTCGGGGGCGTACCCCTGCAAACGTACCAGATACTGAAGCCGACGACGATGGAGCCGGGAGTCAATAATGTCCTCAACCACGAACTGCTCCTCGCCGTCGACCATCACAGGCGGAGGAGGAGGCACAACACGACCATGAAACGTATTAGGGGAAACGGGTTTGAGGAGAGACACATGAAAAACCGGGTGTACCTTTAGATGGTGCGGTAACCGTAGCCGACAGGCCACAGGGCTCACGATCCCGGTGATCTTAAACGGACCGATGAATTTTTGCCCCAGCTTCTGCGAAGGAACACCCAATCTCAGGTTTTTGGTAGATAACCATACAGAGTCCCCTACCTTGTACATGGGTGCCGGTTTCCGGTGAGTGTCTGCCGACCTCTTGTAACGCTCCTGGGCCGTAGCCACAGTGTCCTTTAGAACCTCCAGATTTTGTCGTAGTTCTGTCAATCTGTTCTCCACCGCTGGCACCGAAACCGCAACCGGTGACCTAGGCAAAACAGTCGGATGGTAACCCAGGTTAGCGAAAAAGGGCGTTACCTTAGTGGAGCTGCTCTGAGTGTTGTTGTATGAGAACTCCGCCAACGGAAGCATCTTCAACCAATCGTCTTGGAGATGGCTGACATAACATCGAAGGTATTGTTCCAGGGTTTGATTTGTCCGTTCGGTTTGCCCATTTGTCTGAGGATGGTATGCAGAAGACAAACAGACATCAATCTGGAGTGCCGTACAAAACCCCTTCCAGAATCTAGACGTGAACTGCACGCCCCGGTCAGAGATGATCTCGTCTGGTACCCCATGCAATCGGAATACGTTCTGGATAACCAGATCCACTGTCTCTGCGGCTGAGGGAAGACCGGTACACGGAATGAAGTGAGCCGCTTTAGTCAATCGATCCACCACCACTAAAATGGTATTGTGCCCGCCTGAGACTGGCAACTCCACAATAAAATCCATGGAGATAGACCCCCAAGGGCGAGATGGCACGGGTAACGGTTGGAGGAGTCCCGTAGGAGCCACACGAGGGACCTTGCACCGGGCACAAACCACACATGAGTGGACATAGTCCTTCACATCCTTTAAACAGGTAGGCCACCAGAAAAAACGGCTCAGAAATTCCTGCGTCTTCAGTACCCCCCTATGACCAGCCAACACGGAGTCATGGACCAATTTGAGAACCCGAAGTCTTACGGCCTCCGGGACATAAATGCGTCGCTCTCTCAACCACACACCATTCCGAAGAACAAGAGTTACATCATTCGGGGGGGCAGCAAGAAATACGTCACCATCATAGGCCAGCTTGATGTCCTTCCACAAGTCCTGGTCCTGGATTACTCCAACGAAATTGGCATCTGATAACACGGTCTGAGACGGGGTTCCAGGCACGGAGTCCACGGCGTGGATTCGGGACAAGGCATCGGCTTTCCCATTACGTGAACCTGGACGGTAGGTAACGATAAAATTGAATTGGTTAAGAAATAGGCTCCAACGGGCTTGCCGTGGAGACAGGCACCTGGCAGACTTAAGAAATTCCAGATTACGATGATCTGTGAGTACTATCACTTGCTGCGCGGCTCCCTGTAAGTGGTGTCTCCATTCCTTGAAAGCGGAAATAATCGCCAATAATTCCTTGTCCGCAACGTCATAGTTCCTTTCTGCAGGGGACAACCGGCGGGAAAAGAAGGCACACGGATGCAAGAGACTCTTGTCCCCAGTCCTTTGAGAAAGAATGGCCCCTAATGCATGGTCGGAAGCGTCAACCTCCACGATAAAGGGAAGTGCTGGATTCGGATGTACTAAAATTGGCGCTGAGGTAAAACATACCTTGAGACGATGAAATGCTTCCTGGGCCTGGGCGGACCACACAAACTTCTGTCCTTTTTTGGTTAACAGAGTGATGGGACGAACAATCTCTGAAAAGTTACGGATAAAACGTCGGTAAAAGTTGGCAAAACCGACAAAGCGTTGTACCTCTTTGATGTTTACCGGTTCCGGCCAGTCGAGAATGGCTTGTATCTTGCTAGATTCCATGTTCAGTCCCTGAGGAGAGATGACATACCCTAAGAATTGTATTTGCGAGCAGTGGAACTCGCATTTCTCCAGTTTAATGTACAGATGGTTTTCCCTCAGCCGGGTAAGTACGGTCTTAACGTGCTCCTGGTGTTCCTGTAAAGAATCAGAAAAGATTAGGATATCGTCCAGATAGATCACCATGAATTGGTCCATGATATCCCTAAAAATATCGTTAACTAGATGTTGAAATGCCGCGGGAGCGTTACAAAGTCCAAAAGGCATCACTAGGTACTCAAAATGTCCGTACCGACATCGGAACGCGGTCTTCCACTCGTCTCCGGGACGTATACGAAGCAGATTATATGCCCCACGGAGGTCTAATTTGGTGAATATTTTTGCCTGTTGGACCCTCTCCAATAGCTCAGGAATCAACGGTAACGGATACCGGTTCCGGATGGTTATCTTATTCAGTTCCCGGTAGTCAATACAGGGTCTCAAAGTCCCCTCCTTCTTTTTCACGAAAAAGATGGGTGCCCCTGCGGGTGAGGTAGACGGACGAATGAATCCCTTGGCTAGGCTTTCATCAATATACTCTTTTAGTGCTTCTAGCTCAGGTGCCGCCAACGGGTAGACATGACCAAACGGAATCTCCGCCCCTGGGAGTAAGTCTATGGGGCAATCATACGGTCTATGCGGGGGAAGCTGATCGGCCTTTCTTTTGTCGCATATGTCAGCGAAGTCACGGTAAACCGGGGGTAAAACAGGTACCTGTACAGTGCCCTCCGTATTTGATGTTACTGAAACCGGAACAGTTGGACAAATGGTCGGACCACTCTGTGGTGGGAAGGATATTTCTTTAGTCTCCCAATCGATGACGGGATTTGTAGACCGTAGCCACGGAATACCTAAAATAACCGGAAAATGAGGAGAAGAAATTATCATGAAAACAAGGGTCCCCTGCTGACCTGGCTTCATCACGCATTCGAGCGGTACGGTTTCCCGATCCACTGGTCCGGAGATTAACGGAGATCCGTCTACCGTCTCCATGGTAACCGGTGAGGATCTTTGCTGGGTCCGGATACCGTGTTTCCTGGCAAAGGAAGAGTCCATGAAATTTCCCCCTGCCCCAGAGTCTATCATTGCAGAGGTAGGAATTAGCTGTCCCTCCCAACGGATCTGAATGGGGAGTGAGCAATGGGTATATTTCCCCTCTGAGTCTTTCGGTGAGGTAGACATTACCGTCAAGGGAAACACCGCATCCAAGTGTCCACTTGCCTCAGAGATATCGGACTCTGCGTCCGTGTTGTCACACTCCGCCATGGCTGCCAATACCTTATTTGGGCGATTTGGACGTTTCGGGCAGTCGATCAAGAAATGGTCTGATTGACCGCAATAGAAACACAAACGCTCACGGAGCCGGTGTTCACGACGTTCATTGGTCTCTCGTTTTTGCAGAGAGTCCACTTGCATAGGTACGTCCTCGGCCTCCCGTGGCGTCCTGAGAGCGGGTTCTCTGGAAGGAAACGCAATATTGTTTACACGGTTTACAGCTGCCCATTTCTCCTGTCTACGTTCCGTCAAACGGGTATCAATGCGCACACAGTGCTGGAGAAACAGTTCAAAATCCCCTGGAGATTCGGAACGGGCTAACTCATCCTTGATGGTACCGGACAAACCTTTTCTGAAAACAGACAATAAAGCATTGTTTCCCCAATCGGTGTCTACCACTAACCTCTTGAACTCAGTGGCGTATTCAACGACAGAACGCTTTCCCTGACGTAAGGAAAGGAGAGCCGCTTCAGCGGTAGCACGGCGATTCGGATCATCAAACATTTGCGCCATTGCATTCAGAAAGTCATCCAGGTGATTCAAACGGATGTCCCGATTCTCTATCATGGGATTAGCCCAAGCCAGTGCTCGTGAGGTTAATAACATGATGATACATAACACCTTTGACCGATCAGAACGGTAATAATCAGAATGTACATCGAAAAACAGTATACATTGGTTAACAAATCCACGGAACTGACTACGATCACCATTGAAACGGAATGGGGGTAACCTAGGCATACCGGCAGTTGATACGGACGTAGTGGGGACGGCTTCCTGAGCCTCCACTCTGACTTGCAAATCCTGTATAGCCGGCCCCAGTACCTGGTGATCATGGCCCAGCTGTGCCTCCACATATCTAAGTTTATTCTGCACCGCCTCCATCTCCTGCTGCAGGGAGTTAATCATGGAGAAGAGCTGATCTACTCGTGTCTCAGTCATTGCCCCAGCGAAATCCTCTTATGGCCTGAGTATAATGTAATACTTATATATGTTCTGAGGATTTCGATAGCGTAGGGCAATGACAATCAGAGACGAGTTCTTGGTACAAGATATTTTATAATATATAACCACGGTAGATACACAACGGAAAACACAGCGGTACAAATACACACAATACCTTCCCGAAACGGAGCGAAGGGAATTCCCGGGGCCACGCACCGGACTCCCCCAGGGAGACCACCAGAGCGAACCCCTATACAGGGACTGTCCGGCAATCACCCCGGAAGGCCTAAATGCGCAGCAGCCGGGACACAAGGGGCAAGCGGTAAAAGTCCAGGAGTGTCCGTACGGGATGAATGTCCAGAGTGGTTACGAACCAGAGAGAACCGGGCAGAGTGCTGACCGAAGATGGCAGACGGAATCCGGGCACAGCTTGAGAAACCGGGTAAAGTCCAGTGTCGGTCGGTCGGTAGTCTTTAGGAGGATCCAAAAGGCAAACAGGATTAGCAGCAGCAAAGCAGGAGCACACAGCAAGCAGTATACTCAGGCACTGGACTAGGCTTAGAGGCGGCCTTTTAAGCAGCTGGACAGGAAGTAGGGCAACAGAACAGTAAACTCCATGTTAACCGAGGGCAAGCTCATTCAAAAGAGAACTGGAAAACCTGGAAACCTGACAGTAGTCATCATTACGTTTTGCTGTCAGAAGGTCATTGGTTAGTTTGACTAGTGCAGATTCTGTAGAATGTAGGGGGCGGAAGACACACTGTAATGGATCTAGAAGACAGTGAGTGGAGATGTAATGGGTGAGGTGGGAGTAGACCAGGCACTCCAAGAGTTTAGATGTGTAGGGAAAATTGGAAACTAGTCTGTAGCTATTTGTGCAGGATGGATCAAGGGAAGGTTATTTTTTCTTAATAATGGAGTAATGAAAGTAAAGAGTGTTTGAAGGAGGAGGGACAGATACCAGAAGAGAGGGAGATATTGACGATTTTAGCTAGGAGAATAGTGATGACAGGAGGGGGAGATTGGAGTAGGTGTGAGGGAAAGGGATCAGTAGTGCAAGTGGTAGCACAAGAAGAGAGGAGTCTGGAGACTTCTTTTTCTGTGAATGGGTCAAACGAGGAGAGTGAGCCAGACGGGATTTGGGGAGGGATGGGAAGCACGATGCTTGGTGGCCAGGAGCCAATTTCCTGATGGATATTTTCAAATTTCTCTGTGAAATAGGAGGCCAGATTATCAGCACAAAGGTTATGAAACTGTTTCAGGATGAGAATGCAGCAGAGGGGTCACAGCAAGCAGAGATCTATACCATGAAAATGTTTCAGGATGAGAATGCAGCAGAGGGGTAACCGCAAGCAGAGATACATACCTGTGTGAAAAGAGAGAGATGACGGATTTTAGTCAACTGCAATTGAGGTACCTGCCAGACACTTAAGGGCACTTTACATGCTGCGATCTCGCTAGCGAGATCGCTAGCGAGCGTAGCCGCCCTCGTCGGTTGTGCGACACGGGCAAATCGCTGCCCGTGGCGCACAACATCGCTTACACCCGTCACACGGACTTACCTTCCCTGCGACGTCGCTCTGGCCAGCGAACTGCCTCCTTTCTAAGGGGGCGGTTCGTGCGGCGTCACAGCGACGTCACACGGAAGCCGTCCAATAGAAACGGAGGGACGGAGATGAGCGGGTGGAAGATCCCGCCCACCTCCTTCCTTCCCTCTTTTCCGGTGGACGCAGGTAGGAGATGTTCGTTGTTCCTGCGGTGACACACGTAGCGATGTCTGGTGCTGCAGGAACGACGAACAACATTATACCTGCAGCAGCAACGATATTATGAAAAGGAGCGACGTGTCAACGATCAATGATTTTTGACGTTTTTGTGATCATTGATCGTCGCTCCTAGCTGACACACGCTGCAATGTCGCTAACGGCGCCGGATGTGCGTCCCTAACGATTTGACCCCGATGATATATCGTTAGCGATGTCGCAGCGTGCAAGGCACCCTATAGCGACAATGACACTTTGTGTAAAAGGACACGTTCATATACCCCACACATGTGCACCCCTTATGATGATCATGTACTGACAGTGGTTCTGGCACTGCCTTCATGTATTGAAGATAGTTTTGGCACTGCATTCATTTACTAATGTTGGTTCTTGGACAGCAGTACTGACAAGGTTCTGGCTCTGAATTCATGCACTGATGGTGGTTTTGGTGCTGCATTTATGTGCTAGTGTAGTTCTGATCTTGTACATGTGTATCAATCCAAAACATGCTTCATGGCTATGTTAAAACTTAATAATTCTCAAAACATAGATTTATGAATGTCTCAACAAATGTCGGTAATAACCCATCCAATCCACACAGCCGAATAAATCAAACCAGAGATGTCCATAATTAAAAGGTGACTCATGCTTGTGATGTTCATATAGGTGAATCATCTGAAGCTACATGAGTCACTTTGAATCAATGGCATCCTGATGAACCATTAAGGAGAAATGCTTTGAGGCAGTGATAAGAACCCTTCCTCATACTGTTAGGGTGAAATGTTCACGAGTTGCCTGACCTACTAAATGAATCAAGTGCATGCATGAAAGAATCCAACACAAGACACACACAGTCGGATGTGAATCTTTCCTCGATCAGAGGTTGTCCCACGAGACCCTTATTCCAGCACAAACATGGACTTATATAAACTAGGAAAAGGGGCATGGTTGGCTCTACAGTGGGCATGCCTGGATGTGTTCATTGGTCAGTGGGTTGGTCCATGGGTTGACCATTGGGCGGATCTTGAATATGAAGGACTGGAGAAAACGGGTTTGATGCCGCGCTAAAAACCACGAGCATGTATAAATCAAATTATTCTCTTTATTTAGATCATTCCTACGCGTTTCAGAGGCTCATCTGCCTCCTTCCTCAGGGAAAAGATTCTTTTCCCTGAGGAAGGAGGCAGATGAGCCTCTGAAACGCGTAGGAATGATCTAAATAAAGAGAATAATTTGATTTATACATGCTCGTGGTTTTTAGCGCGGCATCAAACCTGTTTTCTCCAGTCCTTCATATTCAAAATTTGCTCTATAACGGGGCCGCTGCAGAACCACCTAAGCGCTCATCCACGCTAACAAAGGGGTTGTGACTGGCACAACCCGGCCAGGTGAGTGCACTGTCTTTATCCTCTTTCACTCTGTAAACCGGGTAAAACCCTATTGCGCCTTTTTTTCTCCCCCATTACAGCATTGGGCGGATCTGTGATGCTGATGGGTGGGTCTATGATGTCATCAGGGTGAATCCATGGTGACACTGGTGGGTCTTTTCCTTACATGGTGATCCTGTTACATCTGGACATTTCTTGCATTCCAGGGCATAGTGTGGAGAACAGGAAATGGCAGCCAGCTTTAGATCTGTGTCATGTGTATGATCTGAAAACTGACTTATGTATAGAGAATTGATTTAATTTAACACACTTCCCACAGTCCCCTATGTCCAGAGGTTAATTAAGCACTTGATGCAATGGCCCTCAACAATACATCTCTTGAATATATCAGTTACTTGTTATAGGGATATATTGCGCTTACTAAGGTAAAACCACCATAGAGTGGGGGCACCAAATCTTAGGTGTAAATCCTCTGCTGGCAAATAGGGTGCATTGGTTTCTAGATATATCAAGAAAAGTGCAGCATTGTAACATCATTATATCTTTGTGACATTGTGTGTGTTCTTTTAATACTATTGTATTTATCTATTTAGTTTTGAGGGGTCTATAAATATGTTAGACTGTTGTTCTGAGACCACTAGGATATCACATGAAATGATTTGTTTGTTAATGGCATCATTTCACCATAACCCGGACATGACAAGATGCTCCGTGCAGGATTTCAGACACAGAAGTGAAAAGAATTATTAGAAAAGCTCTCTGAGAGCCAAGAACCACCTGTGGAGAGCAATAGAAAGACCTGCAATCAAGAGATACAACTGTTTTAACCCCTTAAGGACGAAGCCAGTTTTGTACTTAATGCCCAGGCCAGTGTCACTTTATAAGGTTATAACTCTGGAACGCTTCAATGGATCCTGGTGATTCTAAGAATGTTTTTTCGTGACATATTGGACTTCATGTTAGAGGTAAATTTAGGATGATATTTTTTTATTTTATTTGTGAAAAAAATCTGAAATTTGAGAAAAAAAAATTTAAAATTTTGCAATTTTCAAACTTTTAATGTTTATGCCCATAAACCAGAGAGTTATATCACACAAAATAGTTACTAAATAACATTTCCCACTTGTCTACTTTAGATCAGCGCAATTTTTGAAACAAATTTTTTTGGGGTTAGGAAGTTAGAAGGGTTCAAAGTTCATCAGCAATTTCCCATTTTTTCAACAAAATTTACAAAACTATTTTTTTAGGGACCACATCCCATTTGATGTGACTTTGAGAGGCCTGGGTGAAAGAAAATACCCAAATGTGACACCATTCTAAAAACTGCACCCCTCAAGGTACTCAAAACCACATCCAAGAAGTTTATTAACCCTTCAGGTGCTTCACAGGAACTAAAGTAATGTGGAATGAAAAAAAATAAAAATTAACATTTTACCTAAAAATGTTGCTTTAGCACTTCTTTTTTTACTTTTTCAAGAGGTAACACCAAAAATTGAACCTCACACTTTGTTACCCACTTTCTTATGAGTGCGCCGATACCCCACATGTGGTCAGAAACCTTTGTTTGGGTAAATGGGAGGGCTTGGAACGAAAGGAGCAATATTTGAATTTTGGAAAGCAAAGTTCGCTGAAACAGATTGCGGGCACCATGTTGCATTTACAGATCCCCTAAGGTACCTAAACAGCAGGAACCCCCCTCAAGTGACCCCATTTTGGAAACTAGATCCCTTAAGGCTTCTATCGAGAGGTATAGTGAGCATTTTGGACCCACAGGTACTTCACAGATTTTGATAACAATACGTTGTCATATTGAAAATTGACATTTTCTCAAAAATGTTGCTTTAGCATCAATTTTTTCTCACTTTTTCAAGAGGTAATTCCAAAACTTTTACCCACATGTTTGTTACCCACTTTTTTATGAGCATGGCGATACCTCACATGTGGTCTGAAACCATTGTTTGGACAAATAGGAGGGCTTGGAACGAAAGGAGCAATATTTGAATTTTGGAAAGGAAAGTTGGCTGAAAAAGATTGCGGGCACCATGTCGCATTTGGAGGACCCCTAAGGTACGTAAACAGCAAAAAACCACCACAAGTGACCCCATATTGGAAACTAGGCCTCAAGGAATTTATCTAGATGTTTGGTGAGTACCCTGAACCCCCTGGTGCTTCACAGAAGTTTAGAACGTTAAGCCATGAAAATAAAAATATAAAATTTTACCACAAAATTGTTACTTCAACCAGGTAGCTTTTTTTTTCACAAGGGTAACAGGAAAAAAATCACCATGAAATTTATTGTGCAATTTCTCCTGAGTTTGGTGATATCTTATATGTGGTGGAAATCAACTGTTTGGGCACACAGCAGGGCTTGGAAGGGAAGGAGTGCAATTTGACTGCAAAATTGCCTAAACAGTGGAGGTCACCCACAAGTGACCTTATTCTGGAAAATAGACCCCCTCAAGGAATTTATCTAGATGTTTGGTGAGTACCCTGAACCCCCAGGTACTTCACAGAAGTTTATAATGTTGAGCTGTGAAAATAAAAAAAAAATACATTTTTACCACAAAATTGTTACTTCAACCAGATAGCTTTTTTTTTTTTTTTAACAAGAGTAAAAGGAAAAAAAAAGCAGCATAAAATTTATTGTGCAATTTCTCCTGAGTATGCTGATACCTTATGTGTGGTGGAAATCAACTGTTTGGGTGCACAGCAGGGCTCGGAAGGGAAAAAGTGCCATTTGACTGAACATTTGGCTGGAATAATTAGTGGACACTATGTCGCATTTGGAAAGCCCGCAAGGTGCCTAAACAGTGCAGGTCCCCCACAAGTGACCCCATTCAGGAAACAAGACACCTCAAGGCTTTTATATAGGTGTATATTGAGCATTTTGAATCCACGAATACTTCACAGAATTTGATAAGCTTAGGTTGCCATATTGAAAATTTTCCTTTTTTTCACAAAAATGTTTCTTTAGCATCACATTTCTCATTTTTTCAAGAGGCAACAACAAAACGTGGACCCCACAGGTTGTTATCCAATTTCTTGTGAGCACAGGGATACCCCATATGTGTCCAAAAACCTCTGTTTGGATAAATGGGAGGGCTTGGAATGGAAGGAGCACCATTTGAATTTTGGAAAAGTTGAAATAAATTGTGCGCACCATGTCACATTAGCAGGGCCTCTTGGGTACCTATACATCAGAAACACCTCACAAGTGACCCCATTTTGGAAACTGGACCCCTCAAGGATTTTATTCAGGAGTATAGTAAGCATTTTGAATCCACAGGTACTTCACAAAAATGTTGCTGTAGCAACAATATTCTCACTTTTAGGCTATGTGGCCATGATCCAGTGACATGGCGTCTAGTACACAGTGTCAGCCTTCCTGCAGAGATGTGAGTGTTGTCCACGGGAGAACGCAGCTGCCCATGCCCATGTTTGGGTTCAGGCTGCTGTGGACTTTAGTTCTATTCTACCTGCAGAGAACACTCTCGTCTCCGCAGCATAAATTGACATGCTGAGGCTCGGGAAGCTGCACCACAGGTCGGTTTATGCTGCGGAGAAAAGAAGCACAGTGGGCATGGGATTTCTAAAAATCCTTCCACTTTGCTTCTACTGCACAACACAGCTTTATGGACGCAGGGAAAACACTCTGCGCCCAAAACCCTGCAAACCCTGATTGTGGGCACACAGCCTAAAATGCTACAGTGGATGAATGGATAGATGTCAAACATATATAACATCACGCCCCCCTGCATATTCTAAGCTGGTGCCCTTTAGTGCCTTTCATGTGGCACTATAGGAGGCCTAGCCTTGTATTTAGCCCAAAAAGAAAAAAAATAATTAAAATAAATGATGTGGGGTCCACCCTATTTTTGATAGCCAGCTAGGGTAAAGCAGACAGCTGTAGCGCTGCAATCCACAGCTGACAGCTTCATCTTGTCTGGTGATCAATTTGGAGGGCTCCCCAAGCTGTTTTTTTTTAAATTATTTATAAATAAATAATTAAAAAAAACAAACGTGGGGTCCCCCCAAATTAGATCACCAGCCAAGGTGAAGCTGACAGCTGGGGTCTGGTATTCTCAGGATGGGAAGAGCCATGGTTATTGGACTCTTCCCAGCCTAAAAATAGCAAGCCGCAGCCGTCCCATAAGTGGCGCATCCATTAGATGTGCCAATCCTGGCGCTTCGCCCCAACTCAGCCCGTTGCCCTGGTGCGGTGGCAAATGGGGTAATAAATGGGGTTGATACTAGATGTGTAATGTCACCTGACATCAAACCCAGCAATTAGTGATGTCACGGCGTCTATCTGATACCAGACATAACTAATTGACAGTAATAAAAAAAATTGACAAAAAAAATTTTGAAAAAAACACTCCCCAAAATATTCCCTCTTTCACCAATTTATTGAAAAGAAAAAAAAAATTAGGTCCCTGAAATCCATTGTGAAAGTCCCGCGGCAATTCTGGACCTTATAGAATATGGGGGGCTAGTTCAGGGAATGTATCCCCCATTTTCTAGGAGTGCAAACCCTCCATTTGAGGAGAGTGGGTGCAAAGAATTTGCACCCACCCTCCCCGGGTCACAGCTGCAGTGTGCCGAGCAGCAGCAGCCAGCGTCTCTGAACACAGGAAGCTGATCTGTCTGCTGCTCTGCACGTTTGACCGGCGTCTGCTGTGAAGGAGGAGGGGGCTGCGGGGGGATCAGCGCTCTGACAGGTACGGGAGGGGGACACCGGGGAACACCAGGGTGGGAATAGAGGGTGACCTGACAGGGCCTGGGGAGCAGTTTTCTGTTGTCTGTGTCATAGCACATGCGACAGAAACCAGAGGAAAAGGGTAAATGTGGCCGGTGCGCTGCTGTGCGCGCCGGTGTGCGCGCGGCCATCTTGGATTTTCGGGAGGGGGGGGACACTTTGGCGACTCCGGGGGACCGGGGAGGAGATTTATCTCCCTTCTGACATGTTTGTTTATGCCAGTTGGGAGATAAATCATTTTTTACTGGCGCTGCCATTTACTGTAACCTGATCATCGGTATACGGTGTATACCGGTCATCAGGTGAGCGGGGACCAGAAAAAACGGCCTGAATCATGATCTCCAGGGTCTCAGCTACCCCTGGCAGCTCAGACCCTGGAAATTTTCCGACTCTGGGGGGAGCTAGACCCTTTTTTCCGACCGCCGTTAAAAAGCGGTGGATCGGAAGAAGTACCCTAATTTGTCACCGTTAAAAGGCGTATCGGTGGTCACTAAGGGGTTAAAGAAAAAAATAAGTAATGTACCCCAACACCATGGCCTGTATGCATGCTCACGACACAATTGCTGAACAAAAAGCATGTTGAAGCGTGTTTAAGGCTAGTTTCACACTTGCGCTATTTTGACGCAAACGGAATCCGTCACTAATGTAGCACGGATCATTTATTTAGAGTGGAAGCGAGTTACTATGGCGCGTGTGTGTGTCATGCAGTACCCGCTTGTGTCCACATGATGTCGCGCTTCCACTGTAAATAAATGAACTGTACTACATTAGTGACGAATTCCGTTTGCGTCAAAATAGCGCAAGTGTGAGTGGGCCCTAAAGTTTGCTCAACATACCTGTGAAATACTGGGAAAATATAGTCTGGTCAGATGAGACCAAAATTTAACTTTTTTAATACCATAATACACACCATGTTTAGAGGCTTAAAGGCCACTGCATATCACCCCCAAAACAACATATAATAGTGAAGTTTGGAGGTAGGCACATCATGGTGTGGAGCTTTTTTGTCAGCACTAGCAAACTTCAAATATTTGAAGGAAGGATACATGGACAAATGTTCCAAGACATTCTTGATAAAAAAAATCTGCTGCCACCAGGATGATGAAAATGAAACAAGGCAAGACAATGATCCCAAACACACAGCCAAGGAAACTCTCAGTTGGTTTCAGAGAAAGAAAATAAAGCTGCTGTAATTAGCCAGCCAAACACCTGCCATAACTCCAATAATAAAATTATGGAAGTAACTAAAGCTCACAGTTCATAGAAGGAGGCCATGAAATCTTCAGGATTGTGTGTGGAAGAATGGGACAATGTCACACCTGAGCAATGCACATGGCTAGTTTCTCCCGACAGGAGGCGTCATCGCCAACAAATGCTTTTTTTGAAGTATTAAATCAATTTCAGTAAGCATGTTCAATACTCTTTCCCTGTGTCATTTTTAATTATTACAAATTACTAAATTTATGGACATTCATGATTTGATATCTTTGGTTGTGTGAATTGGATGGGTTGTTTCTAACATCTGGTGAGAAATTCACATCAATAGCACCTTTCGACATATATTTGCTTAGAAAATTATGGAAGAGTTCAATACTTATTTCCACCTCTGTATATTGGAGAGGTGACATCCAGGGTTTTAGAGGTTCTCAAATGGCCTGGTGAGATATCAGTATCTGGAACCCATGAAAAGAAGGAGCCTTGGGGATTGGTAATAGCCTTTGGAATCCAGCGTCCTCTACAAGATTACTAATCAGAGGAGTGAAGGAATGGTAAAGGTGGTCCTCACCAGAGGACCACGGTTGTGGGAGAGGGACAGACTAGGTATAGCTGTAAATTTGTGGAACAATATAATGTGGAAAATCATAATTGCATGCCTAGGTTGTACACTGTTAGTGACAATTGAATGTCTAGTGGCCTATAAGGGAAACAAAGGATATACTATACGCACACCTTATTGTGAGTAGAATACATGTGACAATAATGGACTGCATAAACTAGAAAAGCATGAAGTGTATTGTAGTCAATAGATGTAGTGAGAATGCATATATGTAGTATCTTGTACATATTTAGCATCTGTCTAATCTTTTGACTTCATTACCACTAGGACTTTTACAGAGAGTGTAACATCAGAAAATTACCAATTTTTTAAACTTTTTTTATTTTTTTTTAACTTTTGGCAATATTGTATTTTCTTCTCACTGTCTGTATTAAAAAACTACAGCAAATAAAAAAAATCTTGCAATTTTAACATTGGTGTTTGGGGCTATTTTACACTTTCTGGAAGAGATTTCAGTAGTCTCAATATCATCACAGTCAGGAGTCATAATTGCACGGCTATACTTATCTGATAACACAAAATCGGCAGTTCACAATGATCCCTTTACCTTCCCAATCACCTTTGTACACACTCACTAGATGCTTTAATACAATAGATAGGGTCAGAATCAGTCTATTTCTGCTAATCTATATGTGGATTTCCTGAAATAACAGGAAGTTTAAGTATAGAATAGCACAAGTAGGTGGCCAGTGTGAAAATCGTAATAATTCTGTTTCTTTTTTAATACAGATAGTGATATGGAAAAAAGAAAGAAAAGCAAAACTGTCATGGGGAAATACAGATAGGGACAGCCTAGGAGCCCCTGTACTAAGACTAAGGACCCTGTGCTATCCCTTATCTTGACAGTAGACTTGAAGGTAGTCAGGGTCGAGCCTCCAGCATGGCCCTGTCTCCTGTCCGGCCCTGAGCTAATACCTCGGGCACCTTCAACCAAGGGCTGGGCAGTACACCAAGTAATACACCTCCCTCAAGACAAAGACAGGGGTAAAACTGAAACTCACACCACAAATATCGACACAGGAGAGACAAAAAGAGACCAGAGGGAATAAACCAAAGGGGAAGGAGTAAGTTACACCAGGAAGCTATCATATAGTGCAGACAATAAATTGCTGGCCACCAAATGGAGGATCACCATGGACAATAGGATATCGTAACTGCAAGCAGAAAGTATCTTCGGCGATCTCCTGCTTCACTTTCCAGCCTTAAATAGGAGGAGACCAGCTGTGGAAGGAAATCAGCAACCTGGCTCTCAGAAGAGTAGCACACTGCTCCAAAAAGGATTAACTTCTGCACGACTGGATCCGGACAATGCATGACAAAGTCATTGTCAGAAAATACATTTAACACAAAAACAAACAGATTTATCAATAGATCATTTTCTGATGACACATTCCATTTAATATATGGGAACTAAATTATCGCCATGAGGCTACATGTAGACAAACGTACAATTCACTGCCCAGTGATATGCACAGTTTGTTTCTATGTGCGGCTCTACAAGCGTCATGGATGCCATGTGCCATGCAGCATAATCATAACCTGTACTGTCTTGTTCACACAATGGATGACACTAAAGGCCGCTTTACATGCAGCGACATCGCTAGCGATGTCGCTAGCGATCGCACCCGCCCCCGTCGTTCGTGCGTCATGGGCAAATCACTACCCATGGTGAACACTATCGTCAGTATGCGTCACACGGACTTACCTTCCTAACGACGTTGCTGTGGCCGCCGAACAAACTCTTTTTTTTAAGGGGGAGGGTCATGCGGCGTCACAGCGACATCACACAGCGGGCCACCAATAGAAGTGGAGGGGCGTAGATCAGCCGCATGAACGTCACTCCCACCTCGTTGCCGGAGGACCCAGGAACGCTGTTGTTCGTCATTCCCGGGGTGTCACATGTTGCGATGTGTGCTGCTTCAGGAACGACTAACAACCTGCATCCCAAACGAGCAACAATATTTGTGAAATGAACGACATGTCAACAATCAACGATGTTTGCAGTATTTAGGATAGTTAGCGGTCGCTGGTAGGTGTCACATGCAACGACGTCGCTAACGACGCCGGATATGTGTCACGAATTCCGTGACCCCAGCTACATCTCGTTAGCAATGTCGTTGCATGTAACGGGGCCTTGCCGAGATTTTTTCCACCTTCTACAGCACCATCCACACTAGCACATTAACTTACAGTATGATGTCCATGTGCACACGGATAGCGCATTGATCGAAATTCCGCTCACCTGACAAATATTCTGTAAATTATGTCTGATTTCTAAATGGATTATTCAAGGCATTGTTTGTAATAAAAATGAGCTGGACCAGCAATATCCTTAAGATGTTTGGTTAACACTGGAATAAAATGCTTATTAGATTAGATATTTAATTACATTGGCTACGAGAATATTTCTTGATTATGCTTTACAGGCTCATAAAATTGCACGTGAATATTTCAGCCTCATTTGGAAAGAATCGCAGCAGGCATTAGGACGTGCCAGAGAGCTGCCTCTCTTCTTGCACAGAGCCTTATTATCCTGGCTATGGTACAGGCTCTTGAGCTGTCAGCGATCGTTCGCATTTTCTGCTATCATGATACATTTTGTAATATATTCAGAACAAAAAACATCAACATTTCATTTCAAGTTTCTGGTCACAAACAATCAGCGCTGAAACTAATGATTTGGAAAATGAATCTCTCTTCTGTTCCAGTAAGCCTTCATTTTCTTTCCCCAGCTCCATTCACTGGCAGCAGCTGATGTTTTTCATGGCATTTTGGAGACACTATAATATGTCGACTTGGAATGGAGACAAACCATTTTTTGGAAATTTACAATTTTAAATATAAATCACTGGAAAAGTCTGTGAGAAATGCATAAAGAATGAGGACAAGCGATTCTAAACTACCTGTTTCTCAGCAGGGGTTCCCCACAGACACATGCTTTTTTTAATGTTCCCTAAATTTCATAGCTTAGCGGTATTATGCTACTGACCACATAAATATTGGGAAATAAATGAAATGCCAAAATCACAGTCTCCAAAAACAGGGCGCAGGTGGAGGATGAACCAACACAAAACATTTCACACATGGTGCCTTCACATGCTTTTCCTGACATTTTGCCACACTTTTTTTGTGGCAAAAAATGTTGTGGCTACTAAATTATAGCCTAATCTTTGAGGAAGACTATACTAAAGAGTGCAGGAGAAAACAATGTAATTGTCGTGTGTTCTGCTTTGCACTCGCTGGGTGTCATGGTGGTGTTGGACTCTGTTCACACAGCAGAGTCTGACAAGCTGCCTGGGATTCTTTAGTTGGATGGCCTGCTGTAAGCGTTGGCTGGTTCTGGCTTCACTGTTCTCCAGTACAGCGGGAGTTAATTTCTACTGCCCTGTGATCAGCTGCTGTGAGCTCAAGCTGCTGATCACCATCTCCACCCTTTATAAGGTTTTGGATTCTAGGGCAGTTTGCTGTATATAGGTCTTTGCTTCCTGGTTCCTGTTGTATGGTGAGCTTCAAGTTGCGGTTCAGCATGGTGTGTTGGTCCTCCAGTTATGTATTTATTTCCACCCCTTTTGCGTTCCTCCCCAGTTCACATACTTTGTGTTTGAGTGCAGTGTGCACGGGTTTTCGTTAACACTTGTCTGTGATTATTTGTGGGGTTTTGGTGACAGGGTTTCCGACCCTGGGTAGGGAGAAGTAGTTTCACAGCTTGGAAAGGAGACAGGGTCACATTGGAGGCTTAAACCTAGCTACCATCAAGTCTACCTTTGAGATAAGGGACAGCACAGGGGCCCCAGTCTTTCGGTCAGCCTAGGAGCCCTTGTTCCATCCGTACACCCCTGTGACAGTAATACATATTAGTAAGTACCAGAATGTCATCCTCGCTTTATTACAATAATGATAAAGTGGTTTAGCCTTTTAACATATTTGCTCCCCTTTAGCTCCACTTTTTCATTTTTCCTATTTGTCCATATGGCACCTATATAGTGGCCTTAAAATATAGCTATTCATTACTAAAATGTAATAAGTATAGTAGCACCAGAACTGCATTCACAGTAGCTATAAAATGTCTAAGCAATTATGTTAAAATACCAGGTTTTTTTGTCATGTAAACAAAATCATCCAATGAGAATCTTTCAGAACATTTCCACCTTTAAGGGGGCTTTACACGCTACGATATCGTTAATGTTTTATGGTCGGGGTCACGTTGTTTGTGACGCACATCCGGCGTCATTAACGATATCGTAGCGTGTAACAGTTTTGTGCGATCTAAAATGATTGCAAAAGCGGCAAAAATCGTTTGCCGTGGAGCAGTCGTCATAAAACAAAAAATCATTTATTTCTCATTAGCGATGTTGTTCCTCGTTCCTGCGGCAGCACAGATCACTGTGTGTGACACCGCAGGAGCGAGGAACATCTCCTTACCTGCCTCCACCGGCAATACGGAAGGAAGGAGGTGGGCGGGGATGTTTACGTCCTGCTCATCTCCGCCCCTCCGCTTCTATTGGCCGCCTGCCGTGTGACGCCGCACGACCCGCCCCCTTAGGAAGGAGGCGGGTCGCCGGCCAGAGCGACGTCGCAGGACAGGTAAGTCCATGTGACGAGGGTAAGCGAGGTTGTGCGACACGGGCAGCGATATGACCGTGTCGCTCAACCGACGGGGGCGGGTACCATCGCTTGCGATCTCGCTAGCGAGATCGCAGCGTGTAAAGCCCGCTTTACTGTCGCCCATATTCTGTACAAATTCCCTGAGAAACAAACTGCAATAAATTTGAGAGGGGAGGGGAGCTAAAAATAAAATAATGTGGTTGCATAAATGTGAACACCCTCTTATAATTTGGGATGTGGTTGTGTACAGAATTAGCCAATCATGTTTGGAGACATCCTGTTGATTTTGTAATGTAAAGACATGACTGTAATGGCACTGATCGTATTTAAATTGATACCTTTGGTGAAGAAATCCACTTTTTTGTTGAATCAAGTTCTATATAGACTCACAACATTAAATGCAAGTAAGGAAGTCTGAAACATTTGTAAATTACATTCGTAACAAAAATTCAAGCTTCCTTAATACAAAACTCCAAAATACCGTTCCGTGAGTCCAAGGTCTGCCCACAAGAAGATAAAGAAGAAGTCTGTTGAAACAATCACTGCATAATCTCAAAGAGGAAGCTTTGAGTGCCCAGCATGTGACTATGGAGCCAGATTTACCAATGGGTGATACTATCCAGCCCAGCCAATATTCTGATACAACATTGGGTGATGATGAGGAGAATGAGTAAGAAGGCTTGTTTTCCTGTGCTACCCAGGGGACTCCCAATGCTACACAGGGGATTCTGAACCCCAGCTTCATGTCTGTTCAGCATGGATGGGCTAGAGAGGAGGAGGTGGAGGAGAAAGAGGCGAGTCAGCATGAGGAGAGGATGGCTATTGTTCCTCCTGGTGGGGACACAGGACCTTTGCCTGTTTGCAGCTTGGCCCACATGGCTCAGTTCATGTATAAGTCTCTGTGGCAAGACCCTCACGTGATACATATTTTATCCAACAACCTATACTGGTTGGCCACCTTTCTGGACCCACGGTACAAGGAGAAATTTCCTGCTCTCCTTTTGAAGTCACCAAAGGGTTGCACAATGGAATCCTTCAAGAGGGTCATTGTAGATCAGTTGATGAAAACATCACCCTCAGACAACGCTGGGGATTAAGATTAAAGATTAATGGGGAGAGACACCAATGGGGACAGACACACTTTAACCAGGTCTCACACACATCTTAGAGGGGACCCCATGGCAGACCCAGGAGGGGGCGTGGCCTCCACATCTCAGCTAGTGGTGCGGTGGAGAAGCTGGAGAGAGTTTTGCAGTGGCAGTGAGTGACAGAGGAGCAGTAGAGGAGGACTCATGTCAGTCTGAAGCGGAAAGCAGGCACGCAGACACGCTTGTCAGACCCTGCAAGTGTAGTGGCTGTTTGCGGGGGAGTTCGGTTGCCACACAGTCAACCTGAAAGACACCTCAGGAAGAAGCGAGGTGGTTGAGTACGGGGACTCCTGATAGGCCAGGTCCCTAGAGCCAGACATCCATTTAGTGGTCTACTAAAACCTGCCGATGAGAGCACTCCAAGTGTCTCACCAACCAACAGAGTCCGCAGCATCAGCAGCAACAAGGGAGCCCATAAGTGAGATGGGGCCAGAAGCCATCTTTACTTGGTCCACGCTGCCAGCAAATGGGCCAGAAAGGGGAGACAAGGCAGTTGCGACTTCCCTGGATGAATCCCATATACTACAAGTCAGGGGTTATCCAAAACAAGAAATGCTAGGAAGGCGAGCTTACAGTCACCCCTATACCAACCTAAAGGATACCTGGTTCTCTCTGGTCTATCTCAGTATCGCCCGGGTTACCTCACAGAAAACAACTGAATGTGAGTAAAAACCATGAAAGGCATTCTGGACTGTGTGTGAGTTCTTCTGCGACCTGTTGTACTACGCACTTACACCAGAGGCCCTGGGGCCAGCCTCACTCTCGGGCAGCTATACCATCAGACTGCAGACACCATCAGCCCCAGACGCTCATTAAACTGCAGTGGCGGTCACCCCTCACCCTGACCGCAAAACCGAGAGTGGCGTCACGACTCCTATGAAAGTGAACCTGACATACCTGTTGCCAGAAGGGTCCCTACAGAGAAGTCCCCGCAGGCGACCGCTGCAGCGCTGTCGTGGGCGACTCACCAACACCAGGTCCAACAGAGGTGGGGGGAAAATGTGTGCAAACTGGGCCATTTTCAATAAACCAAGACATCAGCTAGGGCTATCTGTGCCTGTAACAATGGCAAGGAGGGAGAAGTTGCAGAACATGGTCAAGGGGTACATAAGTGACGATACCTGCATCCTTTCTGATGCTTCAGTTCCCTTTAATTATTGAGTATCCAAGCTGAACACCTGGCCTGACCTCTCCTTATGTCTTGGAGGTGCTGGTGTGATGTCAGAGCGTATTTTCAGTTCTGCTGGGAGAATCATCACTGATAGGCGATCACGCCTCTCCACAGAAAATGCAGAGAGACTTACTTTGATTAAATTCAACAAGTGCTGGATTTCTCCACAGTTTGCAATCCCTACAGATGAGAGCAAGGCAAACTAAATTCCTCCAAAATGTTCATTTTGACTACTGCTGTTAACATCCACCCCTTCCCATACAAAGCCGTTTCTTTTTTGCATCAACCATGACTCAGCCCATAGGGCTAATTTTTGTAAACACTATGCACATTGTGCAGAGGCGGACAAACCAGGACAGTACTCCTACTCCAGCCTAACTACTATTTATCATTGGAGGACATTGTGATGGTGACTCCCTGCGTCAACCATGACTCGGGCCATAGGACTAATTTATTTAAGCAATACACATCCGTGTGTCAACTGCATCCATTCCGTCCTGTAAATGGTCCGTTTTAAATCCGTGTGCCCTCCGTTTTTTCGGGGTTGGGGGGAGGTTTGCGGACTGCAAGAAAAAAAATGGAAGGAGGGTTACATACAGTCAAAAGCTAGATAGATAGATAGACATATATAATGTCCCACTCCTCTGCATTTTGAAATCTTGCACCCTTTAGTGCTTTTCATGTGGCACTAAAGGGTGCTCAGTTTTGTTTTTAGCCACAAATTAATTATTTTCCCCAAAAAAATGACGTAGGGTCCCCCCTATTTTTGTACACAGCTGATGTAAAGCAGACAGCGGCAGCCTGCAGACCGCTGCTGGCAGCTCTACCTTGGTTGGTAATCCAAGACAGAGGGCACCCCATGCATTAATTTAAATTAAATAAATAAAATTTAAAAACAAAAAACGTGGGCTCCCCGAAATTGGATCAACAGCCAAGGTGCAGCAGACAGCTGTGATCTGATGTTCTAAGACTAGGGAAATCCATGGTTATTTGAAATATCCCAGCCTAACAATAGCAGGCCGCAGCTGCCCCAGAAGTGGCGCATCTATTACATGCACCAATCTTAGTGCTTCACAACAGCTCATCCCGTTGTCCTGGTGCAGTGGCAACAGGGTAATATATGGGGTTGATACCAGCTGTGTAATGTCAACTGGCATTAAGCCCTGGCATTTGTGATGTCACAGCATTTATCAGATACCCGACATCACTAACCCAGTCAGTAATAAAACAGACAACAAAAAAAAATATTTGAAAAAACACTCCCCAAAACAATCCCTCTTCCACCAATATATTGAAAAGAAAAAACAACTCTGGGTCTGGCGTAATCAAATAAGAGGGTCCCACGACAATCCATACTATACTCACTGTCCCAGTCAATGAAGTACAAGAAGCAAGCAAGGAAAGGATCCAGCTCAGACTCCAAGGATTTGAATAAAAGGCATTCCTTTATTTCAACTTCTTAAAAAGAATATATCCAAAAAAGTATAACAACACTGGCTGATAACACTGACAGATGGTAGATGAAGAAAAAAACTATGCGTTTCGGTGGTATGCCTTCATTCATTGGCCTGATGAAGGCGTACCACCGAAACACATAGTTTTTTTCTTCATCTACCATCTGTCAGTGTTATTAGCCAGTGTTATTATACATTTTTGGATATATTCTTTTTAAGAAGTTGAAATAAAGATATGCCTTTTATTCAAATCCTTGGAGTCTGAGCTGGATCCTTCCCCTGCTTGCTTCTTGTCTATATATGGCTGGCTGCTGGGACCGAGGACACTCATCTGGAGGAATTAATCAGGCTCACTTCCATTGTGGCGAGCGGTTCAAATGTTCAGAGTCTACAAGTAGTCAATGAAGAACAGAATGTTTCCCATTGGCTGGGAGAGCAGTGCAGTGACCTGAGCTAACATCATTAGGTCAGGCCAGGTCACTGCAGGGCATAACGAGTAGTTTTTTTTTTTTGTTTTTTTTTTTAACTTAAAAAGAGGCATTAGTTTGGTAGGTACCCAACAAAAATGAGGTCGACTTGCCGCTGGCTGTAGGGCTCACATAAAATCTGGCCAATTTTGTGTGCTTAGTATCTCAATTTTTACATTTTTCTTCATAGCAGTAATGCATATCTATACTCCCATATTCATTGTTCCACATATCTTAGCACTACAGAGTGCAACTGTATCCTTTTTGTTACTATGAATTATCAAATACTTGCATATCTATTTTGTTTAAGGTTCTTGACTGCTACATTACTAATTAATCTAATTTCAAGGCTTTTGAAATATATTTATTTACATCTATACATAAAATCAATTTATATCATGCCTTTGCAGTAGGAAACTGAAAGGAACAAGCAAGTGTTCACAGGCGAGAAAGCTATTCATACATTGGGATTCAGAATGAGTGATAACCTTTTGGACATTGATAGAAAAGTTTTATGCTGTCTGATCGGAGTTGAATAAGATCAGACACATACTGCTGAAAATGACAATTTTTTTTTTTCAGGAGCGATACCTTCCACGGTTAACCTTCCCTTGTCTGATGGTGTTGCCTTAGATCTTATACTAACCAAATACTGAAAGAAATAAAGTCTTTGATTTATCCACAAAATGTGAAAAATTGTAATGATAGAGAGCAATAGGCTTTTAAATGGTTAAGATCCAAAAACAACTTGGTAATAAAACCAGCAGCCAGGGTAGGAAATGTGGTTATGTCACATGCATATTATATGTATGAAGCTGACAGATTACTGTCAGATCAATCTACATATCTATTGTTAAAATCAGATCCCACTCATTCATGCAAAGAGAAGCCACCATCTTTGTTGTGAAAGGAGGCAGAAAAGGGAGTTTTTTCAAACAAATTTGCTAAGAAATTAATAGTGAGATACCCTACAAAACCTTACTGGTATTTTATTCCAAAAATTCATAAGTCTTTGGCTCTGTTACTGAACTGAATGAAAATTACATGTTGGCCACAGTGGACGTCGAGAGCCTGTACACCCGTATCCCTTAGGATGCGGGTGTGCAGGCTGTTAGGCGTTTACTGCATGACAACAATTCAGGTGGAGACTGAGTTGATTTTTTTTTATGCAAATATTTACAATTTGTACTCAATTATAACTCATTCCAATTTGGCGACCAGTGGTATGCCCAGATAACTTTGCAAATATTTTTCTGGCCTAGTTTGAGATTAATATGGTTTTAATGTAGTTAATAAAAAAAAATCTTTATTTTTATATAGCGCTAACATATTCCGCAGCGCTTTACATACATTAGGAACACTGTCCCCATTGGGGCTCATAATCTAAATTCCCTAGTTGTATGTCTTTGGAGTGTGGGAGGAAGCCAGAGTACCCGGAGGAAACCCACGCAAACACGGGGAGAACATACAAACTCCTTGCAGATGTTGTCCTTGGTGGGATTCAAACCTAGGACTCCAGCTCTGCAAGGCTGCAGTGCTAACCACTGAGCCACCATGCTGCCCTGCCCTTAATCCTTTTCATTCTAACAAAACTTTGTTGCGTTACATAGATGATATATTATTTGATATATTTGTTGACTACTTCAATAATAATCAAGTTAATATGAAATTTACCAGCAAAGTAGGATTAAAATCGATCAAATATTTGGATGATCAGATAGAAGTTGATGGTTTTATTCATACAAAAGCCTTTGGCCACTAATGCTTTATAGTGGTTTGATAGTTAAACTTTCATAGAAAAAAACTCTTTGCCATATGGTAAATTTTTGAGATTGTCGGATCAATAATGATGATAGTAATTTTATTGTATAATACAAAGATCTTGGTTGGAGGTCAAATATTACACTAGGTAACAAATTTGATTTCTTTTTTTTTTTTTGTTGGGTACCAAAGGTGTTTTCCCAATCAGTTATGACTAAAGTGAAAAGAAAATGGCAAAAATTCCCAAGAAACTTTGCTTTTGTGGTCAGGACATTGATATTTTGAAATTTGTTTTCTCAGTCGCAAAACGCGCATCATTGTGTAGACCGCAAGAAGCTTCCGGAAATGCAAGAACAGTCGATAAAGTAGTATAAATACAGGATCCTTAATTGTCCATTTCTGTTTGTGTTACAGTTGATAAATACCTGCATTTAATTTAGATGGCATCAAGAGGTTGTAAATATCCAGCAAATGCATTTTGCTCCATTTCTGGTGAATTTATAAAAACACGAGCAAAAAGATACAACGTGGCGGCATCTTCTAAGATGTTTGAGGCCTACAGAGCCTACTTCGGCATGTCTGTATGGGATCAAGACAAACCATGGGTCCCTCATTTCACATGTGAATACTGCAAGAGAACTCTTGAGGGTAAGGTGAACAATTGTTGATCGCTAAGATAAAGATTTAATTTTTTTTTTAAATTCCTCATTACAGCTTAAAAGAACTGTTGTTAAAATAAGTGCATTTTTTTTTTTTTTTGCTGCTATAGAAGAACATATAGAATTGTATATCATACAGTTCAATAGACATATATTTTATTCTCATGTTAAATACCTTACAGGCTGGTACAGAGGAGAAAAAAGGGCAATGACGTTTGCTATCCCATGAATTTGGCGAGTGCCTGCTGACCACTTCAACAACTGTTACTTCTGTATTGTGGACCCATCCAAACGTCGAACTAACAAGCGTGCACGTCATATCACCTATTCAGACATGTCTTCCTCAATTGCTCCAGTTTCACACTGCCCCAAGCTGCCCGTACCCATTATTCAGAAGGAGTTCTTTCATCTTCAGGAGAATGTAGCCAGTCTGAGAGTGAGGAAGACAATGCAGATCCAGAATATAGTTTCAAGGAAGAAAGAACACCTTACTACCCTAACCAAAAAAAACCTTAACTATCTCATTAGAGACCTTGGTCTCACCAAGTCAAATGCTGAGCTTCTCATGCCTAGTATCAAACAGTGGAACTTGATAGATGAAAGTGTCAAAGTAGCTTATCACAGAAAGTGTCATCAAACTTTTGCCAGCTTCTTCAGTCAGCAAGATGGACTATGCTTCTGCAACAATGTGGTGGGTCTATTCGAAGCTATAGGAATCACGTGCAACTTGAGCGAGTGGCGCCTATTCATAGATAGCTCATCCAAGAGCCTCAAAGCTGCATAATGGGAACAAGTAACCATCTCTGCCTGTGGTGCACTTGGTTCACCTCAAATAAGACTACACCAGTGTCAAGCTTCTGTTATCTGTCTTGAAATACAAGGATTATGGCTGGGACATCATTGGAGACTTCAAAATGGTGGCATTTCTGATGGGCCTCCAAGGTGGTTTTACAAAGTTTCCTTGTTTTTGCCTTTGGGACAGTCAGGACACCAATCAGCACTATCACAGGTGGGACTGGCCACAGAGGACTGCGTTTTCTGTGGGAAAGAATGTGAAGTGGGAGCCATTGGTGGTCCCATGAAACGTGCTGATGCCACCCCTGCATATCAAGTTAGGCCTGATAAAACAATTTGTCACAGCTCTTGACAAAGAATCAGCAGCCTTTAAGTACCTACAAGATCTCTTTCCTAAGCTGTCTGATGCAAAGTTAAACGCTGGTATCTTCGTCGGACCAGAAATCAAGCAGATTCTAGAAGAAAAAGAATTTTTAAAGAAGATGACTAGAAAAGAGAAAGCAGCTTGGAGCAGCTTTGCTGCAGTGGTGCATGGTTTCCTGGGCAATCACAAGGATGAGCGATATGTGCAACTGGTTCAGACTCTGATAAAGAACTTTGTAAAAATGGGATGTAGGATGTCTCTCAAAGTACATATCTTGGATGCTCATCTTGACAAATTCAAGGAAAACATGTGGGCTTACTCAGAAGAGCAAGGCGAGCGCTTTCATCAGGAAATAAAGGACTTTGAAGGATGCTACCAGGGACAGTATAACAAAAACATGATGGGAGACTATATTTGGGGGTTGATTTTTGAAAGTGATTTGCAGTATAATCGTAAATTGACAAAAGCTATTCACTTCTAAACCACTCTTGTTCATCTTGACCAATATTAAAAGCATATACAATGTTTTTGTAACTGTATCAACAAAAAGAAATTATGAACATTTCGATTTCCCTATGCAAATACGTAAAACTGAATATTTCATTATCCTGGCCACAAAAGCAAAATCTACAATTAATTAAATAGTTTTTCTTGACTATTTAGGCATGAGTAACTGGAACATAGCACTTAAAAGCTGGAGACAAAAATTGTGTTGCATAGTGTTATGGATGAGAGTTTTTTAAAAGCATATAAATGTGAATGCAATCAATAACTTTACAATAAAAAAAATATCTAAGGATAAAAGATCTTTTCAATACAATCCGATGTGTCATATTATAAAATCGGCTATCAGGAGAAATTCGATATGATACTAAGTGATCCACTTCTAGCAGATATTGACATTAAAAAACAATTGTTAACTTTAAAAGAAGTAAGAATGTAAAGTATATACTAGTAAAAGTCAGATCACCATGTACAATAAGATCTGATTGGTTAAGAAAAAGTTTACCAAAGGGAAATTTCCAATGTAAAAACTGCAACTACTGCAGCTATATGCACTATGTGAACTATGTTCAATTAGCTGGATATATACCGTATTTTTCGCTTTATAAGACGCACTTTTGTTCCCCCAAATTTTGGGGGAAAGTAGGGGGTGCGTCTTATAAACCGAATATACAGATTATATACTGCAGGGTCCAGGGGAGGTGGAGGCCGCTCTGGAGCGGTGCTGGAGGGGCTGGGGGGGTTGGTAGAGGCTTGTGAAGCTGCGGGTGGCAGCCTTTGATCTCCTGCACCCGCTCCTATAATATGCACAGCCACTGTCCACCACCATGGTGCTGAAACTGCACCGCAGCGATGGGCTGGGGGAGCTGCGCATATTATCTGCCTGTGCTTACCTTTGATCGCACATGCCCCCTCCCCCTGTGTTAGCTAGAGCCCCCATGCTGCTGCCCATAGTAAAATAATAAACTCTTTACTCACCTCCTCCTGTGTGTCTGCCCGGTCTCCCTCCTGCTGCTGTGATCTTGCACGCAGAGATATCCATCTCTGCTGTCCCGATCACATGACTGGCACTGGAACCAGGAAGTAGGAAGTGCAGGAGACACTGGAGGAGCTCAACGCCGAGGAGGGTGACACCAGACAGGACACTGCTGCAGAAGGTAAGGGGTTTATTTTACTAAAAGCAGCAACATGGGGGCGATATCTAACAGTGGGCCTGTGTGCCTGCAAATAGTGAGCCTGTGTGCCTGCAAACAGTGGGCCTGTGTGCCTGCAAACAGTGGGCCTGTGTGCCTGCAAACAGTGGGCCTGTGTGCCTGCAAACAGTGGGCCTGTGTGCCTGCAAACAGTGGGCCTGTGTGCCTGCAAACAGTGGGCCTGTGTGCCTGCAAACAGTGGGCCTGTGTGCCTGCAAACAGTGGGCCTGTGTGCCTGCAAACAGTGGGCCTGTGTGCCTGCAAACAGTAGGCCTGTGGGCCTGCAAACAGTGGGCCTGTGGGCCTGCAAACAGTGGGCCTGTGGGCCTGCAAACAGTAGGCCTGTGGGCCTGCAAACAGTGGGCCTGGCCACAGTGGGCCTGTGGGCCTGGCCACAGTGGGCCTGTGGGCCTGGCCACAGTGGGCCTGTGGGCCTGCCACAGTGGGCCTGTGGGCCTTACTGGGGGACGTTTTCAATATAAGGTGGCCATATCCAGATTAAGGTGGCTAATTTTAGGATGAGGGGGCTATGGGGGACATATACCCTATATAATTTGTTAGACAGACACTGGCATTATAAGACGGACCCCATTTATTAAAAAAATCTCTATTCCTTCACCAAATTTGGGGGTGCGTCCTATAATCAGGTGCGTCTTATAAAGCGAAAAATACGGTACATGTTGTGAATGATAATGTGTAAATATAAATACAGTCTATGCAATTGGATGTGAGTGCAAAAGATTTTCGATTGGAAAAACAATTTACCTTCTGTATAAACGTTTTAATGAACATGTTCGTTCTTTGCTTCAGGAAAAGGCTCGCCCAGATTAATTGAACATAGGAAACAACTACATGCTAGTAATCTAACTTTCATGCGTTTTATGAGCTTCATGAATCAATATCTGCTACAGGGGGGAATCAACATAACTCACTTGAACATCATGATTATAGTCCTTTTCTCTTTTAGATGTAAGTAATGGTGTTGATTGTTTTATTTTGCAGTTTATACATATCCATATTATTTGTAATGGTATTTTTCTGCATTTTGACTTAATTTTTTGCACCTCTGTTATATTCATTGCAGACTTTTTTCAAATGTTTTTGTGAGCCAGAAGAAGCGTGGTGACGTGCGAAACAGCTATCGCTCCTTTTATTCCACATCCTGCATGTGAAGTCCCAATAAAATGCTTTTTAAACAGAACCAGAGGTGAGTGCTACATATTTTTTGCTCTACGTGCATGATACATGCTGCATGTATTAATGGTGTTTATATGTGATCAGGTTAAGTGAATTTTAATGGAAAAAATTATAAAATGGTGATTTTTAGGGAATTTAATTGTTATTCCAATTCAAGGTGTGCCATCCTTATAGAGATTACTTCTCAAAAAGACTGAATGCTAGCATAAATTTAAGGAGCACTTCAGCAAAATATTAGTTTAAGGGTACGGTTCCACTTGCACATAGTTTCCTATGTGGATATACTAATGACCCTCTGCTGCGAGCGTCAGCTGAGGGTCATGTGACTGTGATGAGATATTGCAATCATATATAGCACTTTCTCCCTCTTCTCCGCTGCATGTCTCTGCGTAAATCGCACTGCAGTCAGTTGACATGCAAGTGCAGTGCGATGTTTCACATGCTCCCATAGACTTGTATGGGGGTGCATGAGCCGAGAATTGCTGCCAAACGCAGTGTGCTGCAATTCATTTCTCTGGCTGATAGGGCATGAGAAATCAATTGCAAATGGACACTGCCCCATAGTTTTGCTCTTGTGCGAGTACAGTCTGATGTTTTATCGGATTGCAATCATTCATGCAAAACGCAAGTTGAACTGTACCTTTAGGGTGTGCATTTTTATGCTTCCACATTATTAGTTCTCTATATTTTCCATGAAAAAAGATTTTTCACTTTATTTTTCAATTAAATGTCACATATAATGTGTACAATTCAAGACAGCAAAAATTTTGAAATGATTTTTCTTGGTAATATTTTTTACTTTACAACAGGTGTTGTAGACTTTGTATGTCCAACGTACATAATCACAAGTACCTCCTTGCACCAAGCATATATGCACACATCCAAATGTGCCAGCCAGTTGATCAATCATACGAATAGCTGTAGTGATCCAGTAATACTTTAATTATCCTTTCCTTTGTCTAGCATTGCTTTCTACTTCTGCTATAGAAACACCCAATATGAGCAGTCAGGGCTATGTTTAGCACTAGGTATTAGATTGTCTTTGGCCGGTGGGGGGGTTGCCCATCATTTGCTACTGCATCTTTTCCTTAGCTGTGTTCTCATTAGCTCTACTCTACTGAGTGCCATGGATACAATTTGTTGACCTGGGTAGCATTCCCATTCTGACATTGCATGGCCTGCAGAGCTAAAGAGAGATAGTGGCATTATTCATTGATGAAGATAGTTAAGTAGATTGAAAAAGGTCCATCCAGTTCACCCTTCCTCCACCAATCATACATTTTTGTCACTAAATCATCTATAACCGACAATGTTGTGTATATTGTGTATAATGAGGAAATTATCCAGCCCTTTTTTAAAAGCTGTTATTGTATCTGCCATTACTACCTCTTGCAGTAGGGCATTCCACACTGCTCTAAAGCGAGCAACTCTAATCATAAAAAAATTCCCTTGTAAGTCACTGTATATGACTATTTACTTTCCGTTATTTAATTTACCCAGTCTGAAGTGCAATGATAATATGAAAACTGCCTTTGTGACATGTGACTATGAAATTATCACTGTGTTTAACTTAGTTATAAACAAGAAGAGGGGGTGCACAGCTGATGATAATAAAGAGTGCTGCCTAGTGTGTGCGAAATAACAATGCATCGGGAAGGGAAAGAGCACACATAATTCAGGCGCACATCAAAACAGTTATACGAAAAATATTTTTTATTTTTATAAAATAAACAACTCCCCTGACGAAGCTGCTAGTCAGCGTAACGCGTGGGGCGCTTCCCACGGCCTCTTTCATAGCATACTCTGCTTCTTTGCTCCTTGATTTTTTTTCTCCCATTCTTTTTTGCATGCAGCTTTGCTTCCATACCGGGCCTGGTTGGTAAATATGCTCTCCTGATTGAATACTTTTTTGGTCTATTTTGACCATGTGTAACCATCTGGCACTTTTGGTATCCTATATCTGGCACCAGTGCTTCTATTATATATATATATATATATATATATATATATATATATATATATATATATATATATATATATATATATATATATATATATATATATATATATATATATATAAATATATATATATATATATAAATATATATATTATATATATATATATATATATATATATATATATATATTAGTATTGCGATACATTGCTCACTATATAGATTGCATATCTAACAACCCTATGTCATGTTATTGTATACAGTGCCTACAGGTAGTATTCAACCCCCTGCAGATTTAGCAGGTTTACACATTCGGAATTAACTTGGCATTGTGACATTTGGACTGTAGATCAGCCTGGAAGTGTGAAATGCACTGCAGCAAAAAAGAATGTTATTTCTTTTTTTATTTTTTTTTTTAAATTGTGAAAAGTTTATTCAGAGGGTCATTTTATTATTCAACCCCTCAAACCACAATAATTCTGTTTGGTTCCCCTAAAGTATTAAGAAGTATTTCAGGCACAAAGAACAATGAGCTTCACATGTTTGGATTAATTATCTCTTTTTCCTGCCTTTTCTGACTAATTAAGACCCTCCCCAAACTTGTGAACAGCACTAATACTTGGTCAACATGGGAAAGACAAAAGGAGCATTCCAAGGCCATCAGAGACAAGATCGTGGAGGGTCACAAGGCTGGCAAGGGGTATAAAACCCTTTCCAAGGAGTTGGGCCTACCTGTCTCCACTGTTGGGAGCATCATCCGGAAGTGGAAGGCTTATGGAACTACTGTTAGCCTTCCACGGCCTGGACAGCCTTTGAAAGTTTCCACCCGTGCCGAGGCCAGGCTTGTCCGAAGAGTCAAGGCTAACCCAAGGACAACAAGGAAGGAGCTCCGGGAAGATCTCATGGCACTGGGGACATTTGTTTCAGTCAATGCCATAAGTAACGTACTCCACCGCAATGGTCTCCGTTCCAGACGAGCCCGTAAGGTACCTTTACTTTCAAAGCGTCATGTCAAGGCTCGTCTACAGTTTGCTCATGATCACTTGGAGGACTCAGACAGACTGGTTCAAGGTTCTCTGGTCTGATGAGACCAAGATCGAGATCTTTGGTGCCAACCACACACGTGACGTTTGGAGACTGGATGGCACTGCATACGACCCCAAGAATACCATCCCTACAGTCAAGCATGGTGGTGGCAGCATCATGCTGTGGGGCTGTTTCTCAGCCAAGGGGCCTGGCCATCTGGTCCGCATCCATGAGAAGATGGATAGCACGGCCTACCTGGAGATTTTAGCCAAGAACCTCCGCTCCTCCATCAAGGATCTTAAGATGGGTCGTCATTTCATCTTCCAACAAGACAATGACCCAAAGCACACAGCCAAGAAAACCAAGGCCTGGTTCAAGAGGGAAAAAAAATCAAGGTGTTGCAGTGGCCTAGTCAGTCTCCTGACCTTAACCCAATTGAAAACTTGTGGAAGGAGCTCAAGATTAAAGTCCACATGAGACACCCAAAGAACCTAGATAACTTGGAGAAGATCTGCATGGAGGAGTGGGCCAAGATAACTCCAGAGACCTGTGCCGGCCTGATCAGGTCTTATAGAAGACGAATATTAGCTGTAATTGCAAACAAGGGTTATTCCACAAAATATTAAACATAGGGGTTGAATAATAATTGACCCACACTTTTATGTTGAAAATTTATTAAAATTTAACTGAGCAACATAACTTGTTGGTTTGTAAGATTTATGCATCTGTTAATAAATCCTGCTCTTGTTTGAAGTTTGCAGGCTCTAACTTATTTGCATCTTATCAAACCTGCTAAATCTGCAGGGGGTTGAATACAACTTCTGGGCACTGTACATCGGCATTGTGTATCAGGCATATACTTTCATGATTTGATGATATCACTGCACTAGGACCAATCAATTGTTGTTGGCACTATTGTATGCTTTTATCTTTGGTGTTCATTTACAAGACAGCATATATAATAGTATTGTATTCTCTATTTAGACATAACTATCTACCCCACCAGTAGAAGTGACCATCTGCATGCAATTAACCTCTATTCACCCTAGAATTGTGGGTTGGAGAATCAATTGATATATACTCTTGATAATATTATATCTTTCTCATATTGACTGTTATATCATCCCGGAGTCATTTACCAATTTGCTGAGGCAGTGCCTTGTATTGTATGGTTTTAAATGTTTTTATAGTGTGTGTTTTCCATGGACTCAATAAATTGTTTATTTTTATAAAAATAAAAAAATATTTTTCGCATAACTCTTTTGATGTGCGCCTGAATTGTGTGTGCTCTTTCCCTTCCCGATGCGGTGTTTAACTTAGTATGGTGGTAATGTTCACATAAAGGGGATTTCCCAATTTTGGAAAAGTGAACCCTAAGGGTATGTGCGCACGTTGCTTTTTACCTGCTTTTTACCTGCTTTTTTGCTGCTTTTTCTTCTGCGCTGTTTAATGCCAAAATGGATGTGTTCTTCTATTCAAGCAAAGTCTATGGGAATTTGGGTTTCTTGTTCACACTATTGTTGTTCAAAATGCTGCCTTTTTGTGGCAGAACTTTGGTCAAAAACTCAGCTTTTCAAAGAAGCAACATGTTAATTGTTTTTGCCATTTGGGTTTTGCACTGCAAAGCTGAGTTTTTGACCAAAGTTCTGCCACAAAAAGCCAGCATTTTGAACAACATAGTGTGAACAAGAAACCCAAAATCCCATAGACTTTGCTTGAATAGAAGAACACATCCATTTTGGCATTAAACAGCGCAGAAGAAAAAGCAGCAAAAAAGCAGGTAAAAAGCAACGTGCGCACATACCCTAAATGCTTTAAAATACTTAAAATACTAGATTAAGTATCCACTCTCCACGAGTCTAGCATTGGCTCCCTGCCATTGTTTGGGTCTTGGTGTGTTGGCTGCATCAGTGAAGTTGTGTCTTCACCCTACATCACCTCTGTACCCAATCACTGAGTTTAGCGTCTTGTGCCATATCCCTTGGCAGAGTCGCTGAGCTCAGTGATTAGCAACAGCGTTGATGTGTGTTGTTGACATGAAGTCACCGCCACAGCTAAACATTGAGATGGTAAACCTGGGGAGGGGGAGTACCTGGTCGGTTTGTTATTTTAGAACATTTGGCGTTGGTTTTCCTGAGGGAAAACCCTTTAAAGCATTATGTAGTGTATTTCATTAAGCAACACTATGGAGGCATTATTCAGTAACTGTATGGTGGTGTCTTTCAGACATTTGAATGCAATTTCAGTTCAATGGGTATTTAAAAGATTCACTAATATTACTAATATTATTATTATTTTTCCACCTACTACATATTGGGATAGGATCTTGGAGATGGAAATGTGTAGTAGTATTATGGCAAGTTTAGCATCTTGTATTTTTTTTTTTATTTTTATTTAGGGTAAGACTAGTTAAAAATCATACGGATGACAGATTGTGGTACAGCATAATGTGCCTTGTTTTTCCAATTATAGGACATGGCTCTTGGGTGCATAGTCCCCTCCAGAAGCTTGCCGTGCACTACGCATCAATGCCTTGTGTAAATGTCACTACAAGCGGCAGTAACATGCCACATATAATTATTTTTATGGCAGGACAAGTGATGAATTTCAATGAATGATAAATTTCCTTTCCCTTTGTTAACAATGACCAATTACTATTACCAATCTCAGAAATGAGCCACTTATGATGACAAGTTGCTTGTGTAAATTGGCCTTCAATGTGTCTACATCAACATGAGTTGTAAATATGTTAGATGTATTTTGTTCTTTGATTAACACCACAGAAATGAAAAAACTATTGGCTCAGGGCATGTGACAAAATGTCTTTTTCAACTAGGTACGCTCCAAAGCACAGTAAAAAGAACGAACATCTCCACTGCAATGTATAAAGAACTGGTTGTTCATATGTTCAGTGTTTGTTTAGGTTCCTTTAACTTCTTCACAATTGTAAAGATGGGGAGCAGGAAATGACCGATCTGTTCTTCAGGTGGCTTTCGATTGGAAGCTTTTCACTAGTTCATACAATACAACAAAAAAAAATGCTGGCGGTAAAGCCGCTGAAAACAGCTACTGCAAAGATGCAAAAAAAAAGATGCTTCAGGAAAAACACCTCCAGCATTTTCCTGAAGCGTCTTCTGTTGGAGAACTAGAGGATACACAGACACCTAAAAGGCATTATGTGCACACCCTTACAATGAATCATCGTTGTGTTACAAGCTAGCATTGTACAAAGAATTAAAGATCTGTGGCCAGCACGTGTGACACACATACACTTTTTGTTAAAGTACACACTACGTTTCGCTTTCACAATGTGAAATAGTGATGTCAGTCGCAAACGATCTGACACAAGGGTCCGGCTCTCTACTGTGATTGACAGGAGCTGGATCCCCAGTGAGAGCCACTAAATTCTCTTAATGGCTCTCACTGGGTGTAAAATTTGGGTGTTTGGTAGGTGAAACCCCGCCCACCTGAACAAAACCCTGCCTACTCAGTAATTTGAATTTGCCTGTTGTGAGTAGGTAGGTGGGCATGGTTTCAGCGGCTTCAACATAAGCTTAAATATGTGTTCACCTGGGGTGATTTAATAGGGATCCATGAATGATCTGAAAGAGCCGGTGGTGAGCGGAGCCATGGGAACCGGATCACCAAAAAAAAGCCGGCCTGCCCATCACTAATGTGAAAACCCATCTACTAGGCCCTCTTAAAACTTGATGTTTTTTATCTTTTTCTTGCGGAATAGAACAAGTACCTATTCTAATAGATGGGTCTTCTCACATATTTTTTTTCAACAAAACACAAAAGGGACACGTCCACTTTTCCTTCGATTTTTGGATCAAACTTGGTCATTCAAGTGTATGGATCTACAAAACAAATGAACAGCTCACAAATGCCATCTGTGTTGCATCCATGTGCTATCCATTTTTTAATGTGTAATGCTATAAGAAACTTGAGAAACCTCCATCAAAAGATATTGACCTCTGCTGGTGATTGCTTCAGTCCTAGCAGGGCTTCTACATTTATTTTTCCCTTCTTTGATGATGTTCTGTCCCTTGTGATGGCCACATCTTTGTGGCTATCTACAGAGACATCTTCAGCAAGGTAAGCACTACTTTCAGCAGATCTTTTGTTGTGGATTTTCCTGTGGATATTTGCAGAACATACCCTTAAACATTCTTTAGGCACCTGCTGTAAGGCTGATGAAATCTCATTTTTATTCAGAGAAATGCAAAGAAAACTGAAACCTTTTTAAAGCTCTGGATTGTGTGGAAGTCAAATGAGACACTAGTATGGGACATCACAACTATGACGATGAGAAGGTGTCTGTGTCATAGCATGCTTAACTCTCTTGGATTCCACAAAATTTTAGTGTTTGAAAAATGTCTTTTTCGCAAGACAGAAATATCACATTTTCTGTGGATTGCTTTTAATACAATTAAAATTTCATGATTAGGACAGCAGTGCACACCTTCTTTCGATAGTACTGCTCCATGATGGTGGTCTTCTCAGCTTAAGCCTAGAGGAGTAAATAAGGCTGGGGCAGTATGGCAACTTTGTCTGAGACACCTGTCGTATTGCCAAAGTTCGATGCTGCATCGCAGCACAATACATTTAAACCGTGTTGCATTGTGACTGCAAGAACATTGGATGTGATATGCTAATGACCCTTTGCTCAGGCTCTGCTGTGAGTGTGAGCCGAGTGTCATGCCACTGTGATCCGATCTTGTGATTGGATCACAGGAGCAGAGAAGAGGGAAATAGCACTTTCTCCCTATTCTTCGCTGCCTGTCTGTGCATATATCACACTCCACTCTGAAGTCATCTGATTGCAGCGTGATGTTTCACAAGCATCCCTAGACAAGGGTGCGTGTGAGCCGAGACTCACTGCCAAACACAGCATGATGCGATTCTTTTCTCATGCAGATATGGCCACTGCCCCATAGTTTTACACTGGTGCGAGTATAATCAGTGGTTTTATAGGATAGTACTCATCCGTGTAAAATGCAAGTGGAGCCGAGGCCTAATACTGTGAATAGGTTTTAGTTAGAGCATGTAGCGTGCAGGCCAAATGCACTAATAGAATTAAAGGGGGTGTTCACTAGTAGGACAAGCCCTTCTCAATCAGCATGTGTGCCCCTATTAAAAAAAAACAACACATATGCTATGCTTTATTTTTGACACTTCCAGGCACTTGGCTTTGACAAAACGTTATCAATACACAGTATATTTTTTACCTGCTAATTGTCCTCATCTAATTCAAGTCTATGAGTGAAATCTGTACATACCACTCAGCGTACGCACAAGATAAATCGACATGTAGCTTTTAAAAATGCATCGCAGGTCAGTTTACACTGAGCAAAAAAGAAACACAGTAGGCATCCCATCCACTTTGTTGGAATTGTACGATACTGCGTTTTTGAAGCAGCAAAAGTTTATAGTGTCCAAAACTGGCTAAAAATCATCGTGGACACACAGCCAAAGGCATAAAAAAAATTGGGAAATGTATTGAAAATAATATTTGCTTGTGTTGCCATTTTCTGACACTCAAATTATTGTAGTTTTTCCATCGATGGAGCTTGTTGAAGGTTTGTTTTTTGCATAGCAAGCTCCCTTTTTGATTGACACTTATGGGGTAGATATAATGATTTAATTGCTTCCAATAGGTTGTTTGTTTTTGCAGTGTTGTGGAGAGCAAAAAACCCCACAATTCTGGCATTGCAATTTTTTTTCTCATATCGGTTACCAATTGGATTAATTAATTTTATATACTGATAAACCTGACTTTTATTAACATGGCAATGACAAATTATATTTAAATATATATACATTTAATTTATTTATTTTTTTAATATCTTCTTACAAAGTCCCTTACCCCCAAACCTGTTTTCATCTTCTTGACCAAGACAATTTTTTCAATTCTGACCAGTGCCTCTATCAGATAACGCTGGAAAGCTTCAATATATTCCAGTTATTCTGAGATTGTTGTTATGACATTTTGTACTTCATAACTATAAATGCAAACAGTTGCACACTGAAAAAGCCAAAAATGTACTAGGGAAAATATAGCACTGCATAACTGCAAAAGAGAGATATTTAGTTTATGTATTGGCCAATGCATGTAAGCCCGGAAACCAAACGGCAAGGTATATCTCTGTAATCCGGGAACCTAACTTAAATGATATTTTGTACTTCATGTTAGTGGTACATTTTGGTCAATATTATTTGTATTTATTTATAAAAGTATTGAAAATGTTACAAAAATTTTTGAAAATTTCGCAATTTTCAAATTTTGAATTTTTATGCCCTTAACCAGATAGTTATACCACATGGAATAGTTAAACAACATTTACCAAATGTGTAGTTGATATAAGCTTTATTTTTTTTTAAACATAATTATTATTTTGTGCTAGGAAGTTAAAAAGGTTAAACTTCAATGTTTAATTTTTCCAACAAAATGTACAAAACCAAATTGTTTAGAGACTACATAACATTTGAATTGACTTTGAAATGCCTATGTGACAGAAAATACCCAAAAGTGACACCATTCTAAAAATTTTTACATTTATCCTCTGCTGAGAGAAAAATCTTTGAGTTTTCTAAGAGACTATTATGGATTATCTTATTAAGAATGACCCCATGACCCAACAATAACATATGTTTATGAGCGGTCTGTCCTGTCAAACTAATCTGATCAGCTTTCATGAGGGAGTAGGTTTCAAACTGGATAAGGATAACACAGTGGATGTGCTCAATCTAGACTTTTCAAAGGAGTTTTATACAGTTCTGTATACAAAGTTGGTACATAAAATGAAGGCAATGAATCTAGGGGAAAATATATAAAATAAATTTAACAACTAGCTTAATCATAGGAAACAGAGGGAGGTTAGTAATGGAACACACGCAAATTGGGTCACAAAATACATTGAGGTACCTTCAGGGGTCAGTAGTGGGCCCTCTTCCATTTTATATATTTATTAGGGACCTTATAAAGGGTATTTAGAAAAGCATTTCAGTATTTGCAGATCATACTAAATACTGTGAGGTAATCAATACCAAGGTAGATAGTTTGGAAATTCAAGAAAGGAACAAGGAGGGAGGCAATGGTCATTTCTATTAAAAAAAAAGATAAGGGAGAAAATAATTAAGTATGTAGACCTATTTAAAAAAAAATTGACTTGAAAGTATATAAGGTGTGCAAGGAGAATATATATAAGGTATGCATAGAGAAATTGCATATGGACTTAAATTAGGAGTTAGTGTGTCTGCAGAGAGAATGCAATGGTGTGTGTGTGTGTATGTATCTCACAACTTGTTATATATGATTTATATGGGAAGATTAACTTTTAAATATGTTTATATTTAATTGTGACTATTTATAATTTTAGCTCATTATGTATTTATTCTACAGTCATTTTTAGAAGAGAGCTTCAAATATTTTTAGCTGTTATATTTAAAATATGCATTAATTCTTCTTTTTTTGGCTTGTATTCGGTCTTCTTTTATCTATACTTCTTTCTTTATCAGTGTCTCTATGAGCACCTCTAGCTCTCCATCTAATTTTCTTATGTGACCACCCTAGACACATCTTTCAAGAGGTGAAATTAGCTCTCACGGTAGGAGCTATACTCATTCCATCACTTGCCTTCAATTAAAGTATTTTTCCGCAAGCTAAAATTTCTCCAAGCCCTGTAATCTCTTTAATCTCAGAAGTTCAACCCTTTATCTCTTAGATTCTTAACTTTTTATTAATTATAGTTTATTCAATCATATTTTATTGTCACCACATCTTATTTTTCACTACATCTTCAATTTTTAGGTCAACTCCTTATATTTCATTCTCAGTGTATCTTTATATTTTACTACATCTGACACAAACATTTATTTAACAAATATTCGATTCTATGCCCCACAATGCAACTTTTATGCACTTTATATAATATAATTAATTCTCATCACATCTTATTTTTCTCTTCATCTTCAGTTTTTAATTTTATTAATAATTAATTCTCAGTATACCATTACTTTTTATTACATCTCACCAAAAGCATTTATTTAATAAAACTTTGCTTCTGTGCCACACAATTGCTAATTTTATAAACTTTTCTGCCCACAATCAATATTCTACCACTTTCAGAAAACGCAACTGTACACAATTCCATCTCATTGTTGGTTGGTTTTGAATTCCTCATACAGTCCGATCAGTCCCGAGCTGCGTTGAACTCATATGACCTCAGTGACAAGGAGAGGATTCCTGTTCTCACGCGGTACCCTCTTTGTAGTTTAACTTGTTTCAGGGGAAGCATCGTTCTTTTCTTCTATGTTCCACGCTCCTAACCTGTATTTTCTGTCAAAATACACTGGCAGTGCTACCACTATATATGCTTGTGCTTGGGTTTTGGACCTTCCTCCCCATCACTCTACATGAAGTTTTCATATATAAATAGTTGATGTTTATAATTGTATATAGTACTATCTTTTTAACTCTTTGTAACCTTTGACCACTCCCCAGTTGTTTAAACTCTCATACCCTAACATTGGAAAGGAGGGGGTTTCCCATTCTCATTGGTACCCACACTGTTAATGGGACGTGTTTCAGGGGAAACACTGCTCTTCCTCCTTTTCTCCCCACCCTCCTAGACTATATCTTCTGTTGAAACACGCACACTGGGTCTGTTGTAATTACACATCCTCATATTTTGGAGTTCGGTCTTTGCTCCCTATCATTCTATATAAAAATGTTTTTACATATCTTAAAAGTTCATGTGTATATTACATTTTATTTAGATTTATGTAAAGGAAAAGAAAAGGAGTACTAGAAGGCCAAACATAGTATCAATAAATATCAACCATAGCCTTATAGTATCAAAGATGTATAAATAAGTTTATTTAACATTTAATACGGACAATGGTAAAATCACAAAAAGTAGAAAAAAAGCATAATGTGCAGGAAGTTAGTCGCAGAAAAACATTCCCATAATAGGACATCTGCCCAGAGGTAGGTATTTAGGCACAAAATGGGAAAGCAGCACCCTAAGAATATCATGAGAGGACAAAGTCCTTACAAAAACAATTTAGCCAAAGCTGCTTACCCATTCAATAAAGTGCAAGTACTGGATCAGTGCCAGGGCAGGGGTCCAAGTGACAGTGGGAGAAGCCCCAACGCGTTTCGCTGCGTTGCTTCCTCGGGGGACAATGTGTAAGTACGATTTGGGTTTGGGGACGCCCTCTCTCCTGCCCTTATGTGAGATGGCCGCGGCGCATGTCTCTTGCCGCTCCCTGTTTTCGCCCACACTGAAGGGCTCGGATGTGGTGGGAGTGGACGCCGCAGTAGCGTCACTTCCGCTAACGAGACCCGGAAGTGAGGGGCGGACAGGGAGCGCTGACGCGACACATGCGGCTCAGATGGCGGCTATCTCCGGTAATGAACGGGTGAATTTAGGGACCTCTGGCCACATCGTACTTACACATTGCCCCCCGAGGAAGCAACGCAGCACACATAGAGAGATTATATATGAACTGAAACGAGGTATGCGTAGAGAAAGTGTGGATGCATTTAAACTAGTAGTTAGGGTGTTTGCAAAGTGGCTTATAACCAAAGGTGCATGAAGATAAAATAATCTAAATAAAATTATAATCAGAATTTTCTGGGTAACAGATGGGGTATTAGGTAAAAATAATCTAAGGCCACTCCACAATAGCAAATATGTAAAGGAAAAGAAAAGGAGTACTAGAAGGCCAAACATAGTATCAATAAATATCAACCATAGCCTTATAGTATCAAAGATGTATAAATAAGTTTATTTAACATTTAATACGGACAATGGTAAAATCACAAAAAGTAGAAAAAAAGCATAGGGCACAGACCATGGCAGGGGGGCCGCTCGAGACACTCGGATCCGGGATCGTGGCTGTGGCTCGAGTGGCAGCTGGACCCGGGGCTCGTGCAGTAGCTCATCGCCCCACAACTGAGTAAAGGCGTTATTTACAGGGAAGAGTTTGTCAGTGATGCCACCCGTGGGTTGTGGTGATGGTTGGTGGCACCGCCGCTGCCTTGGTATGGGGCGCCCAGGGCTGATGGAGCAGGGCAGCAGGATGGAATCCCCTCCACGGGTAGGGGAGGTGTTGTCCCGGGGCCCAGGTGTGGATGGAGTGGAGTACTGGGGCGCAGTCTGCGGGGATGGACCGGATGATCCCGGTGTGCTCACTATTTGATTAACATTACTCTTTCATTACTTTATCTTTAAATAAAGGCCACATATGCTAGCTTGTACACGTTCTGCCCTGGAGAAAGCCACTGAACAGTGGCGATAAACATGGGGATTTAACCCACTTATGGTCCACCACATCCACTAGTCCTGCCCTTGGATTTAGAGGTCTGCCTGTTTTACATCCTGGAGGTTTGTTATGTACATGTCCTGATTGGGACTTGCTGGCTACAGAATTTTTTTTTTTTTTTAAGGCAGATTTTTCAGGCGTTTCCCAGATTTTAGTGCCACAGCGTGGTCAGGTGTTTGACTCCAGATATTGGGACGCCTGCCTAGCTGCGATGCCTTCCTTTGGCCTGTATTAGACTAGCCAGTTTCCATAGCCATTTGCAAACCTCCCATTCATGGTTTGACCTCAGGGTTATTTGGGATTTATGTGTTGATTTGATGCTATTGGGTGCGTACCAAACAGTATTCCACTGACATGTGGGTTTTTACTCAAGTGTATTTATGTTTTTAAATGGTTTTAGATGTCCATTTTGTGTCATTTTTGTTGTTTGTATTCAATATATGTGTGCTTTTTCTAATATATATCAAATTTCAATAAAACTTGTTCTTTTATTGGTTTTGTGGTGATCCCGTTTCATTAGGTACGCTTCTTTTTCTGTACAATTGCGCTTTTTGTACCTAGGAGATCCCACTTTTTGGTGGTGCCATCCCTTCTTTCTTTCTTCTGCCACTATTTGAATAAAGTCACACAGAGTCCAGATAGTAAACCAAGTGCCAGATACCAGTAGCCTCCGGAGGGATGTGCTTGGGTCCTGTACACCGGTAGACAGGACAGGGACCCTTCCTCTTGCACTTCTGTGTTGTTGTCTTGTGTGTTGACTAGTCCGCATGAAACGGGGTAAGTCCGCTCCCGGTGTCTTTGCTGTGGGAGCTGTCGCCGCCAAGAGATCTGACCCTTGGGATTTTAACAGGCACTTGCAGACTCTCTATTCCCCGCGTTCGGCTTCCGTCTCACTCTATCTGGGCTGCTAGTGGGACAAGCCTTTGAATCTTGTCCCCTGCTGGTTGATTGGAAAGGTGCTTGAAGCTGTCCTCACCCTAGAGTCCAGGTTCCCCCACTGTGCACGGCCTCCGGACCGGTTTCCCGCTGTTGGCACCGGCAGGCTACAACCCTGCCCCGGTCCACTTAAGATCTCCCGCGACCGGATCTCTGTCGCCTGTGGCACTGCTCTGCCATCTGCCACCTAGTCAGCTCAGGTAGTCCTGGAGCTACAACACCCGACTACCACTTCACTCCTCTCACTTCCACTGTCCAGACACAACTCCTCCGCTCAACTGACTTGTTCCCTCCCCTGACTCCTCAAATCCCCTAGGTGGGCATCACCATCTGCCTGGCCCCGCCCACTGGTGTGTCCCTATTGTCCTTGGGGGGTGACTACGCTTTTGTGGCTGGTGTATGTACCTGTGTGTGGTTGTGTTGGAAGGCCAAGGAGGAGAGAATCCTGCATCTGGAAGATGGATTCAGTCTCCTGTGACAACCTGATTTTGTCAGGGCGTCACATACGCATAACTTTATATACTTTCTCTACGCATACCTTATATACTTTCCACTCAATATAGTTTTATTTCTCCCTTAATGTACAGTATATTGGCAAGATCTTTTACAGATCTTCCAATCCAGAGATAGTACTCTGTTGATTGAAATTCATCTAAGGATACACCATGCAACTTTATAGGATTGAATACAACATTTTTATTGCAACTCGCATAACAGAAATATTTTCTTTTAATCCTATTTCTTGTTTTTCTCTGTTTATTTTATAGTGTAATAAATACTAATTTTATTTTAAGTGTTTTCTATCATGTGTGGATAAATGTTATCACATGACCATCGTTTCTCTCCTTGTTCCCTTGGCACCTTTTTTTGCATTCCTGATGTATTTAAGCCGCATACATGGAGCACATTGATATCTTTATGTGGGTGTCCTGAGGAAGGATTCAGAGTGACTTTCAAACACGTTGACATAACTTTTAATTATTTTCCTGGATCTTTAGTTGAAATTAGCAGTGTAGATTAAATCCGCTTCCCTTGGTTTATTTCTGTGCATATTTGTGGATACTGAACCAGCTGAGATACTCGTCTGACAGTTGTTGTATCTCATACAACACCATAAGGTGAGCACATCCTTGTCTCTCCCCCATAACCATACATGGATAAAACACTATTACGCTCTGCGCTCTCTCTTTTCAAGTTAGATAGTTTAATATCAAAAAAGGATTTATGTATGTTCGAAGCTTGTGCTGAGAAAGGAGAATTGAATTGTAATGTAGATAAATGTAAGGTCATGCACTTTGGCAGAGGATATAAAATGTATATTTATGTACTAAATGGTAAAACACTGGGTAAAACGGTCACTGAAAAAGACTTGTGTATATGGATGGTCGGCAAATTCAACTTTAGTGACCAGTATCAGGCATTGACTGCATACGCAAATAAAGTCATGAATTTAATTAAAAGAAGAATAGATGGTCATGACTAGAGATGAACGAACCTTTTTGGTTCGCCCATGTTTACCAATCCTCCCAGTGTTCAGCAAACAGTTCGGCGAACAGATCGGCAAACAAACTGAGCCCAATGAATTCAAGGGAAGGCCAATCTCGCCTAAAAAGGTGTATGGAGGCTGTAAAAGGAAAAAAAAAAAAAAGCACGACATGCTTAGCGAGTCTCCAGCGTGGCTGTAACGGCTCCCGCGGCTGTACTTCTGGGGCCGCTGATTATCCCTCATCCAGATTCATTGCTTTCCTCGCCCACCGGCATCTTTGATTAACTGCAGTCGGACCCAGTCTGCAGACAGCGTCTGTTATTGGTTGGAATTATAGACCCTGTCTGTGGGTTTATATTGTGGTATTAAATAAAATGGCATAGGGTCTCCCATCTATTGATAACAGCACAGATAAAGCTCATGACTACAGACTGCAGTCCCCCAGCCGTGCACTTGTCTTGGCTGTGTATCAAAAAAAAAAGATGAACCGCATGTGGCTTTTTAAAAAAAATATTTAAATAAGTAATCTAAAAAAAAATGGCGTGCGGTCCCCCAATTTTGACACCCAGACAAAATAAAACCCAACAGCTGAGGCTGGTATTCTTAGGCTGGGGATACCCAGAATTATTGGGCCCCCCAGCCTAAAAATAGCAGCAGAAACTGCTGTGTGAATACTGACATGAAAAATCCAATAGCTATATGTAAGAATGAAAATATGAAAATGTAATCTGCATTACTGCCATGAACATATGAATAAAGAGAAATTTAGCTATTGAATTGATCAATGCAACAGAGCCCCAACACTACGCCAAAGTATTTCTCTACGTTGGGGTCCCTAGCTAGTGTGTGTCCTCTCATGCAGTTAAAAAACTTACCGTGTATGGGAAGCTGAGACCCAGGCTATATATGCGTATAATGTGGACTGGCAATTGGTGTGGTGGGGCTGGGTTCACAAACAAAAGACTACAAATCAATTAAGAAATAACGTCTGGAACACCAATTCTGAGTTTGAACTGGGTGCAGAAACCTAAAAAAAAAAATCTACTCTATATGGAGAGAAGGTATGCACACCAGTGACGATATAAGGGGAATAGATGAAAAGGAGAAACTGCTGTGTGAATACTGACATGGTGTGCATACCTTCTCTCCATATAGTGTAGATTTTTTAGGTTTTTGCACCCAGTTCAGACTCAGAATTGGTGATCCAGATGTTATTTCTTAATTGATTTGTAATCTTTCGTTTGTGAACCCAGCCCCACCACACCTATTGCCAGTCCACATTATACGCATATATAGCCTGGGTCTCAGCTTCCCATACACGGTAAGTTTTTTTAACTGCATGAGAGGACACACACACACACACACTAGCTAGGGACCCCAACATAGAGAAATACTTTGGCGTAGTGTTGGGGCTCTGTTGCATTGATCAATTCAATAGCTAAATTTCCCTTTATTCATATGTTCATGGCAGTAATGCAGATTACATTTTCATATTTTCATTCTTACATATAGCTATTGGATTTTTCATGTCAGTATTCACACAGCAGTTTCTGCTTTTCATATATTCCCCTCACTGGTGTGCATACCTTCTCTCCATATAGTGTAGATTTTTTTAGGTTTTTGCACCCAGTTCAGACTCAGAATTGGTGTTCCAGACGTTATTTCTTAATTAAAAATACCAGCAGGCAGCCGCTTAGGATTGCTGCATCCATTAGATGTGAGTCCCGGTACTTTACACGGCTTTTCCCTATTGCCCTGGTGCGGTGGCAAACAGGGTAATAAAGGGTTAATGTCAGCTCCCAGCTGCCACTAAGCCCTAGATTAGTAATGGGAGGTGTCTGAGACACCCCCCATTACTAAATCGGTAAGTGAAAGTAAATAAACGCAAACACTCAAAAAATCCTTTATTTGAAATAAAATACAATAATCCCATCCTCTTTCACCACTTTACCAAAAGACCGAGGTCTGATTTAATCCACACAAGGTCCCACGAAGATTCCAACTCTGCTTCATCTGAGCTAAGAGCATGTGGCCATAGAACATGACTGCACGCTGTAACTTCAGGCAGAGACTGAGTTGCAGTGATCAGGTCATTCAGGTTAGTTGTGGCCACAACTGGAGGTTTTCACGGCCCTCCACCTGTGACCACAGGTGACATGACCTCAGGGGACCTCAATGAAGTTCACAGAACTGCATCTCTTGGCAGAAAACTGCATTTTTTTGCCAAGAGATGCAGACTTAGTGCTGAAATTTATACATTATATCCCTGCACCCAATCTTCACCTCCTGGCAAAAAAAACACATCACTACTGCATGTGGTATGATGCGGTAGTAATGCAATTGTTTTTTACCACGAGGTGTAGAGTTGATGCAGGATTATGGTGTCAAAATTTCAGCACCACATCTGCCTCTCTTGGCAGTTTTCTGTCAGGAGATGCAGGTCTGTGAACTCAGTAAGAGTTCACTGAGGTCAGGTTACCTGCGGTCACAAGTGGAAGGCTGTGGGAACCTCCAGCTGTGACTGCAAATAACCTGAGTGATGTCACCGCTCATCGCTGTGGCTCAGTGTCTGCTTGAAGTTACAAGGTGTGGTCATGTTCATAGCATAGCCACTCTGTCAGTTCAGATGTAGCAGAGCCGAAATAGTTTTCGGACATCAGACCTGGGTCTTTTTGTGGTTAATAAACTGGTGAAAGAGTCGCTTTTTGTATTTTATTTCAAATAAAGGATTTTTTTGGGGTGTTTGTGTTTATTTACTTTCACTTACAGATAAGTAATGGAAGGTCTCATAGATGCCTCCTAATATTAATCTAGGGTTTTGTGGGAGTTGTGAGCTGTTATTAATCCCTTATTACCCCAATTGCCACCACACCAGGGCAATTGGGAAGAGCTGGGTAAGGTGCTGCAACTATAACATCTAATGGATGCGGCAATCTTGAGTGGCTGCAGGATGCTATTTTTAGGCTGGGGGGCCCAATAATCATGGGGGGCCCAGCCTGAGAACAGAATATCAGCCCCCCAGCTGTCGGGCTTTAACTTGTTTGGGTAGAGGGGGGACCGAATGCTGGTTTTTAAAATTATTTAAATAATTATTTTTTTTTTTTTTTTTTTTTTTAAAAGCTGCATGCGTTTCCTCCTATTTTGATACACAGGCAGGATAAGTGCACAACTGTAGCCTGTATCCATGGGCTTTTTCTGTGCTGGTATTATTAGATGTGGGGACCCTACGCCATTTTATTTATTTTATACCATGATCTAGACGAGCAGACAGCACCTGTGATTCCAACCAATCATAGATGCTGTCTGGCGGTGGGGTCTGACTGCAGCTAATCAGAGATGCTGGTGGGCACGGAAAGCAGTGATCATGGATGAGGGATAATCAGTGGCCCCGAAACTACAGCCGTGGGAGCAGTTACAGCCCCGGGGAGACTCGGTAAATATGTTGTGCTTTAACCCTTTTGCTTTTTTTTTTTCTCTTTTTTTATGGTGATTTCCCTGGCGATTCACACTCATGACAATACTTTACATGGTTGTGAAAGTGCCGGCAGTGGGTTTTCTGGAAGCGATCACTTTTCGAAAAATGACTTGAGCAAAGTGTTCAGTAAGCCGAACCCAAACGAACAGCCAAGGCTTGTACTGAATCCAAAATTGGCAAACGAATAGGTTCGCTTATCTCTAGTCATGACCAGAACATAGTTTTACCCTTGTACAAGTCACTAGTGTGACCACACTTAGAATAGTGTGTACAGTTTTGGTCTCCGGTGTATAAGAATGATATATCTGAGCTAATGCAGGTGCAAGGAAGAGCAACCAAGGTTATTAAAGGAATTGGTGGACTGCAGTAACAAGATAGGTTATTATAATTGAGGTTATTCAGTTGGAAAAATGAAGGCTGAGGGGCAATCTTATTACAATGTACAAATATATGAGGAGACAGTACAGAGATCTTTCTAATGATCCTTTTACACCTAGGCCTGCAATAAAGACAAAAGGGGCATCCACTGCGTCTAGAGGAAAGAAGATTTAATAATAATCACAGATGCATATTCTTTACTGTAAGAGCAGTGAGACTATGGAACTCTCTGCCACATAATGTAGTAGTGGGTGATTCACTAAAAAATATTTAAGGAGGCCCTGGAAGCCTTTCTTGAAAGATATATTACAAGTTCCCTTTAAGTGGTTTCTTGGAAACTACAACACCCATGATCCGTTACTAGCTCTCAATTCACATACGAGCAAGAATATCAGTGATTGCTAGCTTTGACATACCGACATTACTTTCATCTGCAAAACATTGTTTAACCTTTGCTATCTATAAAGTTAGTTCATCGATTATAAAGAAATTTATTTATAGATTAGAACGAAATTGAAGTGATAGTTTTTTTTTCCCCTTTTCCTTCATTTTTATTACCTAGCTAAGAGGCGCTACCCCGCTTGTAGACTTTATGATTTATAGTCTACATGTGTTGCTTTGAAGCTGGTCAGATCCAACCCCCCTGCACTTCTCCTATACTGCAGTGGCATAATTGCATCTGTTAGAAATACAGAATTCAGTTAGGATCACCTACGCTGCTATGCAGCCATGCCACGCCACAGGTCCGAGTGGTCGATCTTCAAGAGTGCACCACCATGGTAAACCGGAAGCCTTGAAGCAGAGCAGTATGTTCCTGGACACAGTAGATAAGAACTCTGTTTTAAAGGGAGTCTTTCACAAGGATTTTGCCACTTAATCTGAGAAAACCATAATGTAGGGGACAAAAGCCTGATTCTAGTGATTTATCACTTACTGTGTTGCTTGCTGTAATTTTGATAAATTATTTCATTAGCAGATAATCATCACTAGAGGACTGGTAAACCTGCTGCTATGTAGTATTCTATTTTCATGAACTCTGCAAAAATCCACCACTGATTGGCAGTTGCAGTTTTCTGTGTACGGTGTGTATGGGCAGAAAACTGCCAATCAGTGTTGTGGGTGGGGTTATACAGGGCTGGAATAGAGATATCTGCCTCTACATTATGCTGCCCTCAGATGAGTTTGAACAAAAATTGGGATACAAATTAATTCCAGGGCAATGCCTAAATTGTAATATTCTAAATATTGTTTGAAATAAAATTAATAAATAAACAGAATACTCGCGCCCATTGTTAATACAGATAATAAGCATGAGCAAGCAGTAAAATATCTTGGAAAGTTTCCATTCTCTACATTGTCCTTAAGGGTGCTTTACACGCTGCGACATCGCTAACGATATATCGTCGGGGTCACGTCGTTAGTGACGCACATCCGGCAAAGTTAGCGACATCGCAGCGTGTGACACCAAGGAGCGACAATCAACAATCGCAAAAGCGTCAAATTGTTGATCGTTGACACGTCGTTCCTTTTCATAATATCGCTGGTGGTGCATGCCGCTGGTTGTTCGTCATTCCTGCGGCATCACACATCGCTATGTGTGATACCGCAGGAACGACAAACATCTCCTTACCTGCATCCACCGGCAATGAGGAAGGAAGGAGGTGGGCAGCATGTTCCGACCGCTCATCTCCGCCCCTCCTCTTTTATTGGGCGGCCACTTAGTGACGCCGCAGTGATGTCGCTATGACGCCGAATGCACCTCCCCCTTGAAGGAGGGATTGGTCGGCGGTCACAGCGATGTCGCAGAGCAGGTATGTGCGTGTGACGCTGCTATAGCGATAATGTTCACTATGGCAGCGATCACCACATGTTGCACGACCGAGGCGGGCGGGCGGTATCGCTAGCGATGTCGCAGCGTGTAAAGCACCCTTTAGCCTCTCTATTTCTTATTATTAATTTGCTTTAAAGAAGATCCTTAATGACAAACCGCACTCTCTCGATGTAGCCTTTCATTTTACTCTAAGGAACTTTGTGAACACTAGTAGAACACGTTGTTTTAATTAAATGTTCTTTTAGTTCCTTGTTTAAAAATCTTGTATATAAAGAATGTGAATAAATGAATTTGAAAATAATTAATAAGATTACTTGGACATTAGATTCACTTAGTTACTGGCAGGATTACAGCAAAATGATTTACAGAAAGTATAAAGCCTTGCAGATTCTACGATTAGTGTTTCTTTTGTAATTTTCCTTTAACAGCAAAAGACGTGTTAGCTAAAAACAATACTTCACAATAGAACTGCAAAAATGCAGAGTGGCAAAAACACTGGAAAGTGAGCGATTACCAGCTCCTTAAGGGTTCGCTCACATCTGCGTATAACACAATCTGTCTGATATTCATCCAGAAAAATTCTATGAATGAAACCCTTTTGATATTCCATATGTCATGCGAGTGCAATGCGAGTGTGGAATTTTGTCAAGCTTTTTATTAATATTTTTATAAGTATTGTTGGTGTTTATTTTATTATTATTTATATATAAATATATGCATTAAGTCCTATAGAGAAGCCTTTATGTTACGTTTGTATGATCAGTATTTGTTGAATTTTTTTGATGCTACAGAAATTCTGCAGCATTTCTGCACCTTAGTTTACTTGTGTTTTTGTGTGTTTTTTGTTACATGCGTTTACTTGCTTTTCACACTGCGTTTTTTGTCTCTGATTGGCGTGTCGTGTCAAAAAGCTGCGTTTTTGGAAGCTTCCTGGTATTTAGCTCTGACAAAACCTTACTAACATTATTAGCTGTGGATTACACATGCTTTTATGCATTTCCACACACTAAAAATTGATGTGCATTTTTTACCTGTGGGTTTTATGCATGTAATGCAGATCTATGGGGAAATTCTGCACCAAAAACTCAGCGTACCCGCATGAGAAATTGACATGCTGTTGATTGGAAAAATGTACTGCAGGTGTGTTTTCAGCTGTAAAAAAGAAGCACAGTGGACATTACATTTCTATTAATCCTATCCACTTTGCTAGAATCGTCAAACAGTGTTTCTGAAGCAGGTAAAATACGTAGCGTCAAAAAAAGTGATAAAAGCTCATCGTGGGTCACTAATTGAAAAGAAATGGGGCTCAAAAAAAGAATCACCTGAAAATAGTAAATTTATTATTAAATTGACCACAAGCCAAAACCATTTAAAATCCTACAATGCAAGAAAGTAGTAACCCCAGAACCAGCCTAAAATAATGTTTAGGTCCCCTTTGCAGACACAAATAACATGGGTCACAATATGAGTGCTCAAAAAGTATAAATACAAGCGATTAAAGATGGTAGCCAAATGATCCCACAGGTTTAGTCAAACTACGCAGAATATAATACATGAGAAAGAAATATAGATACAGAAATAGAATCACATGGAGCAACAAATAGAAATCCAAAAGTGAAAAAACGTATGTGGCAGGTAACCTCTATACATAATTAGGACTAAAATCATGGGGAATAAAAGAGCATGTAGATATACCCATGTGGCAAGATAGAGAATGAACCCCTTATCATACCACCTCTGCAAAACGAGGCTTCCTCAGGAAAAAAATTGCAAATGCCAGGGTTCATGATCGCAAATATACACTGGACATCAAAATTAGAGAACACCAAACAATTTCCTAAATGTTAAGGTCATTTGTATGTGAATATATCCTAACATGAGTAAACTAGCAGTATTTTAAGCTTATTTCATAAATTGAATTTATTCCAAAAGCACATAAAAATATAAATGAGATACATGAAAAACAACACTGATCAAAATAAGAGAACACTTTTAGATACCTGCAAGTTATTGGTGTTAATCTGGCATCTGGTGGTAATTTCCTTAATTAACTGACAAACCCTATTTAGCTGCCAGCCTAACTTTCCAGTTTGCACTGACTTGGCAAAAACGGTGTGCCGTTCCAATGTGACTGAAACCCTTTGGCAGCAGCTTGTCCAGATGAAGGCCAAAGGGGTGACGCTATCAGCCATAGTAAGAGAAGCTGATTGTTCCAAGTCTGTGAATTTAACAATATTGCATCATTACAACATCTCAAACTCTTTCAAGTCCCCCAAGAAGGCTGGCTGCCCTCAAAATACAAATGCAAGAGAGGACAGAATAATGCAAAGAATCTCCAAGTGTAATCGTTTCAACACTGCAGCTGGAATTGCTCACCAGTTCAGCACTGAATTGGGTAAGGATCTGTGTCGTCATACAGGGTCATGACGTTTAAGAGCATTTGGACTGAAAACCCACTCTGCAATGACCAAACCTCTCATTAGCAGAAAGAATCAAAACAATACTCACCTTTTGGTGAGGAGCATGTTGTGTGGGCAGACGAGAAGTGGTCCACAGTTTATTTTAGTGATAAAAGCAAGTTTTATTTATTTGGGTCTGATGGGAAACATTATGTTCATTGTCAAACTGGAGAAACACTGAACCAAAAGTGTGTTAAGAAGTCAGTGAAAAGGTAGTGGAGGAAGTATCATGGTTTGGGGAATGTTTTCTGCAGCAGGGGTTGGACCTCTCATACAGCTACATGGCAAAGTGAATGCAAGTGTGTATCAGAAACGTCTTCAACAACCCGTGGTTCCTTGTGTTCATCACTTAATCATCCAGCAATTTTCATGCAGGACAATGCCCACTGTCACACAGCAAAACGAGTAAAGCAGTTCCTCATAACAATAAACATTGATGCAATGAAATGGCCAGCCCAGAGTACTGATCTAAACCAATAGAAAACCTCTGGAAAATCCTTGGTGCCAAAGTTATGGCCACAAAACCCACAACAGTCAAAGAACTGAAGATGAGTGGACCAAAATCATACCAGAGCAGTGTGAGCGACTAGTGATTTACTGTGACCGCAGATGTGCTGAAGTCATTCACAGCAAAGTCCTGTACACTTCCTACTGTTTAGTGACTGTTACCGTCAGAAAATTTAGTTATAATTAGAGTTGAGCACGGTTCGTGGTTCTCCAGTTCGCGGTTCGAGTGATTTTGGGGGCTGTTCTAGATTGAACTAGAACTCGAGCTTTTTGCTAAAGCTCGATAGTTCTAGTTACGTTCAAGAACGGTTCTAGCAGCAAAAAGCCAAGCTAATTACTAGCTGGCTTTCCGCTGTAATAGTGTAAGTCACTCTGTGACTCACACTATTATGAAATTTCAGCGTATAGTGTGCGGGAACAGCGCATTCAGATCATTGCTGCTGGGATAATGGCGATCGCCATTTTTTTCCCTTGTCTTCCTTCCCTAAGCGCGCGCGTGTAGTGGGGCGGGCCAGCATGTCAGCCAATCCCAGACACACACACAGCTAAGTGGACTTTTAGCCAGAGAAGCAACGGCATGTGTGATAGGATGTCCATGTCACATGTCACTGCATTATAAAAACGGGTATCTGCCCATCCAGACGCCATTATCTGCCTTCTGCGTCTGGGTGTCAGTCACCGCTGGCGTAGCTCCTGTCTCCGATACTGGTGTATACGCTCTACACACAGCGCTATACAGAATAGGGATAGAAGTTTCTATTAGCCCTTGTAAGGGCTAATAACAGCAGCCTCAGAGCCATAGGTGACAGTCAGATCCGTGGAAACAGATTTTAACAGCAACAGAAGATACCAGCGTCTGTGTAGCTAAGCTCAGGGATTCCCTCGCTGCATTTCCCCATTAGGAGGGATAGAAAGTGAGGCTTCCTTTCCTGTACACTGACCCACAACCCTGCAACTGTACCCTCCTGCCTTTTGCACACTCAAGCTCATTGTTACTAAGCCATTATACTAGCAAACACTGAGTAAACTTAGTGGCATCCTAAAAGTGGCTGTTGGACTTCCATTAGTGTCCCACTAGTGCAAATCTATTTGCAGCACCTCTGCATGACACCCTCCTGCTCTGTTTTTAATAAGCTATAATAATAATAGCAAAAAATGCTGCCAGTTAGTGGCATCCAAAAAATGGCTGTTGTACTCCATTTGTGCCCCACTGGTGCAAAGCTATTTCCAGCACCTCTGCATTACACCCTCCTGCTCATTTTTAATATGCTATATTAATAGCAAAAAAATGCTGCAATTTAGTGGCATCCAAAAAGTGGCTGTTGTACTCCATTTGTGCCCCACTGGTGCTAAGCTATTTCCAGCACCTCTGCATTACACCCTCCTGCTCATTTTGCTACACTATTTTTATAGCAAACTCATGGAATTCCTTGCTACATTTCATCATTAGGAGAGCTAGAAAGTGAGGCTTTCTTTACTGTCCTGGTACACACAGAACACGACCACTGTACCCACCTGCCCACTTTTGCCACGCTATTTAATTTGCCCAAAGAGCTGACTCTTTTTCTGCCATCCTAAAATTGTTTGGAATACCAAGTTAGTGTTCCTTTGCTGCCAAGCAAGGTGCAACACATGGGCATTCTACACTCCTTTCCATTTGTGGAACGCAATTATTAACTGCAGGTAGTCCAGCCAATCTTTGACAAAGGTGCAGTCGTGGATATAATGTTTCCTTCATCCAATGGTGGTTCTCTCGATGTCTGCCAGCTCAACAATACCATCTGTTTTCACTTACAAAACAAGTGATGACCTGCCAATCACACTCCTGCTTACGGGTAACGGGGTGGAAGTTCAGTGTGAAAAAGCATGAGTGACTGCTGTCCCCACAGTCACAGAGGATGAAGAGCACGCAGATGCACTTGATGGGGCAGGCGGTGGTTGCACAGCCCCGCTAGGCTGCATTGTAGCACAGTGAAATTACCATTTGGACTTATGCTTCATTTTAAGTCTTGTATTTGATGGGTTCCCCAGTATGCAGCAAAACCACGCAACATGAAAAGCACTGTATGCAGTTGGGTTCATAAATGATTTGTTTCACTTTCCCAAAACAAACAATAAGAAATATGCATAAAATTGAAATAATAGAACAATCTATTCAGTTGCCTACTACATACTAATCCCTCTGCGTAGCAGCAGTAAGTGTGTGTGTGTGTGTGTGTGTGTGTGTGTGTGTGAACACAACTTACTAGTGGTGCATCACAAGAGCTTCCCAGTTATGTACCTAAACATAGACAAAACACATCACCTACCCTGAATATCCTTGTTAGCTGAAGCCTCAAAGGTAAGGCAGATGATAACAGTGTGAATGCAAACCACACAGCTCTGCAACACAGTCATGGAAATCTTGAAAATCAACAGTCAATGCAAACATGTGTCGCTGTCCCTCTATGATTTAAACTGTACGTGACAATTTGACAGTGCAGAGGCAGCAAGTCTTATTGTCTATATAGTCATCCTACCCATAACAGATATGTGTTTTTGTCGCGGGCGGAGGCGGGGACGCTGCGCTCACCCACTGCTCGGGTCCGGCTGCTGCTCGGTGGCTCGAGCAGTGGGCCGGATCCCGGGGACTCGAGCGGCACTCCTCACCCGTGAGTGAAAAGGGGAAATGGTATTGGGGATTTATTGTCCGTGACGCCACCCACGGTTGTGGTGAGGTTGTGACACCACCGCTGCTTTGAACGGGGATCCCGGGAGCGATGACAGGGAGCAGCTTGGATGTTGGTTCTCCCCTCCGTGGGTAGGGGGGTTGGTTGTCCCGGGGCCCCGGAAGGGTTAGGGATGACAGGCGGGTTACGGGGCCTGGTGAGGTGCAGGGTCGCGGGGGCAGCGCTGTGTCGCACTGCACGGTGGTACTCACTCAGCCAATGAAGAATGCAAAGTCTCCGGTAAAACAAACGGCTGGATGGACGGGTCCCACAGGCGGCTGCGGTGTTTCTCCTCCCGGTAGGTTGATGGTGACTGCCTTTCCCTGCACCTGTGTTGTGTTTACGGTTCCAATGGCTTCCCACCGGTAACCCGCTCCCCAGCTTGGATGGATGCTGAGGGAGCCCCTTTTGCCCGCAGGCTCTGGCCCTGGGAACTGTAGCCTTGGCGGTGACTGTTTCCCTTTACGGTGTGAGCTGTTGCCTTCAATCAGGTCTTGACTGCTGGGAAACCCCGGAGGTTCCCTTCGCTAACGGATTTGACCAGTGTTACGGCGACTCCTAGCCTGGTCGGGGTCCGTAGGCCACCATCTGCCAACCTTGCTGTATGTGCCCGGGCCACGCACCCGGACACGGTCAGTCTCCTCTACTACCACTTCACTTCCAAAACTCTGACTCCTTTTCCCGCCTCCAGGACTGTGAACTCCTCGGTGGGAGGGGCCAACCACCTGGCCCACCCCCTGGTGTGGACATCAGCCCCTTGAGGGAGGCAACAAGGATGTGTGTTTGACCTAGATGTGCCTAGCCGGGGTGTGGGGTGTGTTGATGTAGTACCTGTGACGTCCTGGCTTGTCCAGGGCGCCACATTTTGATAATAAAACAAAGTGTTGCGTGCACGCTTTACTGTTTCGGCACAGCCTACCGTACCCGGGTACTGTGATGTCCAATTGCCATAAATACAGACTTCACGCTCCTATCATGGTAAACAGTATAGACAGCACCGGAAGAATGTTGGTCTGTGTCACAGGATGCTGCTCACTGGCGTTACAGTACTCCTCACCAAACTCCAAAAAGCCTCCCCTCACAATTGAACAAAGTGTTTCCGCGGTTGCTCCTTGCTGTAACACACACATTTATCTTTTCATTCTGTTCATAGACAGCATCTCCAAGTCCACACAAGAAGATCATTTTGCTATTGCTATAGTGACCAAACAGACAAAAGCAGCTCCAAAAAAACAGCAGCCCCTTGTGTGTAGTCTGCAATAATGCATGCAATGAACGGCAAATAAGCATGTTGCATTGACAGTGGCTAAAGCTGAGCAATACATCCTCACGCTATCAATCCATATCCATGTGACACTTCATGGTGGAAGTACTCAAAGTTGAGATTTTTTGCCTTCGACTTACAGATTGTTACGGATTACATGACGGGTGATCCTTTGCTATGTCCAAATATTTCCCAGGCCAACATAACTAATGCTCATAGGCAGAGTTGTACAAAAACAGACAGTTTGCGCTCTGATAATGCTAAAGTATGGAAACCATGAATGTGTGAACATGGACCTGCATTACTGCTAAGGAAAATCTAAGAAAAATGAGATATTTAGCATATAGAAATGGCCATTTGTATATCTGCCCAGTTGCCCCTTCACGGCATATCTCGTAACTGGGTACCTAACGCTATTCTGAAGCCTCAGGTCGATGAGGCTGAGTGCAAGCAGTCTTTTTTGTCTATATCAAGAGGGTCATACCTTCTGACCGTGCACCCCTCCCCCAGTTGCCACAGGTAATCTCATTCTATATAGCAGGTTCCTACGTGCCCATACACAGGAGGTTTTTAACCCAGAGAGAGGCTTCAGAATAGCGTTAGGTACCCAGTTACGAGATATGCCGTGAAGGGGCAACTGGGCAGCTATACAAATGGCCATTTCTATATGCTAAATATCTCATTTTTCTTAGATTTTCCTTAGCAGTAATGCTGGTCCATGTTCACACATTCATGGTTTCCATACTTTAGCATTATAAGAGCGCAAACTGTTTTTTTTTGTATTTTATGTCATGTTCAGTTAGGTCGATGAGGCTGAGTGCAGGCAGTCTTTTTTGTCCATAGGCAGAGTTGTGGCCAAGGATTCTGTTGTTGACGTGCTGCCAGTACTTTGTCTTTGTCCAGGAAGACACAACGTAAACTCGTCGTCAGTAGCATCCTCCTCCACCTCCTCTGCTGACGTCATCGATTGGCTCACTTTGGTTTGACAGTAAGTGGTGTCTCCAACCTCATCATCACCCTGTGTGTTTGCATTCCCCTCGTCCTGAGTCCTCCGTGACAATCATGTTACCTCATCATGTTACCCATTGTCTCCACCAGCATGACGTACGGTTTGGAAATGAGGGTGTACATTATGCTCAGCACCTTCTTCATCTGGGCCTGGATCCAACTCACAAACCTTCTGGCCATCTGTGCAGATAATTTCCCCTGTAACTCGCTGCCTCAACACGTCAGATTATCTGCTATACCCACAAGCTTCAAACGGAAAACTCATCGGTTCATAAACTACTATAACCATTAAATGACACCACCGTGCGGAGCTTCTGCCCAACCTACACCCCACCTACTGAACCCTCCCCAAAATACTTTACAATGTAATCTCGCAAGGGCTGGGTCCTCTGCCCTCTGTACCAGTCTGTCTATTGTTACTTGTATATGTATTCTGTATGTAACCCCCTTGTCATGTACAGCACCATGGAATCAATGATGCTCTATAAATAATAAATAATAATAACAACTTCTTTGTCTGTACTCACTGCAGCTTTGGAACAGACCTCTGATTCACAGGCTATAGTGTGACTGAACAGCTCTGCAGACTCAACCATCTCTGTTACCCCCTACTCAGCAGGGCTGGTTGAAACTTGTGATTTGTTAAAAAGCAAGTGCGATTGGGTTGACACCACAGTGGAATGGAGTATTTGTGATATTGAACTTGAGGTGCAGGAGAGGTCACTTTATGGCGCACTTGAGATCCCTTGAAGCAGCTGCTGTTTTGGTGCCTCATCTACATTTGTTAGCGATGGTCGTGTCCATGAAAAAAGGATCATATCTGATTATCCACGGGAAGAAGTACACCTGTTATTTTGGCTGTTATTATGAATCGGTGCCGCCGTAAACGCAAGCAACCTGCTGCGGTTCCAGTTGCGCCCAGGTGTCAGCTGCCATTTAGGGCTGTGCCTCAGGTTGTCCAGCTGGATGCTTTCTCCTCCACGTCTAAGTGTGGAGAGTAGAGTTGAGCGCGGTTCGCGGTTCGAGGTTCTCCAGTTCTAAGCTCGAGTGATTTTTGGGGCTGTTCGAGATCGAACTAGAACTCGAGCTTTTTGCAAAAGCTCGATAGTTCTAGATACGTTCGAGAATGGTTCTAGCAGCAAAAAGCAGGGCTTTTTACAGCTACAGTGAGCAGGAGCCATCGCTGGCAGCCTGCCAGAAGCTGGTAACCAAGATAAACATCGGGTATCCAAGCAAAGCGCTTTGGTTAGTAACCCGATGTTTATCTTAGTTACGTGCAGGAAGCCCACACTTCCCCGCTCAGCTCGCTCCACCCCCTCCTGCCCGCGGCATGTACACATACACACACACACACACACACACACACACACACACACACACACACACACACACACATATATATACCCCCCCCCCCCCCGCTCGGCTTACCTGCTACCTGCGGTGATGAAGTCCCGCCATCCCAACCTCAGCGCTGTCACTGTCCTCCATGGCCGCCGCTTGTCACATCACCTCTCGCTTCCGACCCGAGACTGGCTAGCGGTGACGTCACGGACCTCTCGCGATACTTGAGGGGAAGGCGCCGGGCGGTCATTGAACTCAGTGACAGGGGCTGTCAGTATGCTGGAGATCAGCGCAGGTAATGTACCTCGCTGACAGCAGCACTTGTCACCCCCCTGCAGTGACCTGGGCTGACCCATTGATGTTAGCTCAGGTCACTGCATTGCTCTCCCAGCCAATGGGGAACATTCTGCTCTTCATTGACTGGGACAGTGTGGGTCGTCATGGCAACCCCTTGGATTACACCAGACCTGGATTTGTTTTTCATTCTAATAAATTGGTTAAAGAGGGAATGTTTTGGGGAGTGTTTTTTCAAATAAAAATGTGTTTGTCGTCTATTTTTTTTTATTACTGACTGGGTCGGTGATGTCGGGTATCTGATAGACGCCTGACCTCACCAACCCCAGGGCTTGATGCCAGGTGACATTACACATCTGGTATTAACCCCATATATTACCCCGTTTGCCACCGCACCAGGGCGCGGGATGAGCTGGGGCGAAGCACCAGGATTGGCGCATCTAATGGATGCGCCACTTCTGGGGCGGCTGCGGCCTGCTATTTTTAGGCTGGGGAGAGTCCAATAACCATGGACCTCCCTAGTCTGAGAATATCAGGCCCCAGCTGTCTGCTTTACCTTGGCTGGTGATCCAATTTTGGGGGACCCCTACGTGTTTTTTTTAAAAAATTATTTATTTAATTTAAAATAACAGCGTGGGGTGCCCTCAGTTTTGGATTACCAGCCAAGGTGAGGTTGCCAGCTGTGGTCTGCAGGCTGCAGCCGTCTGCTTTACCCTAGCTGGCTACAAAACTAGGGGGAACCCTACGTCATTTTTTTTTTTTCATTTTTTTGGCTAAATACAAAGCTAAGCACCCCTTAGTGCCACATGAAAGGCACCAAAGGGTGCTCCACTTTTTTCTCCACTTTTTCTCTGTTCTTTTTCTATGGTCGGTCTACCCATTAGCTCTGCCATGCATACTGTAGCTCTACACCTACTGCACATGTTACTTTATGATTGACATCTCTTTCGTACCAGAGCTGTCTAAGTCTACTCTGACCCCATATTTTTCATTACTATATTGTCCTTGTACTGTATTATGACATTTGTATCATGTGTTTCATTTCTTGCTGTGTTGCAATTTTTTTGCTGCATCCCAATTGTACCTCTACATTGTTCTAGTTTATGTTATTGTTCTCTCACTCTTATGTGATACTGATTATTGTCATTTTTCATGATTACATGCAGATAAGTCCAATCTGACGAAGGCTCAGGCCGAAACGTCATTTGTAACTTATTTTGGACAAAAACATATATGCTTATGAAAAAAAAAATTTTCTTAATACGGACCAATAAAGAGTGATTTTGCATTACTATCCGTTGTGACTTACTGACTTAGTCTGGGAGATTTAGAGTGCCGAGGTTACTCACTAATTTTATCTATTATTACCTCTGAGCACCTATATACCAGTGAGCAGAGCTTCCTCTACAGTAGTTCTCCTGATTAGGCATGCCCTTACCTCATGAGCAGAGCATTGCAGCTTTGGTAGCAACCATTACGACATGGACTCTGCTGCTGTGGACCCGGGGAGAGTGAGTGCAGATTCATTGCACCCACACTCCTCACATGAAGGGTCCGCACTCCTAGAAAATGGGGGATACGTTCCCCGAGTGTCTCCCCCCCCATATTCTAGACGGTCCAGAGTCGTCGTGGGACCCCTTTATTTTTTTTCTTACAATAAATTGGTGAAAGAGGAAATGTTTTGGGGACTGTTTTTTCAAATAAAATTTCTTTTGTCGATTTTTTGTTTTTGTTAGTACTGACAGTTTATGATGTTGGGTATCTAATAGACGCCATGACATCACAAACTGCTGGGCTTGATCTCAGGTGACTTTACAGCTAGTATGAACCCGATTTATTACCCCGTTTGCCACTGCACCAGGGCACGGGATGAGCTGGGGTGAAGCGCCAGGATTGGCGCATCTAGTGGATGCGCCACGCCTGGGGTGCCTGCGGCCTGCTATTTTTAGGCTGTGAAGGCCCAATAACTATGGACCTTTCCACCCTGAGAATACCAGACCACAGCTGTCCGCTTTACCTTGGCTGGTGATCCAATTTGGGGGGACCCTACTTTTATTGTGTAATTATTAATATTTATAAAATAATTATAAAAAAAGAGCCTGAGGGGACCTCCACATTGGATCCCCAACCACGGTAAAGCTGCCAGCTGTGGTTTTCAGGCTACAGCCGTCTGCTTTACCCTAGCTGGCTATCAAAAATGGGGGGACCCAACGTCATTTTTTTTTTTAACTATTTTTTAAATAGAAAAAATTAATGGGCTTCCCTGTATTTTGATTGCCAACCAAGGTAACGGCAGGCAGATGGGGGTGGCAACCCATAGCTGTCTGCTTTATCTGCGCTGAGAATCAAAAATACCGCGGAGCGCTACGTCATTTTTTTAAAGATTTATTTTTACAGCACTGTGATGTCCAGCAATCAAAATACAGGGAAGCCCATTTTATTTTTAGTTATTTAAATAAATAATTAAAAAAAATATATATGGGCTCCCGCTGCATTTTTTGTATTGCTAGCTAAGGGTAATCCAAGCAGCTACTGGCTGCTAACCCCCACTGCTTGGTGTTACCTTCACTGGCAATGGAAAATCCAGGGAAGCATTTTTTATTTTTTTTGCCAAAAAACTACAAAAAAAAAAAGGGACGTGAGCTTCGCCATATTTTTGTATGCTAGCCAGGTACAGCAGGCAGCCACGGGCTGCCTCCAACCCCCAGTTGCCTATTTGTACCCGGCTGGGAACCAAAAATATAGGGAAGCCCGTTTTTTTTTAATTATTTCACTTATTTCATGAAATAATTAAAAAACAAATGACGTGGGCTTCGCCCCATTTTTGTGTCCAGCCGGGTACAACTAGGCAGCTGGGGATTGGAATCCGCAGCACAGGTTAGCCCGAGGTTTCTGGACAGGCCAACCTGTGCTGCGGATTCCAATCCCCAGCTGCCTAGTTGTACCTGGCTGGACACAAAAATGGGGCGAAGCCTACGTCATTTGTTTTCTAATTATTTCATGAAATAATAAAAAAAAGGGCTTCCCTTTATTTTTGGTTCCCAGCCGGGTACAAATAGGCAACTGGGGGTTGGGGGCAGCCGTACCTGCCTGCTGTACCTGGCTAGCATACAAAAATATGGCGAAGCCCACAATTTTTTCAGGGGGCAAAAAACTTCTGCATACAGTCCTGGATGGAGTATGCTGAGCCTTGTAGTTCTGCAGCTGCTGTCTGTCTGTATGGAGAAGAGCAGACAGCAGCTGCAGAACTACAAGGCTCAGCATACTCCATCCAGGACTGTATGCAGAAGTTTTTTGCCCACCAAAAAAATGACGTGGGCTTCGCCATATTTTTGTATGCTAGCCAGGTACAGCAGGCAGCCACGGGCTGCCTCCAACCCCCAGTTGCCTATTTGTACCCGGCTGGGAACCAAAAATATAGGGAAGCCCGTTTTTTTTTAATTATTTCACTTATTTCATGAAATAATTAAAAAACAAATGACGTGGGCTTCGCCCCATTTTTGTGTCCAGCCGGGTACAACTAGGCAGCTGGGGATTGGAATCCGCAGCACAGGTTAGCCCGAGGTTTCTGGGCGCCTCTGCTGCGAATTTCAGTCCGCAGCCGTCCCAGAAAATGGCGATCTCATAGAAGCGCTATCATCTGGCGCTGTATCCAACTCTTCCAACAGCCCTGGAGCCGGGTGGCTTGTTGGGTAATCATGAGTTAATACTGGCTTTGTTTTACTAGCCAGTATTAAGCCAGAGATTCTTAATGTCAGGCACGTTTGACCCGGCCATTAAGAATCTCCAATAAAGGGTTAAAAAAAAAACCACCACACAGAGAAAAAATACTTTAATAGAAATAAATACACAGACACATTAGAGACTCCATCTTTATTACCCCCTGTCAGCCCTCCACGATCCTGCTCTTCTGTCTTCTTTCTTTCTAGTGTAGTAGTAGTGACGATTGTAGTGAGGATGAGATTCACCAGCTCATCACTTGGGGCTGGGGAACCTCCATCCTCACTACAATCCTCACTAGTGTAGTAGTAGTGACGATTGTAGTGAGGAAGGATGAGATTCACCAGCTCATCACTTGGGGCTGGGGAACCTCCATCCTCACTACAATCATCACTACAATCGGGAAGCAGCATGCAGCCTTCACTCCGTGATTGATCAGTGCTGGCTGTCAGCGATAACAGCGGTAACGCTGACAGACGCGTTACCATAGCAACGGTGCTCTCGGAGCCGCGGTTAGCGGTGACATCACCGCTAACTGCGTTGCTATGGCAACGGTGATCTCCGTTAATGACCGGCTGTGTCAGCCGGTCCCTAACAGAACGAGGAGTCGACCGTGTGCTAGAGCATGTCGCCGGTACACAGCGATACACAAATGTGCACCGTGTACCGGAGAGATGCACTCGCAGGTCCTACATGACGTGTCATAGTCATGTGACCAGTCTGTAGCCAATGAGATAATAGCCATGTGACTGGTCACATGGCTATTTTGACGTCACGATAGGTCCTGCATCTCTGCTGGCAGTGCCATCACCGGGAGGATTCAGCGATCATCGGCAGGAGACAGAGTGCAGAAGGGATCGCGAGGACCGGTAAGTGTTATGGCAATGTTTATTAACTGTTTGTGTACATTTATAATGCATTTTTATGTGTTTGTGATTGCCTCCCATTATAGCCTATACGTTCGAGTTCGGTTCGTCGAACGTTCGACGAACCGAACTCGAACGGGACCCCCGTTCGGCGAACCGGCCTCGAGCCGAACCGGGACCGGTTCGCTCATCTCTAGTGGAGAGGCGGCTAGTGCGCATGCGTGTGCCGATTTACCCCAGCCTCAGCCTAACTCCAGTGTTTAGCCTACTGAGTATGCTCAGCCTGACTGTGCCATTCCTGAGGCTAAGTCTTCATTTCAGGCTACAGCGCATGCTCATTTGGACTGTGCCTGAGTCATTCTGCGACCTGTGGTTCCACACACTTACAAAGGGCCCTGGGGCTTGCCTCACTCTCGGGAGGCCACTAAAACTAACTGCACCCAACATCAGCCCCAGGTGTCCCCTTACACTGCAGTGGCGGTCCACACTGACCGCAATACCGAGAGTGGCGTCACGAAACTACATAAAAAGAGGCAACCTACCTGTGACCAGACTGTTCCTCCATGTGGAGTCCCTGAAGGTGGGGCTTAACACTTAGTGCGAAAAGCATATTTGCACAGGTACTTGCACTCCGTGCCGGGTCTAAGTCCTGTGTTGTGCCTAGACAGCATGCTGAAGCGGATAGTCTTTTTTCGGAGACTGTATTTCATGCTATTGAGCATGCTCAGGCACTTACTGCATCAGAGGCTAGGTCCGGTAATGAACTCTTGGCCCTGTCCCTGATGTGGGGGGCCCATATAGACCACAGGGCATCAGGTGTTCTTACGATGTGGCCAGGCCACTCCCAACTGGCTTGCAGAGGCCCGCCCCTATGACTTGTCACCTCATTATTGTTGGTCAGACGAGGACTGGTGAGGTGTTTGGGTCGTGGCTGCCATTCGGTCATCATTGAAGTGGCGGTTACGCCACTCATGACGTGTCACTCTGCTTTTGTCTCCAGGAGGTGCATTGTGGTCCACCCTGGTTTGGGGCGGACCCAGGTTATAAAAGGGGCTGGAGCCAACAAGGAGGTACGCAGTCTTCTATTATGCTCCGAAAGAGCACACCTCCATGTGTTGAACCCATTGCGGCTTTAGGCCAGAGGTAGGCAGGGATAGGGCGTCGACGCAGGCCGCCACCACAGTTGGTAATGCAGAACGGTTAAGACCAGCTTCTGTCCTACCAATCCTGCTAGTGCAGCCCAGTGGCATTAACAGGCCTGCTGCTGCTGATGCACCTGCTGTCCACAGGTGTGGCCCCTACACACACGGACAGCGTACCCAATGGCTCCTGTGTTAACAGGGAGTTCCTGGGCTGGGTGGGTGTGTGGACCCTGTGACGCTAACAGGGCTCCCAGTCTCAAGATCCAAGTGGCGTCTAACTCGGTTCAGGCTACTATTAGTTTCATTGCCAGTCAGCTCTGTATCCTCCACCTAACCTTCCAGTTGCCAGCCTCTCCTTTTCCATCTGGGAGCACGGTGGACACCAACTGGCGATGGGGATATATACCTTTCTCTTTCTTTTCTTCTTAATTTTTTTTAAATAGCGTTAACATAGTATATACCACCTTATCCAAATCTGCCATTCCCACCATACCAGATGTTGTTTCTTCAGAAAATGTTACTGTTGCTTAACCACCAAACCCACACACACAAACTTTTTTCCCCTTTCCAACACACCTGTTCCCCTTTCGACCAGTATCTGTCCTTTTTCAACTCATTTTGTGTATGACCAAAAGTGCAACTCTGCGGGGACACCGTACTCAACGCCGTCTCAGCACAGCAGCCAGCCCTCGGTTCCTCAGATCTGGACAAGTAAAAGACCATTTCCTCCTATCCCTGACAAAGCATTGAGATTCTCTCTGTGCAGCACAGGTGTTTAGTGGAAAAGCAGATCTAAGATTGCGTACCACCTTCTGCTGATACTCCTGCATACGTGCGTCCCTTTCTATGGCCGGAATTATTTTGCAATATTTTGTGTTGTACCGGGGATCTAACAGTGTGGCAACCCAGTAGTCAGCATTACTTCGAATTCATACAATCTGAAGGTCATGTTGTAGCTAGTCCAGCAAGAAGGCGCTCATATGTCTTGTGCATCCAGGAGGACCAAGTCCTTGGTGTGTTGGTGGCGGAGAGGTGAAAATCGTGCCTCCTTCCTCTGCCCTCTCCCCCCAACCTCACACAACCGAAATGTGAGCAAGCTCTCACTCATCTGCTGAATCTTCCATGCCCATCGCCAGTTCGTCCTCCATTTCTTCATGGGCTCCTGTACCTTCCTCAACAGTTTTGCTGATTTATATGCATCCTTATTAATCCCTCTCCCCCACCGTCCCATGACTGCCGCCTAGGTGCCGCTGTCCGTCTGGACCTTGTAGATCTTGTTATCCCTTCCGCATATGACTCCTCCTGTACTTCCTCCCCTTTTTCTTGTCCCAACACCTCACTCCGACAAATGCTTACAGGGTGCTCCATCATGTAGATCAGGGTTCCCCAATTCCAGTCCTCAAGGCCCACCAACAGTGCATGTTTTCAGGATTTCCTTAGCATTGCACTGCTATTGGAACCAGCACCTGGGCAGGTAATTACATTAACACCTGTGCAATACTAAGGAAATCCCAAAAACCTGAACTGTTGGTGGGCCTTGAGGACTGGAGTTGGGGACCTCTGATGTAGATAACCAGAATTGTCATGCTGAGAATGGCATCGCCAGTGGTAAACATCTTCGTCGACATTTGTAAACTGTGTAGAAGGGTGCATCGGTCCTTTATCTGACACCACTCCAGCAGCATGATCTGCACCACCTCTGGATCAAGTTAGCCCAGGGTATACGTCATAACGTATTTCAGCAGGGATCGGCGGTGCTGCCACAGACGCTGCAACATGTGCAGATTCAAATTCCGGCATGTCGGCACATCGCATTTCAGGCGTTGACCCGCCAGACCAAAAGACTTCTGGAGTGCTGAAAGTTGTTGAGCTGCTGGGTGCAAACGATGGAAGTGAGCACAAGGCCATGTAGGCCGGGATGGTGTTTTAAAAATTGCTGGAGAAGCAGATTCAACACGTGAGCCATACAAGGCACGTGTGTCACAATGCCCTGACGAAGGCCCGCAGCCAGGTTTGCATCATTGCCGCACACGGCTGTTAAGTCACCACCGGAGTCCGCTCAATCAATTTGTACTCCGGTCGCCAGGTGACAACGTGTTCCTTTCGTGCATAGTGCTGATGATGGGAAAGGAGTCGATGCCAGAGGCGCAGGTGGACACAGGTTATGCTCACCCACTGGGCTGCGTTACCTTGACAGATGCAGAACCACAGGCTGAATGTAGGTGGTGGGTATCTCACAGATGAAGTACCATCATTCAGCTACAACCAATGGGAATACACCAGAACCTTTTTTAGGCCCATCCTCTCTGCAGACCACTGCCAGACAAAGCTATGAACCTCTTGTTAATGTTACCCCCAGTTCAGTTTTATGACTTTGTGTGCTTGTTACCTGACTACTTTTCCTGCTTGCTGTTTATGTACCTCGTTGGCCGATCCGCATTTCACCTCTGCTTTGTTTTCTGATTAAGTCCTGGCCGTCCCATTCTGTTCCTCTTCCTCAATTAATGTTTTGACCCTGCTTGACTACTATTCTCTGGAACTGCAGCCTTCCACAGGTATTGATCAACTTGGGCCCTGTGTAATTCGAAATCACTGTCTACGGGTTAAAGGGTTTCAGGGTTCTGGGGGTCCACCTTGGTGAGTGGCTTCCATCTAGCCTATCCTTTACAGCCCGTCTGAGTGTGTTGATGCAGGCAGGCGTTACACCGTGCTCTCTGCAGAAGGCCATGTAGGCCGGGATAGTGGTTTAAAAATTGATTGACAACCAGGTTCAACACTTGAGCCATAAAAGGCACGTGTGTCACATTGCCCTGAAGAAGGGCCGCAGCCTGGTTTGCATCATTGTCGCACCCGGCCTTCCCTGGCTGCTGGTTGAGTGGAGACAACCATTTATGAAACTCGGTCTCACTCTCCAGAGATTACCGTCCACAACTCCTCAGCAGTGTGACTCACATTTCTGATAAATTTCTAAGTAAAGAGTCGACCGCATCATGCTGTTGAGCAATGCTGCCAGCATAGTAAGGAGGTGTGTGGGATTCCTTGGGTGCAGTTACAAGGAAGGGTGGCCTGACCACACAGGGTTTGGGCCGAGGTGGAGGACCCACACAAGGTTGAGGAGGCAGAAGCAGTGGAGGAACATGTACATACAGAGGAAGGATTGACACACACAACTCGTCGGGACGGAAAGACTTGTACAGCAGAGCCTTCTCCATCTCTCACCATAGTTACCCAGT